>NC_044197.1:26284084-26634709 GCF_900880675.1 Sparus aurata | reverse complement strand
ACAGTTTGTACTTACATGCTCAGCCAATCAGGGTGAGCCTAATCATCCCTGTGAGGGCTTTCCATGTACGGGGAAGAGGCAGTGGTCCATCCACACTCATCCACTTTTGTTCTTAAGTGACAGCAGAGGTCAACACCGCCACGGATGGCTTCATTAGCAGGAACGCTTTTCTTGGTACTCGGTCTCAGTCTCACACAGTATCCCCAGGACTGGCGTTTATAACTGGTGATTAAGCAGAATGCACGGAACACAGAAAGTGGTAGGCGACCAGGAGTTTGTGTTCCACCACAGAAAAAGTTTGCTAAGTTCAGTTTTAATTTGTCCAAAGGAATAGTTTACATCTCTTACCTGTCTCTTAAATATTGAGTTACCACTAAGCTAAGTGGTAAAATTACTGCCGATCCACCATCCATCATCTCTGTTTACTGTTAGAAAGCGTCCGAGCCAAACAATGGTAGCTTGCCGACTTAAATGTTAAAAGTTGTGTAGCTGCAGTGACAGCGTATACAAATCTTGGCATTCCAGCCTTCATTACTTTTTATGAATATCGTCCCATCCGTCTTGATTTTTTTATGATATGCAAACAAAGACAAAAGTCCATACCTTAGCCACACACTGTCAGCCTTTCCCCCCCTGTCATTAATTAGATAGTATAGACCTCGCTGGAGCTGCTACCATTGAATAAATTCATTGGTTTCACTTGGGAGTTTCAGTGCCACACGACCTGAATTCATTTTAGATTCTAGCCTTTCCACATGACTAAGGAAACACAGTCCTGGTGGAAACATTGCTGTTATGCATTGTGTCCTCTCTCAGCCCTCATTTGCAGTCCGATGACATGACGGTGAATCACCACACAGAGTCTAGTCTGTCTCCATGTCCCTTCGGACATGCTGTCATAAAGTAACCTTGGTTCCCCTTGAGTCCACGGCTGCCCCGCACCTACTGCACTGTACAGAGATGGCCAGATGTCCATCCTTCTGTATCCAACCTGCATCCATCCACCAGGGACACTAATCCAAAGCTTGTTAGACCACATGACCAGCTGCTGTTTTAAAATGGTTAAATACCAATTAGTGATAGACCGTGCACTTTAACTCAAAATATGACGAAACAATGCAGGTTTCACTATCATACATTTGCAGCCCTGTTTGTTAGGCACATGTTTTTCCCTGATCAAGCCAAACACCATAGTGCAGAATTTGTAGTCCTACTGCTGCACATGTTCACGGTCACAAACAAACGTAAACCAGAGTTGTATTTTCCTGCTCAGCCAGTATGTGTGTCTCCCATTGTGTACCATAATATAGCAGCAGCTTATACTGTATCTTCTCACCGGAGCCATGTTTAAATACAGAAAAATAGAATGGATTATGGCTGTCTGACAACGAGCACCTTAGGCAGGAAAACATTGTTATGACTTCTCTTAGACGATACAGTTCCAAAAAATATGCGGAATTTGTAATAAAATCGTAAACAGTTGACTCTCAGTTTGGCCTTTGTAGTTTTTAATTTGCCAGATTTCAGCAGTTTAGGGTGATATAAATCATCACGATAGATGTTATAATCTTGGTGGCTCTGCTGCATATATAGAACTGTTATCTTCAGGGGGGAAATAAAATAAAAGAAGATGTCAGCGCAATATATCTTTTCCTTTATAAAACTAGTGGGTGTTTGCCTTATCTCTCTTTTCAGCTGAAATTCATATATTACCTACCTTGACTCTGTAGAAGACACATTCATCATACTGTGAGCCAATTATAGGTTCCTGTCGCCGTACACCTGTGAAAAAGCCTAATAACCAAATATATTTGTCTCAAAGTTTCTCACTTTGACAAAAAGTTTAATGTTTTTCTTTGTGAGTTGATCAAATTTTACAGTGGACGTGGACGTTTAGAATAATCAATAGTAAATCTTTAGGAGAGAGGAGGTTTTCACAAGGCGTCACAGTTATGTAACATGCCGCAGCATCCGTGCTGCGAGTTAACACAGCAGTAGATAATATGGATGCACACATAGGCAGCCTGACCTCAATTACCCTTTAGTGTGGTCTATGGCCGGGGTTTTAGTGTTTGTGTATTCTTGTTCTTCAGTGTTTTTTGCACATGTGCAGATGTTTCTGGTGCCTATAGAATATACTTCATTATATTTCTGACCTTTGACCTCTTTACTATTAGTTGTTTTTTAATGTTGTGATTTGTCAGTAAGGGTGTATTTTTTTCTTTCACTACTCCCTGCAGTTCATTCTCAGGTCAGTTTAACACCTTAAATGTAAAAAAACAAGAGTGGCTACAGCCATTCTAGCAGCTTTGTCAGATTGAACTTACAGGCATAGCATTTACAGCAGCAAGCTAACAAGCTGACAGTGACATGCTGATGTTTCAAATGTAACGTTTACCATCTTCACCATCCCAGTTCTGCCTTTTGGTATGCTAACAAATTAGCAATAAACACAAAGTGCAGCTAAGGCACATGGAAATATCATTAGTTTTGCAATTATTTGGTCATTAACCAAGTTTTGGACGGATTCATATTCGGACCTGATGAGGGTGTGGCACATTCTCCCAGTGTTGCCAGATCATCCTTGGGATACAAGCACCTAGGTCTATGGAAACAAGACCAAAATAGGAACTTGATCAATGTATACTCTATACATATATGCATGAAATGATTTTGCATTCATACAAAACCATTTAAAAAATACTTAAATTAAGATTGCTGTGTACGGAGGGAGGAGAGGAGCAGAGGGAACAGGGTCATAAACGCTTTCTGGAATGCGACATTTCGGCATTTTCCCTTTACGATATAGGAGAGACAGGAGACATGGGAGCAAGTCCAAAGAAACAGCTACACTTGAGAAAAAAAAGCACACCAAAGCAACTCTACAGAAAAAACAAGCCACAGACGCAGCATTAAACTGATGTAGTTTGGTGTAAAAAAGCCGCCGTAATGACATATCTTCTTTCCAGTGCTGCCAGATGTCTGTTTAAAAAGTGCTCAACATTCATCCTGCGGCGACAAGGAATGCCTTTACAGCCGTACATGGCAATCCATCAAGTAGTTGCTGAGGTATTTTCAGTTTGGACAAAAGTGGTGAACCAACCGACCAACTTCACCATAAATTAAAATAAAAAATGTGCCAGTTGTTGTGTGTTTTGGGAAGTTTTTGTGCAATAGAGTTTCAACACTCGTTCGTGCGCTTTATTTAGGAGCTGTTGGTGGAGCTCGGCTGGGCCAAGAAAACCAGAGTCGAGCCGGAGGAAGAGGAGGGAGGGAGCGCACAGACAGAGAGAGGCAGCGGGGACGACTGTGATGATGAAGACGGCTGTGAAGCATCTGGTGATGAGAACGGTGAGTCATAAACACACACACACACACACACATGCAGACAAGCACGCATGCAAAAATAGCGGCGCAAACATTAGCAAACATACACCCCCACATTAACACACACAAACTGATGCATACTTGCAAGTTCGCCTTGGGGTTGTGCAAATACCAGGGTTGTGATTTACACATAAGTCATCAGCATACATATCTAGTATATCTATATGTCCGTACGCACACCAGTCATAAATAAAAGACAGCTCTCACGCACACAAACACACAGTTCATCGGCATGGTGGAGGTTTTAAAGTGCTGCAGCCTCCACATATCTTGTGCCAGCAGGGAAATGCCCAGAGGGAGGGATAGTACTGAGAGATGGATTCAACTGTCCTCTTTCCCCCTTTCTCCCTCTACCGCTCCCTCTTTTCCCCATCTCTCTTTCTGCCGGCCTCAGCAGTTTATTTCCTCCTGAGCCGGGATAAAGGATGCACTAACAACCAGGTCACCCCAAAAACAGAAAATGGAGAAATAAACTGTAATTATTCATTTATCTCTTGACTTATTCATCGTGCCTGCGCTTATACATAATACATGGGTGTCACGGGGAGATCTGAGGACCCCTGGGAGCCCAGAGGCAATCCCACCAAGTGGATATGGTTAAAATATGCTGCTATTTTAATTGTTGGGCATTTGCAGTGAAACAGTCGATGCACCGAAGAGGCTTGTAAAAAATATGACAGAATCACTAAAAACTGTTGGTTTAAAATCTTTCTGTTTAACTTTAAAGTCTCTTAATGAAGCAACAAAGTGAATAAAGGTTAAAAGCTTGATTAGTTAGCCAGTCTAAGTTGATTGGCAGTAATTATCACACAGGTACATTCTGATTGATGTGATGAAGCCAGAATTGTAGAAATACTGGAGTCATGTCTTGCAAATGGAAAAGTATCTATTTTTTTATTTGAATAATATTCCATTGTTATGTTTGTTACGTTATGCACACACATTAAATCTGTATGTATTTCTTAAGAATGACAACAGACAAAGTATTAGGTACACTAAAAACTTTTTTTGATCAGCCTTTAGATATCCCACCATGCAGAAAAGTGCTCCGTTGCATCACACCAAAGAATGATGTAATTGTGATGTCACAGTCAGCAAAATAATCAATTTCAGGGGGTGTTAACCATGTGAGGCATCTTGCCAGGCCTTCAGTGATATGCTGAACAAACATGGATTGAACCAGTCAGCGTCCATTGAGGATCTACTAGCCTTAGAGACGGCAGTTTCGGGCATAGTTTTAAACTGATGACCAGCGAGAGAAGTGACTATTTATTTTAAAGCAAAAATGGCGGCTCCTCAATGGTTTAGCATAAATGCTGCAATTGCATCAGTTATATCAGAAGTGAAGAGTCTGTTTCATTGACAGAAGAGCAGAAAACGGCACTGAAGGCTTGTATGGATGGAAGAAATCTTGTCACTCACTGACTTTGCTAAGAGTCTGATGTACTGTACCAACTGTCCCCACTGGTGGTAGCACTCTTCGACTAATGATCTGAGTTGTTGAAATTAGCTTGTGATGGACAGATGGTTTGTCCAATCACCTGCCAAGTATTTTTTGGAAGTGCTATCCTTTTCAAAACAGTTCCCAAGGACGACTTCTCAGATGGTTCCGTGTAACAAACCCTCTGGTTCAACATGCTGTCACTCCCAACTTGTCATATGAGGCAGCTTAGTCGATGGCCATCACTTTCAAGGTATGATGCCCTCCGCAGCCCTCTAGTGACGGTTTTGCACGTGAAGAACTCAGTGGTCAAGTAAGGCACAAATCTGGCTAGACTTTCAAAGTAAAGATTGCTGACAAAATTTCAACATTTTGACTGACCGTGACTTTGGATGAATGTGAATGAGGTTGTGAAATGTTTGCAGTTTGGTAATGTTCGGCACAAAAGCAAACACTTCTTAGGCTCAGGAAAACATCCTGCTTAACTTCCGTAATTACGTTACATAATTTCCCTTGTAACAGCCAAAGTTAACTGACTAAAGCAACAATACTTTAAAGAATTCAGTGTTGAAATCAGTTCCTCAGTGGTCACTTCGCTTCCCAAACGTGACATCACCTTTTACCATCAATTTCAAATTAGTGTGAATACCACATGTAAAAGCTAACGGGCCGCTGTTGCGTACATCAATCAGCATCATTCCACTGTGGCAGTATGTTCATGAATGGCTCCATTGTGTATAGTAAGTAGCTGATTAAGGTTTGGATTAGTATTGTCAGTAGCAGCAGAGTCAGGGTTTCCTCTACATGTAATTGACTGTGGCGCACCGCCACGGCAAAATAAAAGCCGCCACACCTTAAAAATTCAGACATAAATAAATCTAGTGTTAGAGAAAGGAAATATTTTACCGTCGTCTTCCACCGCAGTATTTGACGTTAACTAGCATGTTGGACATTTAGCTTGATAATTAGCTAGAGGATTAAAATGGTCACTTAGAGCAGAGTCCTGCACGGGTCTTATTTTGCAAACCAGCCCGAACCCGCCATATATATAACCGCATCCGACCCGTTTTCCGACAGTAGCACAAATTACATTCCGCACCCGAGCCGACCCGCTATAAATTGATACCGACGTCCGAAGGAAAATTGGACGGACACAATTTTTCAAAGTGAAAGTAAGCCAGCGTGGGGAATGGGAGTTCTGGGAGGGCGCAATCACGCATTAATGAGCTCATATGAAATATAAATGCTTATCATTTGTGTCGCTAATAATGACTGATGATAAGTGACGCCTTGAAAATGGCAATCGTAAAACCCGACCCGCCTCTCCAGGCGTCCGACCCGATCGCATCTGTGTCCGACACAGTACAATATTTTTCACCCGTGCAGGACTCTGACTTGGATAACTCCTCTCTTAAAACAAATAATACAAATATTTCTTTACAACATGAATGTTCATTCCAAGCCCATGCGTTCATGATGGCTGTGTGAGAGCATTCCCTAAATAGCCTATGACATAAGTAAAAATATTACATTATGATGACCCAAACTGTACACCCCCCCCCCCCCCCCCCCCGCCAGCGCCACAGTCTCAGAAAATACTGGAGGAAACACTGAGAGTGTTTACACTGATTATTTTATGTACTGTAGCAACCGTCTTTCAAACTAGCTTGTGCTCCCTCACAATAACGGCAACCAGATACGGTATTTGATCAAATATCAATGTCATCTCCAACCAAAAGCCTGAAGGACAAACAGTCCTGCTCACATACTGCAGCTACTCTATATACTGTGGAAAGCTATACGGTCCATGTCTATCTTTAGCTGGAAAAACACATAAGTTGATTAACTGGTCAACATACGAGAAGACCCCGGCCACCTTTATGGTGATGGAACTTTCCATGACACCAGTGTTTTGCGAATGGTTTCTGTGGTCATGTTGCTGACGACAATTAGTTTCAGGTCAGATCAGTAATCTCATGACACTGTTTGTAGGCTGTTTGGTTAGAAAAGAGCAGGGTATACGTTTTAATTGCTGGAGGCATTTTCTTCGTATGATTGATTGTCACACTTTACTGAACTAGCGCTCGTTCTTCTGCATCATCACTTTGTTACCCATGACCCATGAGGTCGTATGTGATGTCATCGGGTGGTGGCAACGGCCCAGGGGGCAGGACGTAATAGGGTCAAAGATCACTGTCACATTAATTACCCCTGTACTGTCCTCGTCATTGCTATGGTCATGAGTTTGTATCCCTACGAGTGTTGTTGTTCGTCATTCATGATTCTGAACTTTATATCAGTGGTTCCCAGCCCCCGAGCCATGTACAATATCCAAAAAAAGACAAATAATACTTTTGGAACTTCATAGGTCCGTTGTGAAGTATTGAATTTGAGGTTTATTTGCCCTTGTTGAGCTTACATTAAGATACCAGCTAAAACAAACAAAAAATAGACCATCTGTGTTCAGTTCAGTTCTCCATGTAGTTTGTGGAGTTCTGCCTTCCAGACCCAAACCTTATAGTGAAAAGATAAGTCATAAAATGAAGCTATTTTTCACGACAGACTGCTGAGGATGAATTGCGGAGTCTTGCGGACTGAGGAAATAAACTGATCTGTAGTCTGTTGGTACCGCGGCAGATTCTTCTGTGTTGCCAGATGGCAGCAGAGCATCTGTCTCGCAACATTCGCTGCTAGTCTATCACTTGCTCTTGGCTTATTATTATAGAAAGATATAAAAGACATAACATTACGGGACAATGCTAATAACTTTAGCTTCCTCAACAAAATAAGGATTACATGTAACCTTGCCATGCATCCTGAAAACTGCTGCGTTGGAAGATCAAGATCTTTACAACGCAAGGAGGTGGTGCTCATACCACTTTTGTCCACAGGGGCCGCCAGAATCAACATCAAATTAGACTTCCTTGTAGCTGCTTTAAGCCTCAATTTTGGGCCTGTGGAGAACTCTAAAGAAACAATAAAACCTTAAGAGAGAATTTGAGATAACTTGAAAGGAACGAGAGATCAAGGGCCCAATGCATGTGTTATACCTTGTGATTATAAAAAATGTTCGGTGATGTAAAAAGGGTCAGGATCGTCTGCTGTAGGTATGCACTGTCAGAGTTAGCTATTGAGGTTACTGGATCTGATGCCACTAATCCCTCAATAAGCATCCGAGCATCATCTCCACATCACAGTTCTAACATTTTTCTATATCCAAACTAAGACCGTTGAGTCAAATGGGAAATTTTTCGTGTGGGTGTTTTACAAGAACAAAACTGTATTTAAGATCTCAGGCTGCAAACTTTTGGCAATTCATTTAAAGAATTATAAACCACAATATTTCAAATCAGGCGACAGGAGATAAAAGTCTGGATTATGTTTCCAACATGCAAACACTGTTTATGTAGTCGTTGTGAATGGAGGACTGTGTTCATGACGGGATAAAACATGTGTGCCGCCTTGAATGTTTGTTTTCTCATACTGCATCAGCCTCTTATTTCACCGCTCTAACAGGAAGGTATTTGTTGGTACATTTGTCATACCCTTTAAAATAACCTTGATGTGTCAGATCTGTTGAAAGCCATGCCTCCCGCTGGGCCTGAAACTAGTAGGCTGGCTATTTACAGAGAAAATTGCTGGTTATGATTCACCGAGCTGGTGGGGATCGTGTCTCTCGAGCCACAGTGAATTCCTGGAGAAAGAACTACAATGAGTGACAAAAGGGGGATTTTCTGCTTGTCTCCCTGTTTGATGGCATCTCTATGCATTCAAACAAGGCTCCTACGCACTGAAGCTGACAGGGCGATGCAGTGTCAACCAGACCACACAAATCACACAGGGTCATTTGCCTTTTTGTTCCCGTTCTCTACACCGAGTCAGCCGCTCTGAGTTAATGTGTGAATAAAAATACCATCAAATGAATAAATGTAGGCTGCTCTGAAGTTTTTTTTCTCGGATACATCTGCCACCAAATCTGCCCGTCCACGCTTGTCTGACTCTCTCTCAATTTAAAATTCCGCTTACAAACGGCTTCTTTCAAAATCTGAATTGCTGAGATGCGAGGCTTATTATTTTTTCGCAGGAAGGGAAGAGCACAGAAACAGAAACTGTGCTCGCGTGAGAAGGAGAGTGTGGACGTGCACGCACAGACGACTGTTTACGGCCATCGTGTTTGTTAATGCGCGCCCGACATGTGCTTTATCTGTTTGATTTAAGCGAGTTTGGTGGCGGCACTTCTGTCGCTGCAATGCATTTGTGTGTAATCCAGTATGTTTTATGGATGGCCCCGTTCTCCGTCTGACTGGCTGAAACGGATCCAGTACCGTGCTGCTTCTTGACTTATAATGACTTTCTCAATATCTACCCGCTGTTTTCTTCAACGCACACATGATCGAGCTTAACTTTCTCTTCTTCTCTATCCCTGGGCTGCAGTTATGAACAGGGGTCATAAAATGAAGAAAACACCCCGCCCGCCTGTAATTAATTCTCACGACATTTGGGCTTTGAAGAAAACTAGGGACAAGAGAAGTGGAGGATGAGAGGTGGAGATGGTGCGATATTAGCCAGGGGCTGAAATCAAACCACAAAAATGTAGCCTCTAAAAGTCAAGCGTGTGTTTTATTAATGTTGGCCTCCTGACGGCAAGAAGTTATTTTAGTCATGCTGGGACCGTACACAGGCTGTTATTATTTGATTCTAGTCCATTTACAGGTTGATCTAAGCCAAGGAGGGGGACTCACTGGGCAATCATCGTTCACGGTTCAAAAGCAAAGGGAAAAGAATGCAGGCACCTCAGCATATGAGCAGTTGAAAGCAGAGAGCTTAATGTAGGATTTAATTTTAAGTCGACAGTGAAGTCCGGCCAGAAAAGCTAATTCTGTAGTGTTTCCTCTTACATTGTACTCATTTGATGTTTTAAAATCAGTGTTAGACTGACGATTAGTTAAATGCAGGTGGGGGAAATATTTTGTTCACTGTTCTTACATGCCTTTAGAAGCACAACTGTAGGTTTTACCGTTAAAAGAGGGATGCTAATTCACCCTAAAGTTGCTCTGTAGTTCTGCACTATTCAACTTAAGTGGCTATTTATTAGATTTTTCTGGGCTGTAATCGGTCTTGATAACCAGTATTCGGAACTGATATACATTGGCAGAATAACCAGGTAGGCCATTTATTTGATGACTTCGGTAACTAGTAACTTTGCAGTTTCCGATTATTGCCGGTTAACAGGCTGTTACTTTTGTGGTGCAGCCGATCAGACTGTGTTGTGGGCGGGACGTTGAGTGAGACCAAACGGAGGTGACTGCAGGCGGGAAAAAGATGCTGCATCAGAGCCAAAGTATCACATTTTAAAATGAAATTATCATCAATCAGACACAAAAGGCACAGACAGATAGATTTCACCAGATGGCAGCGGGGTGAACAGACTGTGGCTGGGGTGGGCGTCGTCTTTAAGTATCTGCCCCTATAATTGGCCTATAGCGACTATCCATTACAGTTTTTTCTCTTTTCACTACCACTCTTCTTTCTTCATTTGGCCATTCCTCATCCTCCTCTCGCCTGGAATTCACCAAGATTAAACTGATTGATTTTTTTCTCCTCAAACCAGCACGATCCCTTCTTCAGCTGCCCCTTCCCCACTCTCTCTTTGTCTCCCCAGACATATCCAGGTCCTATAATGTCAATAATGTAAATGTAATCACAGCTTCTCTTCTCTTCTCTTCTCTTCTCTTCTCTTCTCTTCTCTTCTCTTCGACAAATGAAATGCTGTGTCATACACCAGTAATTGCTGTGCTTTTAGCTGTATTGTGGTGGTGGATGCAGAGGTGGGGAAACTTTAACCTCCAGGTATCCATGAGTCACACTACAACCACTAATGTAAGTATAGACCGGAAAGCACCCGCCCGTTTCCCTTAAGAGACCTCACTTTCACGGTTTGAAGCTGCGCACAAAATCCCCGTTATGACTAAATGTTTCACAGAATGAGCTCCACCGTGTAAACAAAAACACGGATGAAGACATGTGCAGCACGTTTGCCTCTCGCAGTACACTTGGTAATATATCCAGGAACTCTTTGTTTCTTTACCAAGTACAGGACGTATCCGTGTGTGTGCGTGTAAGAGAATGTGTACTCGTGAGGGACACTCAATCCCTGTAACCATGGTTACCAGGTGGTCCATCTTCCCATGGGTGCTTATTTGATGGCAACAAAGGGGGGGGAATGGAGAGAAATAGAGGAGGTGTGGCAGGTTTTGTGCCATCTCCACTGCCAAAGTATCATCATGTTTCTTTGCGTCGTGCCTTCTTAGCATTGTAATACCTTGAAAATCTTGAATATAACGCACACACAACTGGATATTGTACATTGCGTGAACCCTTTTCTATTTCTTGTCCTGCTGCCATGTATCTCCCCGCTTCATCATCCCTGCCTTGCTCCTCTGGCCTCTCCCCCACTTCCCTGGGGCCAGATTCACAAGGCTTTTAGAAGCTATTTCATCTTAAAGGGAAAGGCCAGTGTTTTCCAGCGCTTGAACATGTTAGCCCTCTGCCTGAGGACAGTTTGATCTGCATTCATAAGCATCTGTCCAAAGGGAGCCAGAAAGAACAATAAAACAGTCTGGCGGGGCTCCTAATCTGCACCCGTGACTATAAAAGTTCCCAGAGCGAGCGTTCGCATCGGATTGATCAGCGCTATAAAATGAAACTGCTTCCTTTGTACATGCATGCACTGGAGAACATTAGGTCGTGAAACGTGCTGTGAATGCAGTGGGTATCCGACTGATGCAGCGGCAAATCCGGACTGAAGCATTTCTCCTTATCCTGCTTTTCATGCTTTCACATGTAGTCAATCGTCTGTAGTAAACAACAAGAATAGAAAACTAATGAGGGAGATCCATCAGTAAATACGCTTTGTGGGGAATATAATGCTGCCTTGCATTTAGTTTTGTTTTGTTTTTACCAACAAATACAGATCTGTCCACCGTTCACAGCAAACAAATGTCCATATACTGTCCAGCATATTAAATCCACTACATCAGCAAAGTGTTCACAGTCAACAGATTGCATAGGCTGAATTGGAATGATGTTGTGGTAACAGCAACAGTTACCTCCGGGTAGAAAACTGACCATGTTTAGTTGTTTTGTAATTTCCAGTCCTAACATTTAAAGATATAGAGTAGAACTCAGCGATACGACATGTATGACGTTTCTGCAGGTAAATTGGGTCTCTAACCTAACATTAATGAAGGTTTGTTTTTGTTTTATTGATATGCTATGACAGCATCACACATGCATTTTAGATTAATTAGATGTATACACTTTGAAATAACATAACTGAAAAAAGTTAGTGCAAACACACATTACGATGTTTTTCCTATAATGTCTCCTCCTGGCTACTGAAAGCATGGTGGTCCTGGTCCGACCTGAACAGTCCGGTCAGTGCTCATGAAGCACGAGGGGAGACCACTGACTGTCTAAAATATGGACCGAGCTCTCTGGTCTGAAAAGTGAAGCCACTATGAAGTGTGTTTAACCTGCATTCTCTCCGAGTCCAACATTATTGAAGCTTATGAGAAAAGGACCCCACTTCTCACTTGATTTATTACCTCATTATAAAGTTTCCTAATGAATTAATGGTCTCAGTCGCAGTGGTTCAAGTCTTCTTCAATACAACATGCCGTTCGTTCTGTATATGATGGTCTCAGTTATATCGTCACCCCTGGTTCCAATAATCCAAGATGGCGACACTGGAGACGTAACACATCTCCCTGATTTTTGTCTGCCATCTATGGAGCATTTCATGGATTGGATAAACCGTTGCCAGGGAAGGTCATCCAGGCAGAGATCATGTTTCCTTCAAAATGCATTTTGCAAAACAAATGAACAGTGTATAAATGAATTTCATGCTTTGGATGTTCAACTTTGTTTTTATCAGTTTTTCCTCTTTTTAATTGCTCCCCTTTGTTTTGATTCTTTATTTTGTTTATGTTGCCCGAGTCTCACAGCTGGGGGTATATTGGCTAAAAGCGGTAAACACACACACACACACGCACGCACACACACACACACACACACACACACACACACACACACACACACACAAGGGGGCAAAGACAGAGAAAGGGATGAGCTGATACAGAAGAGGACGATAGGAGGTAACAGTTGGTGCAGAGAGAAAGGGAAGACATAAGTGTAAGTGCTCACATGCTGTGTGTGCGTGCGTTTGTGCGTGTGTTTGTGCATGTGTGTGTGTGTGGTTGTTTGTGTATGTTTGTGAATGTGTGTGTTCAGCATGTGGTAATGGTTAATAAGCAGTTAGAGTGATATATCCTCAGGGTAGAAGATGCGGCTCATTAAAGAATTACACATTCACTTTGCTCTCACAGTCTCTCTCATTCACAGCGGCTTAAGGCCTGTTTTGTTCAGCACACCTCAGACAGATAAAAGAAAGGAACTCTACTTGGAATGCTTCACATCGTAGGACCTACGCAATAACTACAACATACTCACAGCCAGTTAGCCAACAATCATTTCACATTTTGGAGGGATACTACAGTCGGCCGTGTGTCTCTACGATCCTGTTGCTCCTCTGTGACTACATTTTCCTTTATGACTTTTATCATGAAGGTGAGACTGTTCTATAGAATATATAGGTTACAATATAGGCCCAGTCCCATAACAGCACTTAACCCTACCCCTCTATTTTTCAAGTTCATGCCTAGGGGAAGGGTGTCCCGATAACTGTTGGGATAGATTGGGAGGGTGGTGTGTTACAGCCCCTACCCACCAAACTAACGTCGGAGAACTAGCTGCGACAAAGCCCGACTGTGCCATGTCATGTTGCCTCTGTCAGGGCCAAAAAGCAGCAGCAGGGTCCCAAACAAGCTTGTATGTTCTGCGCCTGCGTGAAAGAAGATACTGAATGGGAGAAATTATGGATAGTACAGCGACAGAATCAAAGGGGCTTTCCTTATTCTTATTCCGTGTCACAATTTCTACACTGAGCTGCTCACTGAACAGCCAATCAGAGCGATTTCATTAACCATCGAGCCACTGCTGATATGCCACATGCTGAATCAGACAAAGAACTTCTGACACCGTCTGTCCAGTACCAGCAGTGTGGGGCTAGCCGCACCGGCTCAGGCAACTAACTCTCACTGGCATTGTGCAATGGCTGACCACTGGCCTCGTGGCTAAGAGCCTTTAGGCCTACATAACCTTTCAAAAGGAGATTTTAGACGCACACTTCAATCCAAGGGTTATGAGTACTCTTTATTATTTTCTTTATAACAGGCATAGGACAATGTCTACGAGTTTGCAGATGTCTTCGTAGCTAACTAGCTAGCCAGACAACGTTTTATTTCGCTGATTTGTTTATGACAGTTTCTCATTTGATGTATTTCAATATTGCATTGTAACTGTCAGTGGCATATGACGGCTGGTATTTAAAGTCCAGCAGCGCAGTTGCTGCACTAGATGCTGTTCCTCTAGTATCAGAATGGCAGGTAGGAGCACAGCGTTAGTATGGATCCATAATGTTAGCGCCGCTAGTGGTTATCTGAAGACGTGTCCATGCTTTTCTATCTCCATCAGAAAAATTCCAGATGGCATTGTGATAATACCAGGTTTGTCATGGAAACGCAATAGAAATCACCAAGGTTGAGGACGACATATTGGAAGTTTCCATTCATGCCGGCTTACATGAACACCAAGACTACTGATGACGCATGAGGATGTTGAAGGGCTATCTCATGGGGGAGATTTCAAATCCTCTGTAGCTCTGAGGGGCAAAGGGTCACACGGAAGTGAGGGGTAGATGTTAAAATTGGAAATGGGAATTTGCAATAGTACATAATTGTGTAGTTAGAACACATAGTTTAGAGAATATTAAAGTTCCTAGACAAAACTAGTCAGAACTTTGGGACTGAGAGAAAGAAGCGCAACAAATCTGCCTGTAACTTC
The DNA here is from genome assembly GCF_900880675.1 of Sparus aurata. Taxonomy (NCBI): domain Eukaryota; kingdom Metazoa; phylum Chordata; class Actinopteri; order Spariformes; family Sparidae; genus Sparus; species Sparus aurata. The sequence goes on along the minus strand of NC_044197.1, from coordinate 26,619,918 downwards.
AGCGCAACATACAACCTCATGGATTTATCAAGACACAGCACCGTTAGAGAAGTGATATTTCAGAAGCATAGATCCTAACTTCAGTCAGAGGAAGGATCAATGAGCCAGGCAGGCTAGACTAACATATTCAAGTAAACAACTCCTCTGCCCCTGCACCCCTCTCTGCTCCCTGGGGAATACGGGGGGGGGGGGGGGGGGGGCAGGGTAACAAGGGGGATGCCTTTGGCCATTTTGCTAACAAGGGCAACGGCATCCCCCCTCTCTCCCTTTCAAATGGCCTACCTCCTTTAGCCCCTATCAAGCATCTCCTGCATTTGCTACTCATATCCCGTCCTCTCCCTGCCTACCTGTCTATCATCCTGTCTGTTTCCGCTTGTCTTTGTCGTCTTTACACCTGAGAGAGTTTCTTCATGCAAGTCTGATTAGACATCATCTGATTATTAGTCCTCGACTCTGCAGTGATTCTGTTGTTTCCCTATCTGACCTTTTCAAAGAAGGGTGTTGCCCTTGCTTTGTCTAGCTTCCACATCCTCCAGCTTCATTCCACATTTATTCAAATGAGAATTCACATGCCACACACACACACACACACACACACACACACAGCAAACAACACCCCCATTGGCCTTTGTTGATGTACAACCTTCAACCAATCACTATGCCATGTTCATGCTTTCATCCACCTCCAATCACAGTCGGTCCTTTGCTGCAGTCCTCGGCTCATTTCTTTCCCCATGTGTTTCATCCAAAGGTGTTTATGATTCCACCGGAGGCTACGCTTCACCTCGGTGACCTTGGGAAGACGCTTTAACTGTTATTATAGCTATTTGAAAACAGGCCATACTAGCCATTAATCTGAATAGTAATTTTCAGATTATGTACCCACACAGTTACTTTGGGACCAGTGGAGCAGATGATAGAGATGTAGACTAGAACATCTGACCAGACTGTCAATCATTAAATAGACGCAGTTTATAAATAATTACAGGTGTTAGGGACACTGGCCAGATGGCTATTAGACTTAAATAGGCAGTTTTATAAATTACAGGAACAGTAAGTCACATGAACAAAGCTGTACTTTCTATCATTGATTGGTCCCTTCATCACAAATAATGTGTCTTTCTTTCCTATCAACCCAAAGTAATGCTGGACGTGAAATATTAGAATATGTTCTAGTTTCGTTTTTAGTTAGCATGCTAACATGCTAAGATGGTGAAAATGGGTTCACGAACAGACAGGACCGCCTCTTTATTGAGTTTTCTGTCCTGACTCTATAAAAGTGATTACTGTTGGAATACAAAGCTATTTGACACATATTTTTATAGGAAAATAACATTTACAGCAGCATTAAATCAGCATGTTAGCATGTAGATGCTGATTTAAGTAAATGACTTGAAGCAGCACCGAACCTGTGTACAACTCACACACCCTTAGTAATGTTCAAAGATATAAAGGGTGTAGAAACAAACAACTAAACCTTTGGTATGTATTTCATTGCATGATTACAGTGTCCTCAAATGTTTCCAACAATGTTCATCCCAGAGAAATCCGTAGCCACCTATCACTAAAACTGACGCATCAGGGGGTGAGGATAGAAGTTCCCAGAAGGACAAAATGTAGCAAAAGCAAAACTCTTAAACATTACCTCGTTCTTGTTTGTTCAGCCTAAATAGTGGATAGATTTTTGTCATCAAAGGTGCTTATTTAACAGTTAAGACAACTTTGTGATGTAATTTTGTTTCCATCGTTTTGATTTGAGAGACTCCCAGCTGAAGGAATAAGAAAAAAAAACTGTATGAAAATGAAATTCACTGTGCTAGGACCGTGTCCGTTGCTATGAGATTATGAAGTGATGGATTCCTGCTTCTCCCACTTGAGTTACATATTGGCTTTGCTTTGAGAAGTAGCTTGGCAGAGAAACACCAAGATCCCTTCAACAACCAGTTGGTCTCTAAAAGTGCTTGCTTGAAGCATGTCATACCAGTTTACAGTATTTGGTAAATTGCAAAAAAAATATTTTGTCTGACGGGCAAACTGGAATCATCCGATTCTCTGAGGTTCTTTCTGTATTTACATTCTTATGGTTTGATCCAAGTCTGTGTGGCTCGCTCTGAGCAGAAACGTCCTTCGACACGGAGCCTGTACAAGTAAACCCAAGAATGCATGTGTTATTTTCTGTTGTGTTAACATTGATTGACATCTCGCAGTATTGTCCCTTCAAAAAAAAGCCTTAGAGCTGCTACAATTCTCATTCTTACCTCCCGAGATAAAGGAGCCTCACTGTCACTCTGTGTCGAACAGCAAATGCTTGAAAACATCACAGCATATTACCAACTGGGGACGCATTGATGATTTTAGTGTTTATAGATTCTCCTTATATGAGGCGGTTGAGCAGGAAGCCAATTTCATAATATTATTTTTTGAACTCCATATATAACAAGTTGACAGCAGTGAAGGATACCAGGAGAAACAGTACAGTGTGTTGGCAGGATATCAGAATCGGATTATTTATATCTGTGGCCAAATTTAACATTTATAGTGTGTTCAGAAAATAGACATTGTCACTGGTGTTGAGGTATGCCTCTCATTATTCACTCTGATGTTCACAGCGCTGCCTCTTTTTCTTCCTTTCTTAATTTCTCTCTTGCCGTCTTCCTTTCTCGCTATCATTTTATAATTTGATTCTGATAAGCACTTGCTGAGTGTATAATCCACAGCTACCTTTTACCATGCTCCTCCTGCCCTGTGTGTGTGTGTGTGTGTGTGTGTGTGTGTGTGTGTGTGTGTGTGTGTGTATGTGTGTGTGTTTCCTCCCTGGGGAACTGAGGCTGAAGTAATGAAATGCTCATTACTGATTCAGCTGGAAATGCTACGGATACATTTACACTTCTACACGCACACACATCATCTATCCAGACGCTTTTCAAGGTCACCTCGCAATGTGTGTGTGTGTGTGTTTGTGTGTGTGTGTGTGTGCGTGTAGTAAGCAAGAGAGAGAGAGAATGAGTGTCTGTTGTATACGTTCAAAAATTGATGGGCAACAGGATTTGGCATAATTGGGGCATAAATTGACAGTTCTGTAGAAACACACCACAGGCATCTGATATCAGACACAGTCATTAACGCACTCAGTTTATTTCACACACACACGCTCGTTGTCAGTTCACTTTTCAACTTTCGCTCATAGGATCCCATCTACATGTCGAACATGAACGCAGACACGTATTTGAACTTCCTGAAAGTTTTCTTCTGAGGCGAGGCGAGACGGCACAAATGCTCCTCTTCCTCAATCAGCACATTAAAATGCAGTGATTTAGCACCGCATTACACACGGATCTGCTTGATCAAAGCATTAGTAACATGTTTCTGTGACACACACTGTGATTATACACACACACACACGTATTGTCTGCTGTGATTAGGAAGATGCTGTGTTGTCAGTTGGGTTGTGTTTCAGATGGCAGACTGGGGGAATGCATGACAGAGCGTTTAACACAGCAGTGCTGAGGTTTGGGTATCGGCTTCTCTGGAATGGAAATGCTTGATACATTATTATATTATATGTGAACATTATAATGGATTAAAGTTCCACAGGTGCGAATGGTGATTTTGTCTGGATGATCTAGTTTTACTCCTGTAATACAAAAACAGCAGAACAATGGTAATGGTATAAAAACAGGTTTTATACGAGCTGTGTTAATTACACCAGCATTACATTGGCTAAATGTGTGCAAATAAATGTTTACCAAAAACCTGCTGCTCCTTCTCTACAATAGCTTGAGGCCTTGTCATTTATACTTCACACAGATGAACATTTGTTTTTAGTTTAACATCCTGTTCTCACTCACAAGAAGCTTGGCCAATGGCTCTTTAAGTTTGACACTGTAGCTACCCACTGTACAGTAGTATAATGCCGTAATTCCACTGGTCAAGTCTCTGTGACTTAATGTGCAAGGTAGTTTTGTTCCACTTGGAGAGTTTCAGAAGCAGACCGTCATGCCCACCAGAATTGGTTTGCATATTGGGTGTATTTTGTCATTTCCTTGATTTTTGTGTTTTACCATTGATGAATAGGCAACGGAGTTAAATGGTTTCACTATTTGTCCGTCTAACAATGATTAAAGTCTACACAGAGTGTTTTATTTTGAAAACTGACCACCTGCTCAGTGCCGCACCATTGTCTGACTTCCTGTCTGGCTCGAAGCAGCCATGTCCGATGGAATCTGGCTGTAAAAAGCTAGAAGAGTATAAGTTGGGGGTGGGCGGGATGATTGGATGAGTCATACACTGTAGTTTGTTTGTAGCCAAGAGTCAAATGTGATTTATTTGTAAGATTGGTTATGTTAGTAAGTTAATGTACGTGAATGCACTTACATCACCTACATCACATAACGTCATTTACGTTTGTTGTGCAAATAAATTGAGTGATTTAACCCAAACTATGATCTTTGCCTCAACCTAAGGTATGTATGTATGTAACCGAGTCGTTTGTGTGCCAAAACCCCACCAAACCATGACCGCATGACAACATAAATATGTTATTATACATGAGATATTTGTCAGCAATCTTTATCTTGAAATTCGAACAGAACAATGCATTAAGCAGATTATTGCTAACTTGAGCGCAGAGCCCTTCACATGCAAAACAGTTGCAAATTGGTCTTTGTTGAGAAACATGATTGTCGTTACTAGCGTGCAAATTTATGCATTTTTTTTAAAAGCAAGCTAAATAAATGAATATATAAAAAAATCCTGCGCTTTTCTTTGGTGTTATGTCTAGTTTTGGAAATAATGTAGCCGTCCAGTATTAATCATATTAATGTGCTTTATTTTCATACACATTGACACATTGTTAGTTACAGCTTGTGAGTAATCATGCCAGCTGTCAGAATAATGTTGAACATTTACCATTTTTTTGCAATTATAAGGCATATCTGTCTTTTTTAAGACTAAAACATCCTCCTCAAACCCACCAGACTGTGTGTGTGTATGTGTGTGTGTGTGTGTGTGTGTGTGTGCGTGCATGCGTGCGTGCGTGCATGTGTGTGTGTGTATGTGTGAAACAGAGAGAGATTCACTTAGTGCCTGGCAACCAGTCTGTTTCCTGTGGGTCACCACAGCTCTGATTAATGGCTGTACTCCACCTGCTCGGGAGTCTTACTGTCACCCCAGGGCTCGACTTCTGTTGAATCCAATTCCATTTTTATCTTATTATTGTGTAAAAGTGTCTAAATTACGAGTCAATGGTCAAGATGACACATTTGTTTGTTTGGATTGGAAGGGATGATGTATCACATGTTTTCACCAGCTCTCCTCTTCAACCATGACAGTACATGGTGACCATTATCTACTTGTTGTTGTGAATGCGAGCTGTGTATGAACGGAGCTGAGAGAAGTTTAAATGCTGGACGTCACAAAAAAGACTGAACGTTTGATCTGCAACTCGCTGACCTGGAATCTGCAATCCTCCACGGCAGCTCACTGACAAGATCTTTCAAATGTCACTCCTGCATTCTTATTATCACACACACACACACACACGCACACACCCACACACACACACACACACACACACACACACACACACACACACACACTCACACTCTCTCTCATTACTCATTGCAGTAAAGGTTAAACTATCCCATGAGTATGGCCAGTGACAATGTTCATCACTCATCTCTGGTGTGTGTGTGTGTGTGTGTGTGTGTGTGTGTCCATGTAATTCTCGCCAATCTGCCTTATATGACATGTTTCTGAATTGTTGCTAAGAGACAAACATGCCGAAGGGCATGTAGGAGGAGACTGTGTGTTGCCACCCGCCTCGGAACACGTGCAAACTCACACACATGAACACACAAGCAAACACACTAACATTCAACCATACATACAGTATGCGCACATGAGCAGAGTGACTCGTAATTGGACATTTAGTCTAATTAGGAACCTTTGGATGACAGTAGCAGTGAAGCACAACTTTGGTAATCTGTGAATTATTTACAAGAAACTGCATATTTGCTGCCTTCAGCTTTTCAGATTTCTGTTTCAGACAGTTGATCAGACAAAACAAGCCTTTTAAAAGTATTACTAGGTTTTCTTGGTTGACAGATATTTACAATGCTCATTTAGTACCACAGTAGAATGAACTTTGTACCAAGTAAAAGTCCTGCGTTCACAGTTATAGTTATGTAAAAAGACAGAAGTGTCATCAGCATAATGTAAAAACTACCCATTATGACAACAAAGTTGTGAATTGTGAAAACATGATATTATTAAGTATCATAACTTGTGCTTTAATTTTTAATTGCGCATTTTATTGTGGTAGGTTCAGTAGTTTAAATTATTGAATTATCTATTATATACTGAACATTTGTTCAAATTATGTTTCTATGTAACATATTTATACAAAGTTACTCTACTTGGAGATGTAAAAATGTGTCCCTTTCAAGTGTAGTGTAGAAGAGGTATAAAGTCGCATGTTGTGGTAATACTCGTACATATACACCCTGAAAATGTTTACTTCACTACAGTACTTGAGCAAATGTAGACTTTGTTACAGTGAACTTAGTCGCAATCCACCAATCCATTTACTGTTTAGTGCTCTCATACAGCTATTTGTAACACATTATTTTTCCTTTGCTTCTCTGAAACCATAGTTTTGGCTGCCTCATTTACCTTACAATGTGAGTGTAACTCACCTTGCATATGCTCTTCCATGTAAATGATTGGAAAACGTGTTCCTTTTGGCCTGATTCGAGGGACGTAACAAATCAACTTGACAAATTTAACATCTGAAGCAGCTCAGTGGAAGAGAAAAAGAGGGCCAGTTTCTGCATAATTATATCTTTTTTTAAGAACAAGGACACAAGTAACAGATATCATGCTGAGATCAAAACACGGTTTTTCTCACAATATTCTTGTTATGGTTGAAACACAATAAGAATATGATATGGTTCTGCTCCTGAAACAGGTTCACTCCAGATGTGACGCAAGGTTTTTTAGTTGGAATGGGAGCAGAAAACAGGCCACACGCACACACACACACACATACGCACCCAGATGGAAACACACAGCTGCACAGCCATGAGCCAGGGTCCCGTATTGCTCCATGGAGCTATTTGTCAAGAGAGCACACAATAAAGGACAGACTCCTAATTGGAAAACATTCTGCTGTGAGTAAATCATCCGGATCATCAACACAGTCAAAAACAAAAACACATCATGCGTCTGTCATACAGATTGTTTTCATATTTTTGTGTCTACGTCTGTGTTTTGAATTTCAAACGTTCTGTGTGTGCTTGTTTATGTTTGTGTGTATGTCTATGGCTGTTGTCCTGCTGTCAGTATGTCTGAGCTATTATGAGATATAATATTTGTGTGACTGTGTGAACGTTAACTACTCGCCTCATTCCTCAGCGAATGAAAGAGGCTCTTTGTCTATTGTACTGCAGGACAATGTGTATTGTAAGAGGCAGAATCAGATTTCTGCCCAAGCAGGTGTGTGTGTGTGTGTGTGTGTGTGTGTGTGTGTGTGTGTGTGTGTGCCAAGATAGAGCATGATGTGACTGTTTCTTGTGACAGCGCAGGTGAGTATGAGAATGTCTCTGGCTGAAACGCCTGTGTGTGTGTGTGTGTGTGTGTGTGTGTGTGTGTGTGCACATTTAGCTGGCGGCACAGTCTGTCTCCCTCCTGTCCTAATCCAGTCATTTACCTGAGTTCCTCCCATGAGGGGCCTGGAATACTGCCAACACACAGACACAGACGCATGACACACACCTACATGCATGCATATGAAAGCGATAAAGCAGCTGGTGAAGTCCTGCCATATGCCCATTCAATGGAACAACATTCTGTGTTTGTGTGTGTGTGTGTGTGTTTATGTGTGAAAGGTAACAGTATTCACATTTGTGACACGCTGTGGGTGGGTGGGTGGGTGGGGCCAAATCCATAAATCTTCCAGGTCAGCCACAACTGATGCAAGATTTTGTGCAATCGTGGGACTAAAAGCAGAACCAGAAATGACTTCTACAAATCCTGACTCATAATGCTAATTTATGGAGTTGTTTGTCTATGAACATATTTTTAAGCTGGATTTCTGTTGATTGTAAAGGCCTGGACATGTTTTTGTTATTACAGTAACTGATCTTTTCAGACAAGTGTGTGCTCTTTGCTTGTGCAACAAGATTAATAGTATTGTTTTTGCCATGTTCAAGATTAGTATTATCAAAGTCCTTATAGGCATCTTTGCAATGCCCGTGGGCAGTTATATGAGGTTAGCAGGACCGGAGCCCCTTTCTTAATGAATGGAGAGAGAGCCATGGCTTCACTTTTAATGGTAAGAGAGACAATAAAGAATGTGTAGAATCGCCAGGTAAATCTGATAAAATCCCATTTAATAGTTGTCACTATCATATTTTTGCTTCTGTCTTTCTCAGGCGATGAGACAGGTGAGGTATCCAGCGGTCGCAGTCCGGCCACGAAGGACATGGCTCCGCCCCCTCCTCCTCATCGCCCTGTCCCTCCTCACCACCTCTCGCCTCCGCAGGTGAATCATAGCTGTTCCTACCGTCACATCCACTCACCCGTCTCTTGTAGATTGCTCATTCTTCTTTAATTTTGTATCTCATGCCCTCTATCAGGTGGCTGTTCGAGGCTCAGCCCACACGTCGTCTGGTGAACCTTTGACCCTGCTGACACTGCTGCTCGTACTGCTGTCGACATGGGAACCTCGCTGATGATGGAGAGAGAGATAGTCCCCGAGACTGACAGAGACAAAAAAGACTGAGAGACAACCTCATTTGGTTTTTGTGGTGAAGTTGTGAGCGCAGGTCAACCACTCTTGATTGTTTTCGCGCCGCGCGGCTCAGCTGGTGGGATTCGTCGCAGGTGCACGGCACGCGTTTTTATGTTACCTGTACTTACCTCTACATGTGTTTGTTTATTTGTATTTAACCCTGATAGGATAGATTGCACAGCACTACTGACTTTTTTGAAGAGATGTAAATACAAATATATATATATTATATATTTATATGAAGAATTTCTATAGATAACAATGGCTTGATGTGTAAATAGTGATTAATATAGAACAGAGCAGACTGACTTGGATGTTTAAGGATGTTTGGTTTGGTTTGACCTTTATGTAACACCCACGGGGATTAAGATCCATGACAGCTAAAGTTCATGCAGGAGGCCTTCAGTGTTGAAACAGGAAAGGCGAGGAATTGTGACTAGGCACGGAGAGCTAAACACAGACTGGAGGAGGGACATTGAGACACTATCTTGAGAGGCAACGCAACCAATTATGTGACACTTCAGACTATTTGCAGATGGTCATGCAGCATAATGAACAGTTTGACAGTTCGGCCTGTAAATCTGTTCAGACTGAAGCCAGTCCGGCACTTTTTATTCACACAGATATGCTCTTTGTTCACGCAAGCTGGGTGATTTCTGCAGCAAGTATGCTGAGAGTTTTAACTGTGTAACACTTGCTCACAAACTCTGTTCCTCAAAATAGCTGAGATTTCCGCGAGAAGCAGTTTGTCCATTTCTAGGCATATAATGCCACTCACAGTCTCGGTTGTCGTGGGGAAAAATTTTAACTTTTTTTCTTAAGATGTACAGTTTGCTAAATCGTAAAAGCACTTCAAGGAGAGATGTGACAGCTTCAACTTCAATTACACAGCAATCCTTGACAGAAAGCTCAGTTAAAAATAAGAGTATCCAAAGTAATAGAAAGCACATGATAATACAAGGAAAGACTAAATATGAACGGCATCCACAAGCCAGACACAACCGTCTGCCCCGAACAATAACGTTACATCTCATTGTCATACGCAAATGCTGAACTGTTTTCAAGGGCTGGCTGGTGTCCAAATGTTTTTATAAGAGCAGCAATGAGATAATCTATAAAACATCCAACTTAATATTGTATAGCTGCAGCTTTTTCTTGGTCTGGTACAAGTGTTACCGGCTCGTCTCTGTATCCAGTAAAGACGAGAGAGTGATCAGATTACAGCTGAGGCCTGATCCAAACATGTGAATTTAATGTAATTCATATTAATTAGGACCATCAAGACCTGCCGGCTCTCTGTTGGGTCTCAAACCTCCCTGAACTGCACACAGCAGCAGGAAAGACAACTGGAATACTGATTAACTAGATTCAGATGAACCAGCTGAAGGACGCTGTGCATTTCTGTCTGTGAACGACTTACTGTACTTTCAAAAACAGCACAACCCCCACATCAATCCGTCTACTTTAAGCACCTGAGACCATTTATAAATGTAATGTGACTGACAGATGAGACAAACCTGAGAAATACCATTAAGAGCCGACATGTGTGAGTTATCTGGGCAGTGAGCCCAAATACCGTGTTAGCTAGTGGGATGCTTTAACAACATAATCCCTCAAACAAATGTGCTATTATTTGATTACTATTAAAACGTTATACCCAAATGGGATGAAATTTTGGATTCAGGCCAAGTGCTCCATCTTTCACAGTCCTTGCCAGGCGACCTACATAAACAAACCCCCGACACACCAATGCACATACAGATAAGTGGATAGAAGGGTTACACACCGTTGTTGTTTCTCAATTTGGGATAAGAACAGGGCAATTAAATAATGTAAAAAAAAAACAAGAAAAAAAAAATATATATGTATATATATATACATATATATTTATATATATATATATATATTCCATTTATTGTATATGCTTTGAAACAAAAGTTTAAAAAAGGTTATTAGCATGTAAACTGTACATTTTGTAAAACCTGAACTAATGAGCAGTTAAAGCTCTCTTGAGTTTTAAATTCAAATTGAATCTGGAAAGTGAAACTAAAATATCTTATTTGGTGTTGCAAGTCGTCATTCTGTGGATACTCACCTTGATCTTTGAGCTCCAAACTTGAATCTGTGAATCGCAAGTTAAGGGTCCCATATTGTTCTACTTTTCAGGTTCGCACTTTTATTTAGGATGTCCACTACATGCTCCTCTGTTCAAAAAACGCATCAATTTTCTCATACTGTCAACTGCTGCAGCACCTCTAGTCAACCTCTCCTGTGCCTGTCTCTTTAAGGGCCTCCTCAAAAAACAGCCCAATTTGTTCTGAGTGGTCAGCTTTCGCAGGCCTGAGTAGGCACCGCCCACCATGTTTCAAATTCAGCTCTGCCTGTGTTTTTGATGCAGAAACAAGGCAGAAAGGAGACCAGCCACCACACACAAGCATTTTGTATGGAAAAGTCTGTAACGCTGGAGATGGTGGTTGTATGACACATATCCTGCCCCATCCCCCCATGACGTGGCACTGATTCCACAGTTTCAACCAATTTTGTGGGGGTGTAGATGGACCTTTTAGTGGCATGGAAGAGGAGGATATCACAATAATGCACAGGAGCACCAAGAAACATGAGGTTATCCGAACAATAGATGTTAAACATGAGTTGACGACGTCACTTCATGGCACTCTGGATTGAGCCATGGAAGTTGCAACTGTAGTAGAAATAGAAGTATAAGCTGGGGAAAAGGGTGTTTTTGACCTTATTTCAGGGAAAAACATCCAAAACATGTTGAGCATTTTTCATCAGATTTGGCTGATTGTAAACATGGAATTTTGATGTCCTTGAAAATGAAGTTATGGCTCTCTCCCCATTCATTGAGATCTTGTTAGCCTTAACTAACTGTTAGAGAGTGTTGCCAAGACAGCGACAGAGTTGAAAGACTTGCCTCTGGACTCTGGTTGAGGGCGGTGACTGCACAGTTGTTACATCGCAACCTCACAGAAGTCCTGGCAAGACTTTTGAAGGCAGTTTTATATACTGCTACTTCTACACTACTCTTAATACTTTCTGTGTGCCTTTGATACATGGATTGAGCATTCTGATACTTTCACAGCATTCGTGAAGCACCTAGCGTGCTTTTATTATCATAAAAAAAATCATAGAAATCACACCTTCACAATATGGGACCTTTAAATTGATGACAAGTCTTTGTAGTGAATGACGTGTGACTCTTGTTTCTGCATATTTGTATATCAGACTGAGTGATGTTATATATAGAATAGAAATAGCTGTCTGTTGTTTCCTCTGGTGCTGTGTTGTTACAAAGGCTCGCGGCATGTGTGTTGAGGCACACTGGTGTGCCACGGAGTGAGCTGTGCTGCGTCGTTCTTACATTAAACCATTAAATGTACCTTTATCGAGGTTTAACAGCTGTTTTTGTTTAGCGATTCTAATGTTTTTGTTGTAATATAGCAGCATGCAGGAACACCAGGATGCAACAAACAACCAGTTAGCTACAGAACTCCTGTTTGGTTTCTCTCACTGCACTGAAAACCACTGTGCCACTTTAATAAACTAAACCAGTGACTGTCATGTGAAAAAAAACCCGTCTGTAATACGCCGTGTCCTGCTGCTCTGTTAAGTTGCTAATCCTCAGATTAATACCTTCAATAATAAACTGTTTTCAAATATAAATTGTGATTTGTCTTTTTTATAATGTGTAAAAGTCTCAGTGCATGCGGAAGCTACAAACAGAGCTGAAACAAGGTGTAAAATAGTAAACATGATTTGTCAATAGTAATATTGTTTCTTTACATATGGCTACCTGCTTTCACAGCCCAGTCGGGAGGATAAAATGTTACCAGTTAAAGCAACAGTATGTCACTTTTTTACCTTAGAATGGCAGAGTCAAATTCATTTTGATGGTACAGTGTCTTGAAACAGGCTGAATGGTGCCTCTGTCTCAGCCACTCTGCTTTGACAACCAAAGCAGCTATTTCAAGACAAACCATGATGTTTTCCTAACCCTTACCCTAACCAAGTGTTTTTTTTGCCTTAACCTTACCACAGTATAAGGATGGCATTCTGCCAAGATACAGATAGAAAATGGAACCTAAAGATGCATAAAGTTTGAATTTAACTGTGGGTTTTTCAGGGAGATACTTTGCTAATTTGCTCTGGAGATTGTGTTTGGCTGTGAGCTTTTGCGGTGTGTAAAACTGTTTAAACTGCAGATTAAAAATTTGGTTTTGGAATTTCTACCATCTCTCTTATAAATAAGGACGATTGGTTTGTTTTTTGTTGAGCGGTGTATTTTACCGTTTATTTTAGCGGTGTATTTTACCGTCCGAGCATCCACCAGATCTGAGCTGCTAAAACGAGTTTAAACAGATATATATAAATATAAATATAAATATATATATATATATATATTTGGGAATGCTGCCACAGCTCTTTGGCCTCTGGCCCTTTGAGAGATTACTGTGATTGGATTGGCATGGTCAGGAAGTTGGCACAGATCGCTTGTGTTGGCACAGGAAGCTGCCAGGGGATGATGGGAAATAAAGACATCATTGAATGCAAATTGTCACACAGAGGTAGACACAGAAAGAGACAGAGTGAATGAAGGAGAAAGACTGTTCCTCATCCTGATGTTGGCACAATGTAGTCCTAGCCATATATCCTAAGTCTGTCGCAGAGTGTTGCTCCAATATTTTTTACTAGCTTCTTCTTATTCCTTTTTGTTTATGTATTATCTGTTAACTCATGTGAAATATCAGTTTTCCCTGTATGATGCAATGTGCAGCTTTCATCAATTACCTGGAAGCAAACTTGTGATGCACTTGAGCCAGAGAAGGCAGAGGTCCAGTACACCCTGCTGCATATCCTCGGACTTCAGAACAAAGAGACAGAAGATCAGGCGGCGGGCAGGATGGAGGTGAACGAGGTGGAAAAAGAAACTCGGATGAGTCAGAGTTCAGAACAGAGAGAGGGAGCGAGACAGGGGATTTGCAGGCTGTTGTTTCAACAAGCTGGAGAGGTTGCTCTGCGGAATAACATCCTTCCTCTGTGCCAGAACGAATGAAATCGGAGCCGTGATTATTCTAACCCTGTCCACGGGTTATGATCGAGGTTTATGTTATTTAAATCAGATTTATGGTCCAATCCTCGCCAGTGTTTGCAGCCTTCCAGACACATTTTATATCAGATTACTGACTGTCTACATGTTGGAGCTCAACATGATTTTATTGCCGTTTTAGCTGTAAAAATATGGCTGGGGGCTTTCTAAAGATTGAAAGCAACTGGCAAGATAAATGTTGGCTATGTACGTTTCTGCAAACCAGGGATATGTTGGAACCTTATATTTCTTTATGATGCAATTGTAATTTTCTTAGATTACATTTCAAATTGTATGTTGTGACAGCTTTGTGCTTAGGTTAGGTTTGGACACAAAAAAACACTTGGTTAAGGTAAGGAGAAGGTCAGGTTTAGGCTTCTGTTGCCACAAAAGCATCTGGAAATTGTCCCATGTTCTTTTAAAGATATCTGGTTTTGTCTCCACTGTTAGAGCTCTTAAAATGTCCCGTCGTCCTGATATCCAAACGTTGAAATGCAGTCTTGAATGGTGGCTGAAAACACAACCGCCGTCATCCGTCTTGCCACCTCTGGAGAAAAAAGTCAGCTCATACACATGTAATGACAACGAGATATGACACCTATTGTTAAAATGCTAATAAGGTAAGAATGATACGTTCAAATTATAACGTGTCCGTGGTTTGCAGAACGACAAATTGCTATTTTGGTGGCTGTTAAAATCCATATGGTCATACAAGAGTATCCAGAAAGCACATCTGCCTTATGGACACAACTGGATTCATATATTATTTACAGGTGCAACGACACAGCCACAAAGGTTGAATTTGCATTCCCTGCACGTTGTTAAATCTAGGTCCATCTTATTTTACTATTACCAATCCTTTTTGCTGAAAAACTGCAACCTATGAATGAAGAACAAGCTCTTTCCCAGACAAACATTTGCCTCTCTTATCCTGCAGGCGTTCAAATATTTCAGTTACTCTCATTGGAGCTGTGAACGGTCTATTGTTTCCAAGTGCCTCTGGGTGTATTAAAGATCCTTGCATATCACTGCTGCTGATGGAATCTATGGAGCGGTGGTATGGCTCTAGTCTAAATTTGGATGGGGAGTTCAGGACTCATTTAACCCTGAAAGCTGATCAACCTCACAGTGGTTGGCAGCCTCCTTATCCACGATCTGTTACGCCAAAATAGAGCGGCTCTGCTGATGCGACCGGGGATTGGGTGTCTTGCTGAAGGGCACTTTAACACCAATTTCTGTGTGAACGCAGAGCACTGAATCGTCTCTCTCACCTTAACACGCCCATATTATCCCAAACACCCCTTCAGTGTTATGAAGCACTAATTGTTTCTGGTAAACCTGCGATAAAGGTTCTTTTGTTCACCTGGGAGAAGCAGAAACAAGCTGCTGGCACCATAACATCGTCTTTTTAGTCAGCAGACAGTTGTCTCTCTACAGATCCAGCGTTACACAGCAACATTAACATTCATCTGGAGTTGAGTTCCTGGCCGCCTGTCAAATCTACTTCCAATATTCACTCTGCTTTTGGCTCTGCCTTTGGTCTATATCTTGTCCTGAGGAAAGTATCTGGCTCTTTAGGTGCTCAACGCTCCACATGTTTACTAGCTCGTCCTTAAATCTGTTGGCCTTTTGGTGCTTCATTTGGCTTCTGGCCGAGTTTTCCGCAGCAGTTTGCTCTAAAACTACTGCCAGCAAGTAGTAAGTAGAGAAAGAAGAATGAAATGAAGCTACTTTAGCGAGCAGCCCTCCGTTGGCCAAAGCAAACACAAAGAAATTTAGACAACTGAAAGACCCAGAACCCAGTGCAGTGGCCCTGTCTTTCTTGTTATAAAAAGTATTATTTAACTTTGTCTGTTTTTTTTTATTTAACCTTTATTTATCCAGGAAAAATCCCGTTGAGATTAAGAACCTCTTTTTCAAGGGAGTCCTGGCCTAGAGGCACCAAGAAGTTACACAGTCACATTCAGCGTACACAACATACAGACGGCAATTTGGGTTTGAAAAACAGTAACACTTAAAAATTAAGATTATAAAAAACAGTTACAAGTAAGGGAGATCGTCTCAATTGCCCTCAGCTTGGATTTAAAAGCATTCAAGGAAATCAGTTCAGTTATTTTCCAGTCTTTTTGCAGCATATTCCATGTCCATTTTTAATGCACAGTTAAAAACAGGGACAATTCCCAGACAGCTCCAGCCATGGACAGGCCACCAAAAACGAGGGACGGCCCCTGGAGACAGGTACCTCTGTCAGGTTGGCTGCTGTTCACATTTAAATTGATATCGATACCAAAACTGGTAGCTGTAATCCGGTACTTTTTTTGCATTCTTCACTCTCTCTGGAATGAAAAAAAATGTGATTTCAGGTGCACAAAATAAGTCACCAAATATGACCTGGATTTAAAGAAGAAAAGTTGTTCAGACTGTAGCTGAGATTGGCTAATGCTAGTTAAAATGCAAAGATAACATCAACAAAGAGAGAGAGAAAAGCCTCTCCATCTAGCTGCTTAGTTACATAAAGATGTCAATGAGTTGTTGAATCTTTGTTGTTCCTGTACAAGGTTGCAGCTCTCGGTGAACGAGCCCGGTGCTGGCTGCGAGCGCTAACGTAATGCAGGGGACCTGGCTTTCATGCTGTCAAACGTGGTGGATTCCTTTAGGTGACTCCTCAGGTTTGTTCATATCTTTGCTGTACAAATATTGCCTTTTTATTGACTGACCAACAGCAGGGGAGGTAGTCGAGTTAAGAAGCCACAATCTTCTCCTGGTGTCTGTTCTCTTACATTAACCCTAACTGACTTTGGCCTACAGCATGAACTAAACGCTGTTGTCAGGTTGGAGCAGGCTCACATTGACCTGGATGTCAGCCAGTCATTCACTCCCATGCCGTTCTGTCAGTGTTTTTCTGGCTGCAGCTCAGAGATTTTATCTTAAATGAAAGATGGTTTAGATCGAGGGTGGCAGGCAAGCCCCATCATCCGTGTGATTTATTGTTTGTTGGTGTATGTAAAAGGCTGTGAGCATGTAGGCACGCCTTGTGACAGACACATATAGAGTGTAGGCTGTGTCTACAACAGCCTTCCGCTGATGTTTATCATTTCTCCAGTCGTGCGACTGCAGCTGCTACCAGGAATGACTGACAGGTGAGTTTATATCTGCAGAGAAGGAAATATCTGTCATCCTGACTTACAGACTTGAAGGGAGACAAAGTAGAACCGAAAAACACTAAGATAAAACACTACAGGTCGTAGCAGGCTAAGCTGCTTTGTCTTTCATTGTTTTTCTCTTGACATGCTCTCCTTGAGCATCCTTCATGCTCCGGTGCATCACAAGCATGTACTTGGAAATACTGAGCCCCATGATGTGCCTGAGAGTGTGTACATGTGGAGAGCAGGGTTTAAAGCAGCCCTATTCAACTGGTGGCCTGTGGGCCAAATACGGCCCTTTATTGACCTCAAATCGGGCCCTTTATCATTTTCTTAGCGGTCAAAAGAGCACATTATTAGTTTAGTCTGTTGTTAAACAGAAAAACCCCTCTAATTTCATTAAAAAGTTCAAACCCGGGCTGTTAAGGCAGGGAGACTTCATGAGAATCAAACAGACAACTCGTAATATTAAAAGGTGCATTGTTTTGTTTCCTGTACTGCTGTACATGTAATGTTTCTTTTTCGATTATGAAGACTGAAGACATTCTTTAAATAGGCCATTGTTTTAACACATTTAAATTACAAGCTTCACAGATCAGACAGGGAATGTTAAAGTCCCGCCCCTCGCCAATTCATCGTTTTTTTTTTAATGTGGCCCTTCTGAAAAAGTAGCAGAGTAGGCCTGATTTAATGGACGAACATGGGTTTTGAATGTGGTTCCTGGCAAAATGGAAGTTACCGCTGTACTGACATGTATGATTACAGTGAGAATCATGCCATCTTCACTGTTATTACAAAGGGCGTACAGACAACTGATGTAGGGTTTCCTGACATGGTGCA
Source organism: Sparus aurata (assembly GCF_900880675.1). NCBI lineage: Eukaryota > Metazoa > Chordata > Actinopteri > Spariformes > Sparidae > Sparus > Sparus aurata. Next base: position 26,602,037 of record NC_044197.1, on the reverse strand, counting down.
GCAACAATCACCTGAAACTCAGCAAAACCAGTGAGCAAGTGGTGGACTGAAAAACAAAACAAGAGTCATATTCCTTTTATGTTCACATGCTTGGCCGATAAAGCTGATTCTGATGGAACAGGAAGTGACTCTGGCTTCTAACACATAGATGCTTCTCACACAGGTTCAACCCGACAGCACAGTTTTGAGATGGACACCCAAGATTAGTGTCAATGATTCAGTTTTTGACCACACCTGAAATATGATTACAGTTTCACCTGTAAAATACCTCTGTCTTATAAATGTGAATGACCAGCAGCCACAGCAATGTTGTTCATGATGAAACTTTAAAAAAATAATGAATAAATCGAAAATGTAATCAAATTTACATTTAAATAACCAAACAAGCGGAATCTAAAATCATCCTTCGTGCCAAGAGGATGTTTGTGCCAGAACTGAGGAAATTCCCTCAAGCTGCTCCAAATATATCGCGTTGACAGGAATGGGTTGGAGGGACGAATGGACAACGGGAAAACATAATGCCTCCAGCTACAGTTACTGCCGGTGAAAAGGCACAAAGAGGAGTCTAAAAGCCTTAAAACTTTCTACTCTAGAGTGCGTGGACTTAAAGGCAGTTAAAACAAAGCAGGAAGAGGAGAAAATAGAGGAAGAGAAGAACGAACTGGTTCAGTCCTGTGGTCGAGTCAGATGAGTGAATCTGATCTGGCTTGAATGGTCTCTCGTTTCAGTGAAGACCTCAGAAACACGATCGAGACTCAGTTTGTTGGGAATGTTTTTGCTCTGTTTGAGTAAGACGGGATCTATTTACTGTATATTGTTAACTATAACCAAACAGCTTGTCATTTGTGCAAACAAGCTGACTTGGTGGCCTGAGCCGACACTGAAATCCTGCATGTGAGGAGCCAGGAAGAAAGTTGAGCCAGTACCTGTACCCGTCCACAGACAGGCTGACACAGACACATTGTTGCATGAATTCACGACCTAAATATTTGTCCGATATCAGTTCAAACCAGTTCCCTGTGGTTATTTAATCTGACATTTAATATATCACACCTTCAGTTTTTACTGACATGGAACTCTGTTACCTTTTTCTTTTTTTGAATGCGTCAGTGTTTTTTATGTTTCCGTTGCGAAACTGTTTTAAGGAGATTCTAATCTGAAATCTGGCTGCATCAGAACATTTCCAAAACAAGGTGCCATTCCTCCCTCGAGTCTGATGACAGGTACCGTGTGACATGTTACTCATCAGTAACTCACATCAGTTACTCATCAGTCTCTCTGTTAACTCCCTGAGGGCTAAAGGTGCTACTTGGATGTCAATCTCTTTTACAGTTTTTTTGCATTGCATAAACACTAAAATCAAAAGTCGTACACAATCATAAAAACCTTACACTCAAGGAGCAAAACTCCGGACCAGATTAGCACAACTATAAGCACAATGTCAGCTTCACACTTTTTGCAAATGACTGCACACAGTAAATTGCAAAACACTAAACACACTTGTATACATTAGACACAGATGCATATCATGATGTCACTTCCTTGCAAATTCCAAAGCACTGACTTTCAAATGACCACACTCATTATCTAATTGGTTAAACACAACACTCAGGTGCACCAACACATGATTGCTTAATTGTAGACACACCAATCAGGTTCAAGCACTACAAAAAGGCAGCAGGTGAGTTCACCTGTCTTCTACCACAATGGAACGAGTAAGACGAGGAAGAGTTAGAATGAGAGGAGGAATTCAAAGAGAAGGAGAAGGAGGTGAAGGCAGAGGCCATGCCAGAGGTCAAGGCTGAGGTGGAGGTAGAGGAGAGGAAGAGGACGAGGACGAGGACGAGGACGAGGCAGAGGCAGAGGCAGAGGAAGACCGGAAGCAGGAATACATGCCCTAAGAAGGAGAGGACCAAATTTATCAAATGAAATTCGGGCAACATTAGTTGACCATGTGGGGAACCACGGACTGACGCTGAGGGAGGCTGGACTGAGAGTTCAGCCAAATCTTAGCAGATATACAGTGGCATCTGTGATCAGGACATTTCGACAAGAAAACAGGTAAAAACAAATCTTTCTACAAAAGTAATCAACTGCTTAGTATGTACCATATCAGCACTGTTCATACTGGTTCCTGTGAGATCCTATGTATTTCTTTCCACATAGGATTTAGGGGCGAGAGCGACAAGGAGGGAGGAGGCCTGTGACCAAATTGACGCCATAGCCATTCACGGATGGATTCGACATGCATGCTAATGAAGATATCGCCTGTGATGTCGACGAAATTCTCTGGCCTGATCCAGCTCGGCGAAGAGATAATCCCTAATATTTTCCCTGCTGGATTTTCTTTTCTTTTTTTGTCAGTTCCCCCCCCATATTTTTTATAGTATCTTTTTTTTTTTTTTTGATTGGGTGTGTATTTTTTTTTTTTTTTGGTGTTATGCATAGTACTGTTGTAGCATGGACATTTTTTGTTGAAATTTTGACTGATTTAGATAAATAAATTATATTTTTATTACTCTTCAGCATTGGTCTTGCGTTGTATTTGGTGAATTTTTAGTATTGCATATTTGCACTTTCTCTGTGTACTTCACTTACATTACTCAAATAACTGAGGAGTAGAATTGCTAAAAGTGTTTTAGGTTAAGCGCAGCAGTGTGTAACTGGTTCAGACAGAATTAAGTCATATGAAATGTGTATGTTTTCATATGGTAACATAATATCATTTTTATAAAGTAGTGTATAGTTTTTAGAAGAGTGTTTCATTTTGCAAAGGATGTGAGGTGTTCTGCTAATTGGGTGTATGGTTGTGCTAATTGTGTGTAGTGTTTTGAAAAACTGGGCCCTCTATTAGAAATCGTGCTTAAGCAATTGAAAAAACTGTAACACATCAATCCTAAAGGCATTTATCCTGCTCAGGTGATAAAGCTGGATTAATACTTGCCTGGACTTTACACTATAGGTGTGTGTTCATATCTGGTGGAGTTTAGACCAGGGCTCCCTGTCACACTGTCATGGCTTACTAGGATACTCCAATAAAACAAGCTGCTATCAATAACACCTTAGCCTTTCTTACCTAATCCCGTTGCACAAATAAATATTGTCACTGTACTGTACTACAGATATGCTGAACTCTCGTTGCAACCTTATGTTTCTTTAGTTTCTTTTTTCTATTTTATGTTATGGCTATGCTGTACTCAGGCTCTGGTTATGTTAAGGCACCAAATACACCTGGTTAGGGTTGGAAATCATCATGTGTTGGCTTGAAATACCTGTTTTGGTCGCCACAGATATGGCCGGTCTCGTCAAAAACACCTTTTTAGAGACTACATTGATAAAAGCTAAGGTAAGAGACATTCTAGCACATTAAGTGAAGTCATGCACACGGTTATTAATGATCGGTTAATAGTTAACCGTTGACATCCTAAAGCACAATTTTCTCGAATGTATCTTACTATGCTGTAGCATTAATTAGAATTAAGAGACACACACTTGACCATGAAAAGCAGTCCTAGACAAGGGTGTGTACATACTTTCGGCAGTATGATGTCAGGACCAGCTTGGACCCCCAGCTTGGTCCAATTTGCTATAAACTCGTAAGGTTTAGATTAGATTAGATGGGCTTTATTTATCCCACAATGGGGAAATTCACTTGTGACAACAGCTCAAGGAGCAACAAGAACAGGAAGAAGTATCAGGCAAATATGCATACAGTGAAACAGGAAACAAATAGAAAAAAAGTGGTGGAAAGAGATTGTTGAGGTAGTGCTTGAGTTAAACAGTCTGATGGCTGTGGGGATAAAAGACAGTGGGTGTAAGAGTCTGCTGCTGAAAGAGCTGCTCGAGGCTTCCACAGTCTGGCGCAGGGGGGGAGAGGTGTTGTCCACGATTGACGTCAACTTGGCTAACATCCTCCTCTCACCCACCACCTCTACGGAGGTGGCCCTCCTAACCAGTTTGATTGGTCTCTTCCTGTCCCTGTCCGTGCTGCTGCCTCCCCAGCAGACCGCTGCATAAAGGAGCGCTGATGCCACCACAGTGTCATAAAATGTTCGAAGATGGACTGAGGCGACTTTGGCCCTTATTGTACAGAGCATCAGTGCTGTCAGTCCAGTCCAGTTGAGTGTTGGTGTATTTGTATTTTGCCTCCATCTCTATGTCCATACCCTGGATGTTCACTGGTGTGATCTGTGGTGTCTTCCTCTGGAGGTTGATCACCGTCTCCTGTGTTTTACTGCTGTTTATATGCAGGCGGCTGCATTCACACCGGTTAACAAAGTCACGGTTTATGAGGAGACAGCTGTGTTTGTACTGTTTTCAGCCATAGGCGGTTCACTACAGAATGAAACTATGTTCAGGGTAATAGAGAATGTTGTTTGGAATAATGGGAGAGGAGCAGTACACCAAGTTTTATCTGCAGTGCATTATTATTAATTAACATGCCTTAACCAGAGCCTGACCTGCGCTCCTTGAACAACGCACACTGTTCCCTGGTCACACTCCTCTACCTCGTCCAATTTAAAACTAATTAGAGCATATTTAAACCATTTGTGGCTTTCACTTCACCTACACTTCAATTTAATTTCTGCTGCATCGCAGACGTGTCAGTCAGATTTCAGGGCTGCGAGTGACCTTTCCTGGCCAGCTTTTGGACCCAGCACTGCTACTGCTGGGGAGGATGCAGGACACGGAGATTGGAGAGCGTCTGGCAGCTCATCTGTCACGTCCACCAGCACCACCGAATTGAGGGGCGGAAGAATCCGAATCCCTACCAGTCACTGCTGACCTCCCCGCAGCGATACAAAGTGTGTCTACGGTTTTGTCTGCCTTTGTGTGAGTCAGGTTTTGTTGTCAGAAAGGCTTGTTTCTGTCGACCCATTTTGTATACTTGCTCACGAGAGGAAATGTATGCTTGAACTTTAAGTGTCTGGATGATGAGAGATTCGACTGATGTGTTTCAGTGCTGCCGGCCAGCTGAACACTGTGTGGAAGAAGAATAATTCAGAAAGGAGCCGTTTAGCTTTGAAATCATCATCAAAACTTAATTATATTATAGCATAATATAATGTACTTTTACCAACTCTTTCATTTGCTGTGCTTTTATATGCTTTATGAAGCTGTTGTGTTGAAATGATTTTCACATCTTTATTTTGAAGAAGATGAATCCATGGTTTTGCCATTTTATTCCAAATAATTGAAGATATAAGAAAATAGACACCATTTTTTTTTTAGGTTCTGATGATTTCTATCTGTCTATTCAAGCTATATTTATCTAATGTACACAAATCATCAAAATGTTTTACGTTAACTTCATGTTCAGTAGTCTTGCTTTTGTAAACAGTTCTTACTGGAAACTAGTTTTTGGAAAACTTTTTTAGATGCAAAGAATACCACAAATATATAGGATTCAAAGCACGCGAAGTGAATCAGCCTAATGTGGTACATTTGTTTTTGCATTTCAGACTTCTGAAAATGTATTGCAGAATGAAGCCAATACATTAATTCCACCAACTTTATCCTAATCAAAGTAAAAGAGAAAATGCAGATTTTCACACTCATCAAATACATTGTAGACATATTAATACTCTTAAGGCCTTAGCACACATCAAGTCATTTTTTTGTGTGTGTTTTTTTAAAAATCCATCCTCCGATAAAAAAAAAAAAAACATTAGGCACAGAAACCTTGCTCACTGAGTCTGATTTGTTAGAATGAGATACGAGACAAAACTGTTGATCCAATCCTGAAAACAAGATGAGAGCGAGGAGAGTTTCTGCTGCCGATCAAGGAGCTGCAGCTGCAGTGTTTTTCAACCCTCTTCCAAGGGGCCCCTTACCCTGCATGTTTCAGATGTTTCCCTGATCCAGCACACCTGATTCAAATGATAAGCTCGTCGTTGAGCACTACTCACATCTGATAAGGACTAATCCATTTGAATCAGGTGTGTTGGGGCAGGGAAACATCTAAGGGAAGCAGGGCAGAGGGGCCCTGAAACAGGAGTGGAAAACACTGCGCCCGCTGTACTGGAACCACACACTGAAAAGAAGACCACCAGCTTCTGCTGACCATCTCAGACTGACCTGGCAGCTGGCAGTCTAGGAACGGACACACATGCATATGCACACCACACACATCATCATCATCATAATCATTTAGGAAAGGAATACAAAAATGCAGAAAATAAAACCTACCGCGAAAAGTATAACTTAAGAGGAAAGTTTTGGAGTCAGCGTGTTAACATGATCCACATGGACAAAATTGTTGTATTTACTCTTAAACACGCAGTTAATAAAACTTCTCAGTCCAGACATACTCAAAGCTAAATGTGCGATCCCATTTTTCAGTGATTTCACCAGTAACATTGTTACCGCTGTCACAGAACTGCTGTTACATTCAAACAACAGAATATGATAGCTTTGATGCATTTAGCATTCATTAAAAAAAGACATCAAGACACTAGGGAGGCTGTGTTTCAGCAGTTTCATATTGCTAATAAAAATCATACTGCAGTAAAACTACTACTAACACTACTACTTAACATAAATACTGCAGCACATCTGTCACTTACATAATGTTTTTTATTCTACTGTACATTCTCTAAATTAAAGATGAATCACATTTGTGTATTTGGCCAAAAATGACCGGACTGAATCATAAAAAAAACCAACATTGGATTTAATATATTCTGGTAGAATAGAAACATGTTTGAAACTTAAATGCAATTTTTGCACAGTGGTATTTGAAAGTCGATGCACTATGATTGACTTTATGAGCCTATGATCCAAGAATTATTTTATATTGAGTCAGGTTTAGTCACGTTTCTATAGAGTTTCATTCAAACTTTAATGACAAAAGTTCAGCATCTCTGAGTGCGGATTGGTGCCACTGATATGTCTGAACGAGCTAATTTTGAGACATGTATGAAGTATGTTGGTGCTTTGAGTGAGTTCTGAAGATGAGACTAACTATTCGGCCAAGATGTACAGTATGTTGGTAATGCAAACAGCATCCTCCCCCCATTGAGGAGCCATACAGGAAGTTGAGGATAAATCAGTGGATCAGGCTGTGGAGGACATCTTAGACTTCCTGCAGTCGGAGTTTCCTGATGAAACTTCTGGAGGACATGAGGTAAGAGATAAACTAGTGCCACCAATGTTTTACACAGACATCAATACAGTTACAAATTCAGTGGTGATTCATTTTAAAAGACGACAGTGACTCATTGGCGAGTCAGCTTTAATGGATTTGATCTTTTCGTGACGGTCATCATTTATCATCATATATCTCTGGCTGTTTTAAAATGAGTATTATTCCACAATTTGGTTCATTTTGTACAGCTGCAGAGGCATATGAGTTTATTATACAGGCTAGTTTTACACACATTGTTCAGGAGTGAACATATTCTTTAAAAAAAACTTGCAAATGGTCAACAAACTAATGATTGTTTCATGTCTCACAGAGCTTTGTATCGGAGAGATCAGAGAACTCTTCTGCTCGTCGGGAGGCTGATGTTCAGGATCAGCCATCTGCTGCTCAAGAGGCTTTGGAGAAGGAAGAAAGAACCAGAAAAGATCTAAAGGCGGACTATGACAGTGCTGTCTGCCAGCAGCAGAGGGAAGCTGAGGAATTCGACTGTCTGGAAAACCAACAACTGGCTTCTGAGAACAATAGGATGAGGATGCAAGGCTGCAAGATGAGATACAGCTACAGAAGCTCGTAGCAGACTTGAGGAAGCAGTTAGGAAGGAGAAGGGCTCGTTTCTCCAAAGCATATATAAAGATACAGATGCAAAAGGAGGAGCTCTATGAGAGGGCTCAGGTGTTACAAAAGAGTCGGACTGCTGAAAAATATTTGAGGTCTTCTCTTAAAACTGAGCAGGAGTGTTTTGAGCAGACGGTTTTAGAGAAGCAGGCTGCAGGAGATCCACTAGCACTCCTCTGTAAGCAATGAGAACAATATCTAATCGCTGCACTCTCTCTGAGTCCCATGAGGAGACGATGCCAAAGGAAAAAGAAAGCAGACTTGAGAGGGCAATTAAGAAAACACATGCTGAAAAAGGCAGCCTTCATGTTGAAACGGAGCTCCTGAAATCACAAGTGGCGGATCTGAAGAAGTCGCAGAGCAAGCTCCAGCAGACAAAAGCAAAGCTGAAAGTCACAGTCACTGAAATGACGGGACTGAACTCGAGGAGCACGAGACGGTGTTTGAGAGGCCCCGGAATGATCTGGCGGTGTCACTTCGTCAGCACAAAGAAACAGCAGTAAGTGAAGAGGCTGACTGGGCCTTCGTCAAGGAACTACAGGAACTCTTCAATGAGGAAACACAGCTATGGTCTCCATTATTCAGAATAAGATAAGAAACTTCAAGTTACAGCAGGGAGTTGATCAAATATCCTCGGCTCTGACAAAAGAAAAGACCACATGTGAGAGGCACTGTGTCGAGCTCCGGGAAGCTCTGGAGGAAAAAAGCAGGAAGTATCTGCAGCTCTCCAGAGAGCTCAGCACAGACTTTGAAGTTATGGGAATTTTAGATAGTCAGCATCACAAAATACCGCCAAAGCACAACATTCAAAAACACAATGTGGAATTCCTTGACACACGTGAAACAGGTAATCGATTATGAATCAGGATGTATCAGCACACCTACCATCTACACACATCTAATACATCTAAGGTTCTATATGATCATTTCAAGACTCACGACCCCAGCACGTATGCATATATATATACATATATATATATATATATATATATATATTCAGAGACAAAAAGTAGAGAAGAAATAGATATCAAAACTACAGACCATAGTTCCTTCAGGTCTAAATGAAAAATATCCCTGATTTTACATGTTTTTTTGAACAGGACCAACCAGAAGACATTTTCCCTCCGAGCACTTTATTTATCACAAAATGTGTTTTATTCTAGTCACGCGTTCTCTGTCTGAACAATCCTCTTCACTCTTAGTTTAATTTCTTTTTTCTTCTTTTTGTTTGAGAAATCATTTGAGTTTTTGTTTGAATGCATTTTCTTAGGGAGCAGACATCATTTTATTGGAGTCACTGAATTTCTAATTAAGAAGAAAACAAAACATAAAAGTGACACTGAACACCAGTAGCCAGTGATGACACACCAAATGAATGGTGTTATCTTTCCAAGTCCCCCTAACCCTAACCCCATCCCGACCGCTGACCCTAACTCTGGCTTTTGTTTTGTGGTTGTTGAAGATTTGTATGTTTTTGTTGTTGTTAATGTGTTGCTAGTTTTAAGCATAATTACAACCTGAAAAAAAATTGGATAAACATGAACAATTTCTCTTTTTCTTGCTGGACACAGCAGCTCCACACCAAAGCGCAGCCAGAAAATCAGGAAAGCAAGAAAGATTGTGTTCAGATTCACTGGCCGGTGATCAGTGACAGACCTTTTCAGGACGCGATAGTCATGGAGAAGGCCGCCACAAAGCTTGTTGAGCTGCTGTATATAACAAAGAGCACTGAGAGTGGTCCGGGGTTGTTTCATTCCTACTTAGTTGTTTCTGTTATATATTTCGCTTCCTTTGTCGTACACCTCACATTACATAATCTTACTGTGGTTTGTTTCTGTATGGTTTACTCTCTGAAAAATAAATAAATAAAAGCAAAGCAAGAAAGATGTTATGCAAACTTTAAAGGTGATGGTGTCAACAGTGGTGAGGCTGAGTGAGTAGCCTGTGTAGCATGTATAAAAGGAGGTGTTCCACTCCTTCAGCCAGGACATTTCATGTTGAAGACTGATGCGTCCACTAAACTCTCCTGTGGTCAGTCCTCCACAACACTTTCCATTATTTAGGATGGATTTTCAGGATGGTGAAACCAGCACCGTCTCTCATTGTGTACACCGTCACTTCCAATTACTGAGAATAAATACTATACATTTTTAATCCGGGATCCCTCCGGTGTGATCCCTCCACGCTCCTCTCCTGTCATCGGGACCTGCAGGTGGCGCTGTTCCGCCCCTGCCGCTTGCGGCAGAAGACACTCGCTCATGTTCACACACACAAAGAGAAGGAGAGAAAAGGCGCATGTCATTGTCCCACAGCCCGGAGAGCCGGGCGGTGCTTCTGTTGTCTGAAACCTCTTTTAAAAACACCGGATTTTACTCTTTTGTTGCCTTTAAACCGGCCGATCTCCATAATCATGAACCTATAGAGCGCGACACCTGCCCTCTCTCTCTCTCTCTCTCTGGGTCTCTCTCCCTTTTGTCTCTGACATCTCTGCGGCTCGCACCCAGCAGCGCTGACGAGGAGGAGGAGGAGGCGAAGGAGAAGAGGAGGAGGAGCGGCGTGTACCTGACACCTACAGCCGCGCGTCGCAGCTCTCTTCTCCCGCAGAACCAGCCAGGACTGCCCCCCCCTCCCCTCCCCTCTGTCCGTCCGCGCGTCAGTTGACCCGGCTCTCCGTGCGGTTTGAACGGGCGCCACTTCTGCTCCCGCTGACAGACTGAAAAACTCTTCACAGATCAAATAAGACAAGGCAGAAGGAGGGGGATCCTCTAAGAACTGCAGTTTGATTCACTCGGACCAGAGATCTTCAGGGCTTTCTGAGTGACTGAGGGGGAAAAAAGGACTAGACTTGAGAAGATGCGTCTCCCGGTGCTCCTGTGTGTGTTGGTGTGTGTGTGCGCCGCACCGGGCCCGGTGGCCGGGGCGGAAAGGAGCTGCTCCGACCTGCCGCAGTTCTACACGGGGAAAGGGTTCACTCTGACAGACGTGCCCCAGACAGAAATGTCCGGTGAGTTTTGGGGGAAAATTGTTCTCCATAAAATAATTTAAAAAAATAAAAAAAAAACACAATTTCATGCAATTAACAGCGCTTAACAAGTCAGTTTTTATAATTATTATTCCAAAATGCAATGCTCGCTTTAATATAAACTAGTTCTGTTGTGATGAGGTAGTCCTGTGGCAGCAGTATATGGGGGGTTTGCAGTGTTTCCATTGTTTATTTTTGCAATACTCCTTTAATATCATGAGATTATCATTTTTGGATGTATTTGCATAGGTTTTCATGTTGATGAACCTGCACCTGAAGCTCGTCTGCCAAGTTTAAAGTTGTACGAACTTGTTTTTATTGTTCTGTGAAGGCGTGTTTGCTTGCATTAGGCTGCAGTTTACGTGTCTTACTGTGCAATTATCCAGCCTTTCCAAACCCTCCTATTTTCCATTTCCCTCACTGAGCAATGAGCCCGTCCTAACCGAGGTCTGTCCCGGTCTGTAGAGCCCCCTGCACATCCCTCCCACAGTCCTTTCTGGGGCATTTTCATTGTTCTGCTGAGGGCAGGATTGCAGGTGGGTGTAAGCCATGTGTCTTGAGGCGCTGTTATGGTTCACCCAGGGCATTTGTGATTGTTTGCCGAGGCTCAGGTGTTAAAAGCTGTTTGTTTAATGTAACCTACGGAGGGAGATATAGATTTGCTTTGTGCCTGTGGCTGCTCTTCCCTCCACGTTGAATAGTGACACTATACACTAATGTGTTCTCTGGCATTTTTCATTGTCTGCTCTGCTCTGGACTGCAGGTGTGGTGGTGGTGGTGGTGGTGGTGTGTGTGTGTTTGTGTGAGGCTCAAGAGATGCTGAAATGGCCTGTTTTTGTCATTTGCATAAACTACTAATTTAGGCTAGCCTGGGGCGAGAGCAAACAGCTCAGCGAGCTGGCAGCACAAGCTGCTGTAATAAAGTTGAGCTGAACAACAGGAGGAGGGAGTTTTGTTGTTCCCTTCTTTCCCTTGGTTTCGTCCCGGCACCCTCTCCTGTCAGTCAGTCGGCCAGTCAGCCATTCAAGCAATCATGCATTAAATCAATCAGTCAATTACGCAGCCAGTCAAGTAATCAATCAGCTCGAGACTCAGTCAGTCAGCCGGTCAGTCATCCGGACATCACACTTCAAAGTCTCTGGGCCTCCTCTCTCTGCATGGTCGCCACCCTTCACCAGTGCTGATTAAACTGTCTTGGCCTTGAGGAAAGTGCACAAGGAGGAAAATGCGAGAGTGGGGACTGCCAAATTGAGTTGTTTCCCCCCCCTCTAAGGCCGATCATCTGTCGCTCTCTGCCTCCTCACGTATTTTACTTAAAGATCCGCAGAAAGCCAGGCAAAGGAGGGGATGAAAGAGAGGCGAGATCGAGGCGCGCTTGTGCGCTCAGTGTGTACCATCTGAAGGTCATTTCACGGCGTGTCAATGAAAATAGTCTCGTATGGGCGGGTGTGTTATTAATGTTGGATGCGTCTATGTGTTTGTGTGGGTGTGTGTGTGACATAGAGACCATCAAACAGACAAGACGGAGGCGACGAAAGGTGGCGACAGAAACGGACAGAAAAAAGGAGAAGAGGATCTCTCCCCTTTTCCTTTTTTCCGTCTGTTTTCAGACAGCGAGGCAGGTTGACAGAGACGGAGCAAGTGACTCACTCAAGGTTTCCGCCGGCGCTTCGCGGACGAGCGAGGGAGAGACCCGACACGTCGCTCTCCCTCCCTTTCCATTAAAAACTCATCTTTTATTGACAGATGAGAAAACACAATGCTTCAGTCACTTGGACCTTGATCTGCTCTAGTTATTTGAGCAAGAGTTTCTCCGTTCCCAGAACCCATTAAAGCTGACAACCAGATAGGAACAGAAAGATGGCGACTGGCAGCAGAATTCCCCACAACAGGGGCTCTTCAGTCTTTCTCATCTCAGAGACCCAAGGTTGGTAAATTGAGCTTTTCCTGCTCGGGGAAGAGAGCGACCCCTCTTTCACTCTAGAGGATGTCGAGTGTCGACCAGGGTGAGAGTCCTCACGAAACCAAAATCTGGGTGCATCATCTGTGCACCTGGGAAACAACCATTTGGATGGCCTTTCTGAACCTTTACGACCATTAAGAAGGACATTCATTGTTGGGATAGTGCGGAGTTCATTGCCACAGTGTTTGCATTTCCACCCACCATTATCGATGCAAGCTCGCATCAGTACCAATAAAGCCTCCAAAGCAACAGCCTACTCTACTTCTGCTGTCTTTTCTTCCTCTTCTTTTCACTGTTGCCAAAGGTTTAAACTGACCTTGTTGAAGAAAAACATTCAGGTATAACGCCCCTGCTGCCTGTCAGACCTTGTAAAAGGTCTTAAAACTGAAGGACAGGTTAATGCTGCATGGATTTAAAAACATTTAACGGATGAGACAGTGGGATTTTATTTTTCAGAATAAGAGAAACAAGTGTCTTCGGCTCCTAAAACTGCATATGTGCCTGCAACTAAATATTGGTACCGGTACACTAGAAAGCTCTCCCCTGTTGAAAAGATATTACCTCAATATCAAGTAGCGATGTCTTGGGATTATGTGATATCATTATGTTTACCTTGTGTGTTGTGTCTTTTTTGGCAATAAGAGGTGGAGAGATTACAATTCTATACTAAGACTGAATATAAAAACAATTGCACGCCATGAATTCAGCCAGATGAACTTATAAACAAAAGATCCAAAGATGGGTTTTGATATCATAGGTGTATCAATCCACCTTTTATTTACATCACAGTTATGGTCTTTACAGGTATATCGCGGCACCGGAAACGTTTATACAGTTCTGACTGAAACATGTTTGAGTGCAGGGAAACAAGTGTAAAATCAGGTTAATATCGAAATCAGTTGCAATAAAAGTTGGGAGCAAATTGACGCGGCACATTCGGCCTTGCTAGATGTCTTTGTTATCGCTCAGTGCAGTGATCACATGCGTCAGTGTTTCAGCCCCGTGGCCTTCCTGTTCACGCAGGCCCACATTTGGAGGAACAACCAGTCTTCTAATGATTTGGGACAAGAGCCCGCTGTTGCCAGTCACGATCAGTTCGTGAGCAGCGTTATCCGCAGAGCGCCATGGGAGACCATCTTGCAGTGGAATAAAACCAGCCGCCAAAAGCTGTCCACAGACACACAAACACCTGGCAAAGTTCTCAGAACTGTTTCTGTGGTGGTTCCCACCAGGATCACATTGTGTCACGATGACACACACACACACACACACACACACACACACACAGACTCACAAGGTGAAAACATCACTAGCCAACAATGTTGCTGTTAGGAATAAAGGTAGAGCCTCAGCTACCTCAGTTTATAGACATGACTTGGTGACAAATCCCTCAAAAGACCAGATACTTCTCCTCATTAGGGACGGATACCAATACAAAATGCAGTATCTGCATTTCAGTTCCAATGAAATACTTTCTTTAATACTGTGATTTGAGAATAAACTTTTTATACAAAACCCATTCATAGATCAAAAACAATAGTCCCGCATCTCAGCACTGTTTAAAGACCAAGTATTCAACGCCGACTACTGATACTTTTAAATTGTATTTTGAACTTTAGACACATTTTATTCTGAAGGCAGACAGTATTTAGATTGGATATGTAACCCTCCTCACACTACAACTCAATTTCTGCTATTATTTCTTAAAAATGTTCTAACCCATGTCTTTTCCTGGTCTCCTGGACACCTACAGTCTCATAATTATACATTTGTGGCCCGTCGAGCGCATTTGAATATACATTAACAACCTCTTCAGTGTCAAGCAAGCAGTTAGATCCATTCATTTCTTATTGATAAATGGTGTTCCCTCACTTTACATCACTTCCAGTTTGTATATTTTAAATGCAGAAGGAAAGCTCTCCAACAAAAACAGCTAGTTAAAATGTAGTTTCTAAATAATTTCACTACATGTCATTTCACTGGGGGCTCTGAGCTGCGACTTGTTTTATTCGACATCCACCTTTTTCAAACAGCCCCATGATTCAGTGATGCAGTGTAAACAAAGAAGTATCTTCAGACTGGTAAAAATCACAAATTGGTAGGCAGGAATGTGTTTATTGTGAATGCTGGCCTTCTTTCTGTGGGACACACGTTTATATTCTCACAGGTGAATTCCGGCGACCGTCACGACTACCATCTACTGTAGTTAAACATCACTGACATGCAAAGTATTTTAGACCGAGCAATCAAAATTCTCCATCTGTCACCCCTGTTTCCTCCAAACCAACAAGCTCAGCGCTTTCACTTTATTTTTAATGGAACACAGATTCAAAATTTGACTTCGGATTCAACAAGGAATCTGAATATATATACGGTGTGCCACATCCTGCCAGGTGTATATCAGCTTTAGGGCGCAGACTGCTGATGAAATGAGAGTTGTTGCCAGGGATTAACATGTAATGAGACGTGTATTTGTTAGTGTATGTGATAAATATCCTCATTCCAAAGCAAACAGTGAGTAAGCTGACAAGCAGATGCTCTGAATTCCTGCCCAGATTTAAAAAAAAAACAAAGAAAAACAACCTCCAGCTTGCACCTTTTGTCCTATAGGTATAGGTTTAACACCATGTTAATGGAAGTCGCCCTTCCTGCTGTCTGCCTCTCTGTCTCTGTGCCTGCGAGCGTTTTTAACTCACACACATTGTACCCTCTACCTGGTCAATAGTTAAAGACTAGCTCGTCCTATAGTGTGTGTGTGTGTGTGTGTGCGTGCGCGTGTGTTTGAAAGTCAGTGAAAGCCAACACCTTCTCCAGGGAAGACACTTAGTTTCATTCACACATTCATTGTCCATGCAGCGCAGCACACACCCATGTGATCGTATGTCACGCGGAAACAGAGGGAGGCTATATATCCTGCACGCTTCGTATTCACCATGTAGGTATTAGTGTGTGTGTGTGTGTGTTATGAAGCCTACATATTTAGTAAATGTCACGTTGTTGCCTGTCTGAAAGAACACAAATGGGAGGATGTGGCGTTTGAATGACTAACATGATACAGTGTGTTTGAGGTCAGATTACATGTAGATTAGGATTCATTACAGGTCGGGTTACGAGTCAATAACTCTTAAACAAGGCCGAGTCAGCTGGGGAGCCTCCGCTCATTCACACAATGTAATTGCCCTTTACTTAGGTACACTTTAAGGGCTGATGAGAAATCCAGTGTATCACTCCAATTTTGTTTTACAGAATTGGGAAATCTGTGAGAGAAAATGCATATGAATCCATGTTTCTGAACTCTGAACTCCACGTTAGGAGTCTATTGAGTGCCGTTAAAGCACTGCAGGAGGAGAGGACTCAACGAGACGATGTGAGCCCCTGGTCACCTGAGAACGTGTCAGTTTTAGTCGTCCGGGGAACCTTAAGTTTCTCTGAAAGCTGCAGTAAAATCATGAACAGAATGCGAATGAATAACATGTTTGACGAGCCGACGTCTGTGTATTGTGTTGCCTTGATGTCTACTGAAGTTAGCACGCTTACTAGCGAGCAACAGCCTGTTCCAGTCCAGCATTACCACCAGATGCACGGCTGATCGAGTTAACAAGCTAACGGCAGCCACAGTCGGCAGTTACTCTGGTGATATGCTGCCCCCTGTTTGCTTGAGTATGATTTTGTCCGGTGGCCAGTTCCTCCATGATGTACAATGTTAAGAGTTGTTATTTACCCTTTTACTATTTCCACCTGGATGAAGACCCCGTGAGGCTCAAACTGCTCTGCGAATCAACCCATCTGCCTGGCTAAATAAAGGCTTAATACAACCCCTCTCCTCGCTGTGCCCGACAGCGCCTGAAGAACATTTCTCATCTATGCATTTTTTAGTTTAGATTACCGATGAGAATACCGCTATAAATAGCCAAAGACCAAATGATGTGTGCGAATTGAAGCCAGCGGCAACATTAAACAGTTTACCCGCTGTGCATGTGGTGCTGTTGTCTCATATCTGCCTCCACTGTCTGCGTGTGTGTGAGCGTTTACGTATGTGTGTGAGATGAAATTGATGCTGTCCGTCATCTGTCACACATCACATGCTCACTCAGGCGCTCACAGCACACGCCACCAAGTGGAACGATGAATGCCCAGTACACACACACACACACACACACACACACACACACACACACACACACACAAACCACACAAAACCCACACCGTGTCTCTAAGCCCTTCCATAACTTTTGCTTTCTTCCACCTCTGCATTGTTTTTCCAGACAGACTCAGATCTGCCGGTGCGGGGTAGTGTCTCTGTGTGCATGAGGTGGTGGGGGTGAGCGGGGGTGTGGTGCTGGTGGTTGGCGAGATCTGTTAAAAGCAGAGATGTGAATCTTTCATGATGTCTGATTCAGCGACATGAGAGAGAGAGAGAGAGAGAGAGAGAGAGACAGACAGAGATAGAGGTGAGGAGGGAGAGAGGGGTGGTGAGGTGAGGTGAGGAGAGGAGAGGAGAGTGAAGATGAGAGGGAGGAGGGAGGAGACTCTGTCCCGGCTGATTCTCCTGTCATCTCTCCGTCATTGACATGGGGTGGATGTTGCTACAGCGGGTTTGCTACTGATCCTGCCTCGTGTGCTCTGTATCCGATGCTTTTTTACCAAAGATGCGTGTTTGTGCAGGCGGCAGTGGATATTTGCTTGCTCCTAACAGTGGTTTTTCCAACCGTAGCGTCAGCTGGTGCTGAAGCTCAGCATATGTGTAAGCATTTAAAGTGTTTCGATGGCCTGACCATAAGCCAAAAAAGCACAAGCAAATGGATTAAGTGTGTTCATGGGTCAAACATTACGCTACGATGCCAGAATGCTCGGCTAACTACAGTTGTAAGAGAGCGTTACTTCCAAGGCCAAAGTGCACGTCATTAACTGCCATCAGTTAATGAGGTCACAGGTTGTGTTTGATAAGATAAATGTACCGTGTAATGCTTCCCTGTTGTGTGGAAACTGGTCCGGGCAGGTTTAACGTTAGCGGCTCCGTCCTGCTCTTTCTTGGAGCGGGAGAAGTTAATATTCCACTAAACTTAGTGTTGCATCTGCCAAACATGTTTACCCGTTTGGAAACGCTCAGAAACGTTTTTGCTTGTGATGTTAAAAGTGAAACAGACAGTTGTTTCAAAAATGACTGTCTGCTTTATTTCTTATAAATTGTGCACTTGCCATACAAGAGCATAAAGCTTGACGACAGTGACTACTGGCAAATAGCGTTTATTTCTATCATAAAACAACAGTAAACTTGCACATTTTTTATTGATATGGCGAGACAAGTAATGTTGTGATTATTCTGATTATTATTATTCAGGATTTCATCGTTTGTGATAAAAAAAACCCCTCAAATCTCAGACTACAAATACTGATGACCGGACTTTGTTGGGGTCTGTACCAAACAAACATGTCTTCTTACATCTGGAGATGAAGATTTGTTGGCCAGGCCTTCTCTTCAGCGCTGCACTACTTTACCATAAAGCTGTTTTGTCAAACATTTTACCTTCATCAGAAAACTGCAGCCTCTGCGATTTGGATATTGCTCTTGGCCACATTGTCATTTTGTGCAGCCATAATCTTTTACTATGGTGGTTAAGCCTGTTGATATATGCAATGGAGCCGCGTTAATAATGCACGTTTACATTCTACGTATGAACCCAAAGCTATTATCCAGAACGACTGTGGATAAAGGCGCGATAGATTAAATTCCTCTGTTGCCCGCATATAATCAGGTGTAACTGATGGATGCAAGGGGTTATGGTCATACAACTCCCCCCGCATCCCTATGATGATCACGTAGAAAAGGAGTGGTAGGTGGGGGAAGAAAAGAAACCGAGGAGCAGAAGTGCAAACCGCTCGATGCCTCAACATCAATCTCTGCACCTTGAAATCAATGTGGTACAAACCAGTATCGTTTCTCGATAACCCCTGGCTCTCTTTTTTCTCTGCCTTCCTTCTGCTCTGTCTCCCCCCCCCCCCCCCCATCTATTTCACACCTCTTATCCCTGTTCTTTCTCCTCTCTTTAATGTTTACTTCCTCCTTCTTATCAGCCGCTATTTTTACTTTCTCCTCCTCCTCTTCCTCCTCCTCCCAGCCCTCCTCTCATCTCCTCTCTCCATCCCCTCTCTGGGAGTTGAGCGTCCATCTGTTTTCCAAATGAAAAGATGAGCTGTTTGTGTGATGTGGTCGACTCGCTGGTTGCTCGGTTGCTTTATGAGTCAACGTTCCTCATACATATGCTCCATGGGGGCCATATACTCTCTCTCTGTGTGTGTGTGTGTGTGTGTGTGTGTGTGTGTGTGTGTGTGTGTGTGTATTGAAGGGAGGGATGAAGGGATGAAGATTTATTGGCGTAACAGGCATTTACATCGAAATGAACTGGTGCAGATCTAGTTACACCGATCGGTTTCTGAGGCGACGACCGGACAGTTTGATCAAACAGCACGTTCGTTCAATTAGAGCTGAAACAAATCGCTGTCATTCGACGGATAATTATTAACAATGCCGGTAAGCGATTATTCATTTCAGTCATTTTTTATGCAAAAATTCAAACAATTGACGGGTTCGGCTTCCATTTTTCTTCTTCTTTTCATCTTCTATCATTGGAGACTGAATATTTTGGACTAAAAAAGCTGTTTAGTTCTCTTATGGCAACAGGGGTCTGGGAAATTGCGAATTTTTCAACATCTTCTGACACTAGATTTTTTTTTTTATTATTCAGTACTTAAGCAGAACAATTTATAATGAATGTCAACATTTTGCTCAGACCTGTATTTATGTATTTCATTTATTCATGTTCCGCAAAGAGGTATAACAGTAACAGTATTGGCATTTTCCTCGTGCTTTTTAATCGACGCTCATTGTTCGGCATGGAATGGTGTGAGAGTTTCATGATGATTTCAGATGAAAAAACATACTTGAATCACTTTAACCTCACCCTTTGTCGGGAAACGGATCTGTTATTTTGGAAAAATGATCAATCAAAGAATCTTGAATGAGTAATCGTAAATCTTAGAGTCCTCCTGCACAAACAACGGATAAATAAATGGTGGTGACCTCACCTCCATGTCGGTTTTCAGTTTGGAAGCTGTAGTATTTGCACAAATCCAATTAAAGTTGCTTTTCTGCGGGGATGCAGCGTGCGAGCCATGTCTCCAGCCACGGTGACAGGCTTCGGCAGTTTGAAATAAATCAAGAATCCCATACAGGGCTGTGTGTCTGCGAGCTAGACAGCTTTTTCAAGGCATTCTTCCGAGGATATTCACAGTTATCCTGATAATAACGTTTCACCATGATCAACTTATTGTAAACATTTTTAAAAA
The DNA here is from genome assembly GCF_900880675.1 of Sparus aurata. NCBI lineage: Eukaryota > Metazoa > Chordata > Actinopteri > Spariformes > Sparidae > Sparus > Sparus aurata. The sequence goes on along the minus strand of NC_044197.1, from coordinate 26,581,946 downwards.
ATGCTTTTGTCGCCCCATCCCTATTTATTAAATTCATCTGACAAAGTAGAGTAATGAACTGAGTATACTGAAGGAATAACACTTGTGTGGTGCCACAGTGCAGCAGTCCTACAGTCACACGCCTTCACTCGCACTTCAGCTAAAGTATAAGCATTTGTAATGACTTCCTAAGACAGCGAATGCAGACATCAGGAGTGGATGTGATGTGAGTCAGCTTAGTGAGTTCAACCTGAGTTTCAGCTCTCAGCTCCGCATATGAACTGTCGTGCACTGTGGCTTATAATTTCAGGCGAGGACACGAGTGCCGCCTCCTCAGTGGGTTATCCGCAGAAATGCGCATTAGAGAATGTACAGTGAGGCACTGCAAGGCCGGATTTCTATTAATTGGTTATTACAGGGAATAATTGGATTGTGCTAATTCTCAGTGTTAGCGATGCAGTAAGTCTTTACTTCGGAATAACACAGCTCAATCAACATCAGCGTTGGTAGGAAAACAGATGCCAGTTACAGCTCAAGTAGTCGGTCTGGAAAAGGTTTCACAAAGCTCTTTAGACAGATGTATCATTGTGAAATGAAGTGATTATCCTCAATCATATTGTTTGATGTAATACACAGTTTCCCAGTTTATTACACTAACATAAAACTAAGACAGTTTAAAAGTCAAAGTCGGGACACACAGAATCCTATAAACAACTGTCAGTATAAACCGAGCAGCATCAAACTGCAGCCTTCAGAAGCACCATAAAGTCCGATCAACACCTCTTCCAGTCAGCTAGTGAAGTCTTTCATTGACACATCAAGCCGCTGCTTCAAGTACGCTAGTTAAAAGTAACACTGCAGGTAACTCTGCTCCAGAGATCTTCCTTTTTAATTTGATGTCTGTGGAGGATGTGGTGTTGTCCGGCAACATGGCCTCCTCATGAATGCATCCGCAACACCTCTGAGACATTTACAGAAAAGCTACACGAATCAAACCCGGACCGAGACTTTTGACGGGCTGCGTGAAAATCGGTCAAACAATTGTCGTTTGTCAAGTGAAAAAACGTGAAAATCACCAAAACACACATCGTATTGCCTAAAGGATTTGTATTCTGCCGATGGACGCTTGTTTGCAGCCAAAAACATATTTAACTGTCAAATTAGCCTCGGCTTGTTGACTGAGCAGCTGTACATTTGCTCAATGTACTGTACAGTCACCAGGGGAGGCGTTACATAATTGGAGCAAATCACACAGTTTGTAAGACTTTTTCCCTCAAACCCCAGCAGGGTTTTTATCCGTTTTATAGCTTCAACGGTCTCTTTAGAAGGATATAAGGCGACTCAGTGCTGTGCTACAGCGGAGGATGTTTGTTGTGAGTGTAAAAGCCACCCAGCGTCCTTACTAAAAGGTCACATTCACACACGGTGCCCTGATAGGATCAACGGCAGAGAGTATTAACAGGCAGATCCCATTGAGTGTAACTGGATGTGCGAGGTGAATGATCCCCTGTGATACATCACATGTTAGCTGAGTAAGAAAGTGATTTTAATCAAGGCCGGACAATACATCGATACTGTATCATCATAGTTATGTAAGACTATTATATTCTGTATGTTGTTGTTGCATTATATCCAAATTATTGATGATTATTCATCAAAAGTCTAATTGTGTTATTGTAAAAGCACCAAAAGTCATCCATACAGTATTGTTGCAATGTCGTTATCAGTGTATTTGATCAGAAATAAGGTGATATGTGATTTTGTCACCCAGTTCCACCCAATATCCTGCCCACTTTACATATTTTTGTCACAAGTGTTTCACAACCACATTTGAGGGATCACTGCAAAAGACGTGATAATTGTAATATTGGTATCGGCGCCAAAAACAGAATATCGGTCAGGCTGTAGACATAAGTCAGTCACTGTTGTGATGACTTGCAACATGACTTAGTCTGGCTCTCCGTATTTCACTGTTTAAAAGTAAGGGGGAGGGATTTTTTTGTCAGCTATTTCTTTTTATCTCCCTGAATATCAATAATCATAACTAATTAATTTATGAATTTCAAACTGTGTTCATGGTTTTGCTTTTTTGAACAGGTTGGATCAATTGGCCAATCATATCATTATTAGACAGGTACTAAAACATCATCTTTTCTCCCATAAAGACCAGATACTGCAGGTGAGATATGAGTGTCTTGAGAGGGGTTAAAAAAAACATTAATCTGATACTGATTTCGAGGAAAGAGTCCAAAAGGCCCTGTCAATAAGGGACCATGCTGCCAATATCACCTGAAAACAAGCGTCAGCTCGGTTTCAAGCTGGTCACTTGTTGACATTCAACTCACACACACATGCACACTCACACCCGTCAATCCCCCGGGGATATCATGAGAGTGGAGAAGGAGAGAATCCCTCAGACTGTGTGTTTTCATGTGACGCTCAGACAGAGGCCTATAATTAGACGTGTTGCTGTGAAAATCCAAACTCCATACACACACAGTCTGTGTTTCTGTGAGCCGTCCCGTGCTCCATACAGCAAAGGCTTTCTCGTCCTTTTTATCATTTTAACCTCCCGAGTGTCAGCTCCGAGGCTATTTTATGCAATTTTTTTATTGTTATTTTTATGGCATTTCTGTTTTTATTAGATAGTTTACCGTTGGGAGTGCCGGAGAAGTTTATTCGATAGAGGTGGCGAGCTGCATAAGAACTGCTCCTCGGCTCATAACGTCCTGAAGACACGGCGTGCGTCATGTCCTGACGAGACGCCGGGGCATCCATATGAGCTTTAGAAAGGTTCCACTCTTTGTGCAGCCGCTCCCGCACAGCACTTACAGGTCCTCGCTCGAAGGCACCATGGGACACATGATAATGAATTTCTGTGAATAGACTTCCCAAGGAAAGGATTAAGTGCTCACTGTGAAATTGAAATTGCTGCTTTGCATTTTCCTCACTTTTCGATTGAATCGTGTCAGACATTGTCACTACGAGAGATTTACCAGATTAACCAGATTTTTTTCTCACTTTGACAAAACCCCATGTTTGTGACTACATACATGGCCGACATGTTTTCACCAGAAGTTGTTGAATTACACCAGATGTCATTTGGTTTTCAAAGATTTACACTCACCACTAATGAAACAAGCTGTTTGGGGTTCCAAACTGAACAATATGAATGAACTGAATAACAATAAGAGAGAAATACCATGATTCATAAACTATTACACTGAGCGGTGGTTTTGTTGGTCCTGCCCTCTCCTTTTGAGCAGACCACGACTAAAGACCAAACGTTACAGCTCACACACAAGTGTTCCCAGTTGTGATATTAAGGTGAGGTCAGCCTGGCTTTAGCACAATGTAACACAAGTTGACTTGATTACAAGAAGTAATTGACTCTATTGCTGTATTTCATTCACACGGTGGTCATTCCAGTTCTCCGTCAGTTTGGCTCTGGCGCAGATGACGTCCTCATTCTTTTACCACATTCACCTCTTTAATTTCACTGGTTGTTTCAGTTGTGATCCTAACCAGGGAAACTGTCTGCAGAGAGCCCAACGCATGTTTTCCTTTAAGTTTGCCTCAAGCGGTTTCCATCAGAAAGCCTTTCTGGCCTCAGAAGACTGTGGGAAGTCAGGTGGTGTTGTATAAAGACCAACAAAGCCTACATAGGGAGGAGATGGTGGTGGATGAAGGGGGCAAATAAAGGACTACCCCCCAGGATAGAAACTGGGGTTTCAGTGAAAAGAGAAAAAAAAAATGTTTGTGTATAAATTTAGACAGCAAGACTTCTTAGGTTGAGGAAAAAGAGAACTCATCCTCACACCTAAATGACTGAATCAGCAAAAATCCCTCCATATCTCTGTAACTCCCATTACAAAGGCAGAGGCTGTATGTGACCTGATTTACTTCCCTTATTGACTGCGTCAGTAACTAGTAAGTGAAAATAACTAATCGCTAACTTCTGAATTCACACTGGAAGCATACAGCAACTGTCCCCTGATTGAAAGTCCTGTCCTTGTTCAATCCTACCATCCATTCCCGACCTCTGCCCTATGCTGACTTTTCACTTTTCCATACTTCTCTGCCTGACTTCCTCCTTTGTACCTGTAAAACTACTACAGACGCTAGAGGTCTCCACCATAAAACAAACATAAAAACGGGTTTTAAATATCCTGCTTTCATTCTCGACCTACGTGAGTCTTTTTTTCTGATAAAGACAGAACTTGGAAAAGCTCATCGCGTGTCAGAAAGGCTTTCTGGCGGAGAGCGATGGAAGCAAACATTCCCATGTCCTGCACGTTGAGGCAAGGATTACAAGCCAATCACAGCTCAGTGGTACCAGCCAGTCACAGCACAGGAAGGTAGGAATAGGTGGAACACACAAAAAAATGAATGTGCAATGTTATCACATTGTGCATGTGCCTGTTCAGAAGGCTGTCACTGCATAGTCTTCCAGCTCTGCTGATGCTCCATCCCCCCCCCCCCCAAAAAAACAAAAAAACCCTGCGGCTGTTCTTCCTGCAGCTCTGTCAGGCACTCGTTGCCACATTCACTCAGTTTCTGGACTTGATGTGACACTGAAGATTTGACCTGGAAACAGCCAACCTCGGGCTGTGACCTAATGTTCCCCCATCAGCGAGGATTTGATGCTCCCCGCTGAGAAAGAGCACTGAGGGAGAATCTGCCACTGATGTGCCCCTTTTAACCCCCTTACAAACACACACACACACACGCAAGCTCACACACGCACACACACACGCACACACACACACACATTCATACATTCCACCACTCGTTTGTCACCTTCCCATCACCCCCTCTACCACCACCGACACTGTACAGTTGGATTAGGGGCTGATGTCTAATCTCATGCTAATCCTGTCCTGTTAATCTACGTGCTACAAGATCTGAACTCAAGAGTAAATGCACTGAACCTCGCCACTGAGGGAACAACACGCACTCTCGCTGATTTATACCATGTTTGTTTCCGTCTGTTCGAGCCTCGCTCTCCTTCAACATGTTAAAACTCCCGTTGTTCGCCAGAATCTCCTTCAGTTTCGTCCCAGGGCAACACAATCTGTTTACAGTCAACTGTAATGAGGGCTGATCCCAACAGTCTTAGATAGCCGCCCTGACCTTTACCCTCATCAGAATTAGCCCCACACAAATGTGCAGAGTCAGGCGGCGGCTCTCCTCGGCGTGGCACACACCAGTTGGCACGTGTTGTGCTTTTTCTTTTTTTTTTTACAGACTGAGTGAAAGGGAGTAAAAGTAGTAGTTAGTTTAAGAGCCTTTAACTGCTTCCCAGAAATGACATAGAATTATGGTATTATACGGCGTAGTTGGTGCCATGTGAACACACGCGCACGCACATACACACTCTGTGGACAGCAGACAGACTGTGGGGCGGTGGGGTATTTTTGGTTCGGGTAATAGTATAAAATAAGGAAGGGTTCACCCAAAACACTATTTGCCTACAACTCCCTGTACGTCTCTCTGCTTCTGTAAAACCTCACATTCTTTCCCTCCCCGGTGTTGCGTGTTTGTTTCTGTTAATAAAACGGCCACGCCCCAAATTGGGAATCTAAACACAGTATTTTGCGTGTAATGGCCGTGTTTCACGTGTTATATAAAGAATGAGCAAAATAGAGGAATTTAAGCGGGCAGCACTTACAAAATGTAAAGTGCTGCGCCGTCTGAGATGATTTGACTTTTTGACAATGACCTGACCCGTTTGGTTCAGACTGGGTAACTATCACACAGACTGCCATCAGGTTAGTAACCTATGTCCATGTTCGCCTCCGGATGAATTGTGATTACATCCGCTTACTTTTCCTCTTGCAGGACAAAAGTAAAAATTTCCAATTTTCTTTACCGTTACTCTCACCTATGTTTTGCCCTATGTGCCGATTATTGGGGGGTCCTCATACAATTTTGGGGACTTGTGAATATTTGAAGCTTTCGACCAGGACAGGAGGAGAGACATCAACCGCCGTCCTCGCCTCCAAAGCCTCTATAGTCGACTTGATGAGCGAGTGAGCGTTTAGCATGCCCGTGTCATCGATGGTGTGTGAGATGAACAACTGAAAAATGCCACCCTAATACATCCTGTCAGATGAAGTCTTCAGAGTGCTTCATCAGCTGACAGTTCAAAACCCCTGAAACTATTAAGTTCATGATCACATTTGCTCAAACGGCTTGATCAGCTAACGGATTAATCGACTGCTCAGCTCACCTTTACCCTGAGTGCAATCTGCAGTGACAAGAGGGCTTTGCGCCATTCTTTTGCTTGCATGTAAATGCAAATATAGCAATATTGATATAAGAGGCGAGACACGCGGCCTCATTGATTTGCGTGTTGACCAGAGCGTTGCAGAGCTCTGCTTGCTGTAGCAAGGCTGTGATGATCTGCCACAAAACTGCGGTGGAAGTCATTTTTTTTGTGTCAGTCTATTATGCAGTCATTATGCAGAAAACTGTGCATGCAACAGCAAAAAAAAAAAAAAAAAAGAAAAAAGAATACAATGACAATAAATCACAAAATCACACCGAAATGATAAAAGCCACAGATTTATTAGACACTAAGAGGTAGATTACAGCTTTATAATCTACTTTTCTTTCACTCTCTCACTGCTGCTGTTTCTGTCCATGATCTTTTCTCTCCTCTCTCCCCCTCTTCACCTCTTCCTTTTCTTTCATATCCATTTATTGCCTTCTCATCCCTCCATCTCTCTCCTCTTTCTCCTCGTTACAGCGCCCCCCCCCCCCCCCCCCCCCCCCCGCTTCTTCACTTTTCGTTGGATAGTAAAAAAGGTAAAAGTGTACTTTGGGAGGAAGGCCATGTGGAACGTTAAATCACATACAGGTGCCCCTTAAATGGTGAAGAGAGTGTTAGGCGGAAAACACACACACACACACACACGTTCATGCACGCAGACGCACCGGCAGCCCCTCATTTAGGCAGCAGTAATTTGCCGCAGTAAGTGACAGGGTTATTGTAAGACGCTCATTAAGAAAGGGAAGCAGCGAATAAAGGTCTGACTGAAGGGAATAAATTCAAACCACTGCACCACTTTTACTGCCCAGCGTAAGCCGCTTTGATGTGGTGTGTGATGGCAGCGGCGGGGCAGGCCGAGGGCGTGTGAGCGTGTGTCAGAGTGCTACCTATGTCCTCGAAACACTGGATTTTTTAAAAGTTTTATTCGCAATGTGGTCGCTGCGTAACGCCTGATTCCTTCCTTACTTGTCGTTCGCAGAGCGCTGTGTGTATGCGTCTGTTCTTTACGCCGTCGAGGGTCAAAGGTCAGATCTACGAGACTGACAGCGCAAGGTCACTTCCTGTGACAAACTTTCATCACAGCAGGAGACAGAAGAGAAAGGAGGGACGTGTGGATGAAAGGAGTGAGGCGGTGACATCAGGGGAAATGGAGGGGAGGCAGAAGAAGTGGTGGAAAGTGATCTGAGGAGAAGGATTGAAGGTGAAGCAGAGCTGACGAGAGGACGAGGAGACAGTCGAGGGAAAAATGGAAGGGAGGTGCAAAGGTGCCTTGCGGTGGTGGTCTGTGAGTCTGTTCCATCATGCGGGATGTTGAGTGACACTGAACTTGTGCAGTGTTAATGGTAGTTATGAGCACTCATTCCATTACGAGTCAGAAGTAATTTGATCAAAAAAGCAGCGTGGCTGTCTGATGTGTGACTGTTCACAACTATCGGACGGGTTGCCATTCGTGACCCCCACAGGATGACTCCTATTGACTGCGGTGATCCCCTGACTTTTTCCTCGTGCGCTTCCAGCGTCTTGACATTTTTGGGGTTTTGAATAAAAAGCCTGATAGACTGATAGAAATGTGGGACGGATTATTGTGCCAACTGTCAATCAAATCGTATATGAATGGGCCTCCTTATCTCCCGCTCCAGTTTCACTCCGGTTGCCGCTCGCCCAGTGGATCGCAGGCATTCGTGACGTCGACATGAACCATTTCTGCTGTGAATGTGTGGTTTTGGCTGCTAAAATACTTTGGATGCCAGGCTACAATTGAGACTAAAATTCAGATACAACAGAGATTTTTTTTGTAGCAGATTTTATGAGTGATTGGAGTGCATGGAGCTTCCTTTTGCGAGGGAGCAGCGAGAACAAAAAGCTTTGCGCGCGCGGAGCGATAATTAATCGCCGTCATCATGCTCACACGCTCCGATCAGCGCGAGTGACGAGTGAGTCTTAATCAGTTAGCATGTTAGCATTGTAAACAAACTAACATCAGGATATTAGTGTGTGTTTAGCCCGAAGCTCCACTGTGCCTCAAGCCTGTAGGGTTCAACTAGGGTGTAGGGTGTAAAACTCCACAGATTTGATGACTTTCTTGTAGTTTCTTGTCATTATGGTGATATGAGACTATATACGGTCTTCTATTTTGGATATTGCTATGTCATGACACAAGTTTTGTCTCGTAGTGGTTTTAAAAGCTTTTTCTAACCGACCAGACTGTTGTGCTTGTTCTCATACTTGCCTCTACCCACTCAGTCATTATATCCATATTCCTGTTGATTATATCTCATAAATCTCATTGAGCTGACATTTTGTGAAAAAAATGCCTCTCCCTACAATATTTTTTGCAATATTGAAAGAGGCATTAGGTCAAACACATTGTAACAGTGCTTTTAAGGGCATTTTTAAAAATATCGGGATATATTTGTTGGTTTTTTTTTTTGTTTTTTTGCATTGTATTATGAAGATATAATGCTTTCTTGCCTGATCTGACTCATTGTTAGTGCCGTTGCCACGTTTCCACATCAATGCAATTAACTCGAAGAGCACATTGTTCGTGTTTCACGTATAAATGATTGCCAACATAATTAAAGTGTGACTCATGTAGTAATGCAGTGGAATTATCTTTTTAGAAAATGCGGAGTAGCTGATTATGAAGTACTTAAACAGCTACAGGTTTTCAGAGTAATTGTTTCACTCCTTTAAATGGACAGTGATGCTCCACCCAAACAGTAGAGCTGTTTGTCAAACTCCAATTTTCCTTTGTCAGCAGCTAAAGCAGGTTGAGCAACGGTCCAACATCTGGAAACTAGTCATTTGAGAGACTTCAGTTATGCTTTACAGTGTGCTGATTCAGCTCCGGCGTGTAGTGCCCGAGCTCTGAGAAAGATTAGTCTGCAGCGTCGGTGCAGGTTAGCTGTGTGATGGAGCTTCTGCTGTGGCTGTGTGAGTGTAATTGGATTTACACGTCTCATTTAACCTGCTAGATGCCTCAACAATCTCAGATATTGGAAACATCACTAGACTTTCTCAAGTAACAGATCTTGTTTGTTTTTTCATGGTACAGAAATCGTCTGTAATTACTTGCAATTAACTAAAGTGCAGCCAAAACAACTTTTAACCACATCGGCAAAGTTCAGCCATGTAGATACTTAATTATGATTAAAGTTGTAATTGCAGAGTCTGCCTGTTTTGGGTTTTTTTTCTTTTGTCTGACTCAAAACATCAGGGATTAGTCAGGATGTTCATTTGGTTTAGCTGCAGTGACTGCAAAACTGAGCTGGCATGTGTCAGTATCTGTAAAGCACATATTAAAAGTGGCGGTGTGTGTGAGGTAATCTGATGATGATGATGATGGTGTTTGTGTGTGTGTGTGTGTGTGTGTGTGTGTGTGCCTGCGTGTGTGTGTGTTTGTTGGAAAGATAAGAGATTATCTTGTGTGTAAATTCCATTTAGTGTAACCTACAGCCTCGGGGTATTATATCTGTGGAAGTAACATTAAATGCCTCCATACCTTCTGTGTGCATGTGTGTGTGTGTGTGTGTGTGGGTGTGTGTGTGTGTGTGTGTGTGTGTGTGTGCGTGCGTGCGTGTGTGTGTGTGTGTTTGTGTAGATGCCTAAAAACATATAATTATAGTGACTGTTGTGTGTGTGTTACGAAATACAGTGATCTGATCTTCTTAATTGTACGTCTAGTGACCCTGATCCACCTAATCAAGGCCACAGGGGGAAGTGTCTGTGTGTGTGTGTGTGTGTGTGTGTGTGTGTGTGTGTGTGTGTGTGTGTGTGTGTGTGTGTTACTCAGATTACATGTATTGTTATATTGTACATATAGTGGATTATGATTAATCTAAGTGATGAATCTGAATACACTGCACTCAACCAGCATAAACCGATAAATCAATTTAAGTATCGAGCCCAGAGTCACATATCATGCTTTGACTAAGGGGCTTTAGAATATGTACAGTATAACACACGATCTGTCCGTTGGATCTCATATCAGACAAGACAAACTAAAAGAAAGTCACAGCGGCAACAGAGGAGGGACGTCAAGGTGTGCCGTGGGATTTTTGGTACAACCATAGATGATACTTGTTTAATACGCCAAGTTAATACACCAAGTTAAAGTTGCAAAGTACTTCATGTAAGATAATGAGGATACAAACCAAAACTGCAAGTCAAAGCTTTTAGAGCTAGTCACAGAACTCGAATGCTCTTTAGTTCAATCGAACCGAATCCAACACAGAATTAAACATGTTTGAATCAGATTGAATCCAGAATTTAAGGTGGATCTGCATCAAATTGTACTCACATACAGATCCATCCATTTATCCCTAAGAAATTAGGAACCAATGTTATAGAAAAAGAAAAGATTCCTTAGATCTTTTCTTAATCCGGATCCACACCAGAAGTCGACAGGGTCTATTCTGGTCCGAGACCCATCCTCCACCAAGGTTATGTAGAAATCTGTTTGAATTGAAGCACTTCTGTCAGGCGACGGATAAACAGTGAAGGAAAAATACAGACGGTACTGAAACATTAATGGGATGTTAGTGGAAATGATCTTGTCTGATTAGGACTTTAATTTAAAAGGAGCAGTTCCTCACAGTTAGTTTAAGATCAGTGCTCGTCAGGTCAGTTCGTTGCACTCTACATGCAAACTCAGTAGGGCCGGCTCAAATTAACCACATTTGGGTGCCACAGCTAATAGCTCATCAATATTTCTCTTGGGAAAATGTGCAAAAAAACAAATTCCAGTCCTAAGTAAATGCTGGATCAAAACCAGTATCGTCAGCTTGCCATGTCATGTAGCAGAGATAAACAACTTGTGAGCGAAAAAATCTTCCCATGAACATTAAAAATGCATTTCGCCAGAGGGGAAATACCAATTATCCATCTGTAGCCAGGAGCCAAACCAATAAATATCCGTGTGTCTGACGCGCAAGCCAGCAGCATGGCATCATAACACTAAAAAAGAGAAAATTAATTAATTTTTAGTGTCAAACAGAGATAAACGGGCAGCCGCTGTCAAGTGTTTAAATGAAATGCTGTATCAACAACGTGCTGTCTTTGATTAAATCTGGGTGTTCCCAAAGCTGTCTCGATGGAAGTTTAATTTGAGTTATAGATTATAGATGGCCCTGCCCAGCAACAGACAGCAAGCCTACACCTCACAAGTGTCTGTAATGCCACACCTCCTGTGACTGAGTGGTTTTCAGCTGTTTGCTGCCTGGCTCGCTGTAAGTGTTGCAAAAAGTACCCCAAAGGTCAGACTTTAGTTACGGTAAAGATGTCGTCATAAGTATGACTTTGGTAAAAGTGAACGCCATCTATAGGAATAGTACTTGAGTGAAAGTATCAAGAGTCATTTACTGGCAATAAAAGTATCAAAAGTACGAGTAAAAGTTTTATATTAGATCTCCCTCAAAAGGAATCCCCTGTTCCCCGTCCCATTCTTGTTAAGGCAATATTTCAAGAACTCCCTGAGTAGAGGGGATTACTTCAAATTTAGCACCAATGTCCACTTTGACTCAAGAATGAACCAAGTAGAATTTACTAGTCAAAAGTCAAAGGTTAATGTTACTTTTACCTCATGGCGTCCTATTCTCATGAATGCCATATCTCAGATACCCAATGAGGGAATATCTTCAAAATTGGCAGAAATTATTACTTAACAATTTATGTGATATTTACGCAAAGATGAAGTTTGTCACTACTGTTGGAGCAGCTGAGGACTGCGCAGGTCCTCCAGATTTCCAAGACATCGTTGTCAGCAGTAACGTCCCATATTAGAAAGTAAAGGTGAGAGCAGAAAACTGTTCAAACTTGTGGATACGTTGGAAGATGCCACAACAGAAAGGCGACTTGTCTACTCCCTGCACTTCCTTGGTCTCGTGTTTATATTATATAATTTGGGATGGCCATTCCTCGGCCTGTCTTCAATATGCAGCATTTTTCTAAATTGTAGAATCTGTGTTTTATAAATTTAATGCTGATCAAAGGAACTAATGTAAAAACTAACATTGGCTCTCAAGAAGTACAAATATTTCCTTTGAAAATGTAGCAAAGTGGAAATATAAAGTAGCGGAAAATGGAAGCCTTCAGTGAAGAGCGCCAAAATTGTACTTAGGTTGAGTACTAGAGTAATGTGCTCAGTTACAGTCCATCACTGCCAGCTGTCAGCCTGCAGTGCGGTGCAGGATACCTGTTCACCCACCTGGCACACGTGCCGACGTCGGCTCTGACTTGTTGAGACGGGCTCAGGTATGTCGGGGCTGCCACATGGAATGCAGGGAAAAAAGGGAGACGGAGCAGGAGGGGCGTGACAGAGGGAAGAAAGTGAGAGCCAGATGCCTTTGATGGGAAAAGGAAATGAATGGCTGAGCGATGTTGTCTTGATGTGGTCGCCATGGCGACAAGTGCAAGCTGTTGTACGTCTGCAGGCAAAACCAAAAACAAGTTTCACATTAAATGCATTCACTAATGATTAAGTGCAAAATAACCCGCAGCAGACGCAGGTCTGCAGTCTGTCCAACGCAGCTCCCATCTCCAGGAGGGCTGTGGGAAACTGTGATCTCTGCTTGGCATCACATCGACCATTAAATGAATTCATTCACATTCATATTTCATCAGATGTTTTTACATAATCGATACTAAAGGATTTACCTCATCAGGATTCCAGTCAAACGAGCCGATTTAAGGATTCCTCATAATCTGAGTTTAAATGGATATTGCCTTTACTACACCCCTGACTCAGAGTCTACACAAACTGGATTGGGGCCATGCGTTTGATGGTTTGAGTCCCTGAGCTGCTGGGAAAATGTAAGAAAAAGTGGGTGAGCGGTGGCTGAAAACAGAAGGCTGATTGATCTGAGGAGCACTCAGGGTTGATTGTGATGATGACTATGCTGATGTGAGGCAGAACGTTACTGGACGTGAGCAAGCAGAGCCAGGTGAGCTCTCGCCGGAGCGGTGGCAGGCGAGTGAACGAGAGGGTTCTTCACGTGACCTTTTCACCTTTTATCGTCGATGTGTTTTCACTGCCGGTAGCGTCGGTTTGTATCAGGTGAGGCCGACTCCTTTTTGTAGCCGCACGCTCTCAGGTTTCATCGTTGTTTACAGTGCCGCAGGGAATCGTTTTCTGCTGATCAGGTCTCTCTAGGAAGCAACTGAAGGTCCTCACGCCTTCACTGACGATTTGAGCGTCTGAACTCATCATATTCAGGAGGAGATATTCTCCGCATTACATAATTTGCTCATTTTGCCGACAGCTTAAGCAGCTGAAAGATATAAGCAGAGGCAGCACATGGAGAGTCATGACGCAGGGCTGTATTGAATTCGGCTGTCACTGTGCCTTTCTCCCTCTGCTGCCATTCCTGTTTTTATTCTCACAACAGGTCCCTTGAAAGTGTAGAAATAAAATGAAAGCGTACGTTCAACAGACCCAAAGGATCACACTTCTCGGCCCAGAGGGAGTTTATCTTATCACTACTGGGTAGAAACTAACGCTCTGCATATTTATACTGAAGCTGTGTGTGAGTGCGTGTGTGTTTCTGTGAACTTTTTTTAAGTTTAGAACTTGGTTTTAGGAATTAGAATGATATTTTCATTAAGTGCAGGGTGAAGTCTTTGTTTCTTTCCGCTTCTCCACTCTCGTCCAACAGATTGGAGGAGAGCGACGTTAAGTGGGCGTCACTCAGCCAGGTGTGTCGAGGTGATAAAACTGTGCAGATTCAACGTCCTCTCGCGAGCTCTCCTGTCCGCCGCCTTTCATGCGTACAACAAAGCGCAGCACCATAAAAATGCCTTCCGGGAGAAACTTTCCGAAAAGTGCGCGTCGTTATCTGTGTTTGAACGCCTCGTTGAGTCTTCCTCCCAGATGGGAAACTTGGCTCCCTGTCAGTAGCTGCATTTACATGGAGCCATAAAATCCAATTATAATAGGTTTAAAAGCCCAAACAGAATAAAAACGTTCCATACGAACACGCAGCGCAGAGGGATCATCTGAACCCTCGCCATAAAGCCATCTAACTGAAAACTGTCCCATGTCAACGATATCACCTGAGTATTTCCGGGCTGCGCTCTTCCTGCACGCGCCCGCATTCTGGATGTAAATGCTCAGTGGTGAATGTTTTCTCACTTACCGAAGATGGCAGTTTCTGAGGTGAACCGGTCGACTGTGCAGAGTTTTTTAAACATAGACGACGATAGATATCCATTTCCTGGACAGGGAGCTGATCAAGCACATGCGACAAGAGATGAAAAATCCGACCATGAGGAGGAATTCGCGACATAGCATCACTTCTGTGCATGTCACACAGCTCTTCTGGTTATATTTGTTGATGCATGTAAACATCGGGGCCTATGACACCCAGTGCAGGTGAAGAGTTGGTCCGAAATCTTCAATCGGAATGAAGGAATATTGTCGACGGAAACATAGCGAGCCACACGGTTAAGAACAAGTTTTTAGGTTTTTTTTAGGAAAGAAACATGAATGAAACACAACAAATTCAATAGCACAGTTTATTTGTTTCATCTTTTTTGCGTACTTTCATATCAAATTAGGTGTCAGTAGCTAACATTAGCCAGAACACCCTGGTGCCGCTATGAAAATGTACGCCTAATGCTTCCACACTCTCGCATGAGTAGGTTTGTTTTTATACATCCTCTGGCTGAGAGAGATTATTTTGCGGGATCACATTTTGACAAGTAGAGATTAAGAGCGGAACGAGAAGAAAATATTCAGACTTTCAAACTGCAGCAGACAAGAAATAAGTAACTAAAATCCTTGGAAAAAAAACAGTTTATATTCCAGTCCGCTGCCTTTTTAGCATTGCAGTCGGTCCCAGCTCCTGTCCCTCCCTCTCACCCACTCTCTGCTGCAATGCTCTTAGTATCCTACTTTCCTCCACTGAGTGGGGCCCGAGGCAGCGGGGAATGGATTGAGTCAACAAGGGTCCCCGCAAGTGTAGTGCGAACCTGTGTGTGCCCCTCAGGATGTGGACTTGACTAAATATATGCTGGAGCTTGAGGGCAAAAACAGCGTGAGCATCTAAATCACCTAAACTGATTTTATTCTCCTCTCCTCTCCTCTCCTCTCCTCTCCTCATCCGGAAAACCCTTGAGCAAGGCACTCATTATGGTCTTTTCCGACTCCTGTAATGCATCCGTCTGCATGTGTTGGCATGTTTTGCAAGCTTGCTTTTTTTTTTGGAACATGTGTTGGTGTGTCACTGCTGTGCTCAGTTCTGTCTTTTTCAAGTAAATTAAGGTTTTATAGCAGGATGCCAGCTGCTTCCATTACCCAGCAACCCAGGAATGCAGTAAAGCGTATGTGTCTGCGGTAAAACGCCCTGCGTCGCCTAGGTTGGCAAGCAAACCAACAACAACAACGACATGCTAACGTTAGCTGCAGCGCAGTGAGCGGCCAAAGACGGCGTCTGCTGTCTCCGGACCACATGTGTGACGCTGATGGTGTGGTTTTAAAGCCCAGCTGAGGAAACTGTCCTCGCTCTGTTCATTTTTTAGAAAAATGACAACACTGGTATTGATTGATACCTTTGCGTCCCGCCTCCTCACACTCCTCCTCTCCGATAATGTTCGATTTTCGAGGAGAACGTGTCAGAGGTGTTGATTTTAAGTCAAGCTGGAACTTGATGTATAACCTATGATGGTGCTTCGCCATTACTCAGGCTATTTTTGGATTTATTTGTGGAAATAGTCTCCAAACCTCGAAACTGACATCTACAGTAGAGCTGATGTTGCTAAGAGAAGCTCTAATTCTGGATTACCAACCGGGAGCCAAGGAGGTTAGGCTTCCACCCGTGTCTGTTTATTGGTTGGTTTGGTTGGTTTGTCTGCAGGATTATAAAACAAGTACTGAAATGATTTTCACGGAACTTGGATGGAGGACGGGTCTCAGACCAGAATAGACCCCATTAACTTCAGCTGCGGATCCAGGATTTTTTTTTTTTTTTTTCGGAAACTAGATTGACAGGATTGTCGTGTGAAGATTCACAGCTCGAGTGTGAGGATGCAATTACATCTTCAAAATCCTCCAACTTTAAACGATGAGACTCGCAGCTTAGTGGAGAAAAAAAAAAACCCAGAGGTGTGATTAGAAGGGAAGTGAGTTTGATGGATGGTGTGACCGACCTGCGCTTGACACTCGAGGACCACTGAAGAAATGAGAATGTTTAATGAGTGTCCTGGTTGATCTGTGGAGCATGTGTGTGTGCCTGTGCGTGCGTGTGTGTTAGGGTTCAACTCCGGCTATAGACTGGTTTTCCACTCTCCCTTCTCGTGTTTCAAATGAAGCGAAACGTTGAAAAGTCTAAAAACGTGTCAAACAGGGATGTGAGAAAAGAAGTAAGGTGGTGCGTAAGATGCAATTTACTTTGCTATGGTTGCAGGTCTCTCCGCATCACTCACACACGCACACACACACACACACACACACACACCAGCCAGTGCCAATGAAACATTCATGGTGCAGTGATGATGAAGGCGTCTCCTCTTCTGCTCCACTTACCCTCATGGACAAATTCTGCCCCCCAACCCACACACACACACACACACACACACACACACACACACACAAAACAAAATGCACACACCCATGTAGGCACACCAACCAAAGACCTGTAAAGAAAAAAAGAGAGCAGTGATGCACACAGCTGTAGGGTACATACTCACCCTTAACCCTTCCAGATGCACACGCACGCACACACGCACACACACACACACACACACACACACACACACACACACACACACACATATCCAGGCTGTCAAGAGACTGTTGCTGCAGACTGCTTTCTAGGCTGTCTGGCAAGCATGTCAATGGGTTCGTGTGCAAGTATGTCTATATGTATGTGTGTGTGTGTGTGTGTGTGTGTGAGTGTGTGTGTGTGTGTGAAAAATATCTCTGTTTTTAGTCTCCCTTGTGGGAGGATCCCCATTAGGACAGAAAAAGTCAGGTTTAGGTTGGGCGTGTCATGTTCAGGTTTTAGCTGTTGGCTGGAGGGAAGGAAGAGTCAATAAAAACACATGTTATTATTCTCAACATTTATTACTGCAGTTTGCACTTGTGGCCTCTAAGTGGTTTTGGGAATCTTTGCCATTATTTTGATAGTGGGAGTGGGCTGTAAGGCGTATTTGATGCACTTTACTTGACTAGATAGAGTTTATAGTACGTTGCCCCTCGTCTCCAATATGTTTCAGGGAGGGAAATAATTATTTTTTACAGCAACATTTATTTTCAGAGTTACATTCTCTGGTTGTATTTCATATTAAGAACATAACTTTATAGTAAATGTACAAGATATGATGTGTTGCTATAGAATTACCACCCAACAGTATAAAAGGTTATAGTTTATAATAAAATGTTATTGTTGTATTGCACAATGACATTCTAACAATTTATGAATAACACATTTACTGAATGGTGCAGTGCTTCTAATACTCATTCAGTTGTACTTTTGTGTGACTTTTGCTTGAAATGAATGTGGTTTTTGCTTCAGTAAAACACCTCAGTCCTTCTTCCACCACTGGGCAGGTTAAAACCAGGCTCTAATTGCAAAATCCAAATATATATATTTTTTAATGCTTTTAATATGAAAACAGTAAATTTGGTCATGAGTGACTCTCAGCCAAAAAAACCAAAATGCCCGCTATAAATAAATCAGGTGTACTGTACAGGTATATACTGTACAGAGTGCTTCTCTGGCTGGTAACTAGATATAAAAGGATTTGGAGAGCGCCATGAATGATTCATGCAGCGGTGTGAGGGGCACTCACATCCCTTAGTGAAGCTGAAGTAGCAGAACCCCAGTGGAGAAACACATGGCATTCAATTTGTGATTTAGAAAACAAGTAGTGGGACCATGAGGAGAAATTGACACAGCGGAACGACGGAGGTAAACATTCAACATCACACGTTTAAAATAAAATGTAGTCCTCTTTAGATCAGGCCTTTAAAGGAAAGTTGTTGTGCCTGGTGAAGTGGGGCGGAGGTGGTTTCAGAGAGCGGGTTTGTCACTCAAAAGAGAAGAGCCGGTCCAGCTCTCAGGTCCTCTTAAGGGTGAACAGACGTCCTGAAAATTTCAGGACATTCCCGAATAACAAGCAGTTGTCCCGAATCCTGCATCCTATCCTAAATGTCCCGGACTAAACCAGAGTTTTGACTAGTTATAGCGTATCAAAGCATGAAATACTGATCGCTGTGAAACACAAATCCCCTGTCCCGAATCTAACCCATTCTTATCTAGTCCACTTTAAATGATCCTGGGCTGAAATTGTCAGTTAAAACATGACTTCTAACATGTATTCACAGACAAACAGCCGCTGGTCTTGACATACACTGGTGGAAACCCGGATTTGTGTGTGTCAGCTCGCTTTCAAAGAGAAGAGAGAAGTGAGAAGTCACAGCTTGTGCCGGAGCATCAACTGTGCAAACGAATCTTGGAACTTTTTCAGATCATCAGAACTGCTGCTCGTTAAAAAAAGTCGCTATACTTGACAACATTCGTCTGCAGTTTCTTTGTCTTTAACTTTCACTTATTGAAGTATGATATTGAGACTAGTTTGGTTTCCTGGTAAATGGACATGTCAAAGGGCTGACACATTCAGTGATTAAACTAAGTAGAAAATTGAATTAAACAATGAAAGTGATTAGCTCTGTGTCTTCCCCGCTCTGCCAGGTGAACATCTGAGGATGTGTCCTCAGGGTCCGACCTGTTGTACGAGCACCATGGAGGAGAACCTGGCCGGCCTGAGCGCCCGAGAGACAGAGGGACTGATCAGAGAAGCCGGCAGGTCGCTGCAGGCAGTCTTCAACGGTCTCTACAGGAGCTTTGACAGTAAGTTGTGTGTGTGCGTGTGTGTGTGTGTGTGTGCGCGCGCAGGACAGACTCTCATTACTGGCTCAGCTCGATACCAAAGCTTCGGCAGTGGGCTCAGAGGAGTGTGACATTTGTATTGTATTGTGCATTTGTGAATTTGTGTTTAGGCCAAACTCTGACTGTGCTCGGCGCTCAGTGCTGCACCTTCAGTAGTGTCGGTGTGTGTGTGTGTGTGTGTGTGTGTGTGGGAGAGAGAAAGAAAGAGAGAGCGAGCGAGAGGCAGGATTTGTTGTTTGTGTCCTGTGCGTCAAGGGGACCCCTGACTGGGTGTTATAATGAGAGCGGAGTCAGCCAGACACAATGAAACGTGATAAGCCGATCCCCTAATCTCAAAGAGGCGCGCACACACCCACACACACGCACACATACACACGCACACACACGCACACACACACAGAGGGGTGTCCCCTGGGGGCAGTGGCTGGTTCAGCTAATGAGCAGTTGACCCACTGAGGAGCCGAGTCTGCAGATCACTGCACATCAGAGGAAGAGAGGGATGGAGGGAGGGAGGAGGAAAGGAAAGTGAGACGTGCCATTGCTAACAAAAGGGAGACAGAGAGAGATACAGCGAGTAAGAAGTGTGTCGCTTGTAGTGAGCAGAAAAAGTGAGTCGAAATTCAAAAAATAAATAAATAAAAGAGAATGAAGAGAGACAGAGAGCAGGAGGAAGACTAGTCAGGGGAGGAGGAAGAGGAGGAGGAGGAGGAGGACAGTATTATTAGTCTTAAGGCAGCAGGCCACCTCAGTAGCAGTAATGTGGCCGCCCATCTGGTTGTGGTTAGAGCAGCCTGGCACTGGTACACTTGCCTTTGAAGCACAAGGGAGAAGCCCGGACCAGCACACTGCAGAGACAGGGAGCTCACTGCCTTTACTCTCTGTGTTTGACCTCTCTGTCACTTTGTAACCA
The DNA here is from genome assembly GCF_900880675.1 of Sparus aurata. Lineage (NCBI taxonomy): Eukaryota > Metazoa > Chordata > Actinopteri > Spariformes > Sparidae > Sparus > Sparus aurata. The sequence continues at coordinate 26,561,896 of NC_044197.1, read as the reverse complement.
TCTGGCTGTAAAGAACATTTCAAAGAAACCTTTAAAAATGGTAAGTACATGTAAATCCTATGTGCTAATCAGCCAGACTGTGCTGAGAGTAAATGATTGTCCTGACGGGGGAAAAATAAACTCCGGTAAACTGAGAGTCATAAAAGTAATATTAGATACATTTTTATTAACCTTAACAAATGAATGCGTATTTCAGTGTCAGGTTAGATCGGCATTTTGTTGAGGAGCAATCTGATCGTTTATTCATCAAAAGCATTTGAATTGCTAATTATTGGATATTTATCTACGTAATTAACTATCACGTAAAGGTCCAGTGTGTAGGATTTAGTGGCATCTAGTGTTTTGTAGATTGCAACCAACTAAACACCCCTCGCCCCTTTGGCTACTATAGAAACATGGCGGTGCGACATGATGTACTCAGAGGAAGAGAACCTGCTGATTTGTAGATATTAAAGTCTCATTCTAAGTTAACGAGAACACGACAATTCTCGGTTTCAAGACATTACACACTGATGAAAACACAATTATGATTATACAGTATTCCAATCCTGCCCCTAAATCCCCCTGAATCCTATTTTCTGGAGTTTTTTCGTGCTTACAAACGTTCGAAATCCCATCACAGTCACTCACTCGGCAGCCAACCACCTGTGCTGCCTCCACCATATCCCTCCACCTCCCCACATGGAGGGGTCAGGTCATAAACAGGGAGTGTGAACGTGATGTGACGTGGCTCGTTTTAGAAATGTCCATATGGGTTCTCCTCTTCCTTTCTCCACTTGTCAACTCTTCTTCTTCTGTCTCTCCTTTTCCTCCACCTCCAGCTTATTTCACTGAGCTGCACGGCCGCTCTGAGCGCTCCCTGCAGGAGGCGCTGTCTCCTCTCGGCCCTCTGTACTCCCAGAACACTCGTCTCTACGGGGATCTCTACAACGACCTGCGACAGTACTACCGGGGCTCCGCTGTCAACCTGGACGAGACCCTGTCTGAGTTCTGGTCCCGCCTCCTGGAGCGCACCTTCAAAGCCTCGGTCCCCACAGACGTGAGTGAAGACACGAGCTCAACTAGAGGACACATTTTGAATCACAGTCTGGTGCACAGTATGATTAAAAAAGAGTGACGTTATGAATAAAAACAAGTCTGATAGTGAAGCTGTAGCAGCACCTGTTTCTATTCTGGCTCATTTTCATCTGTTGTTGGGTTTAGATCCATAACAAGAGCCCATCCTCCTCCTCTCACACACTTACTGTCAGCTCTGCACTGCATGTTGTCCGATAAAGGCAAACAAAATATTAAAAAAACCACAGACCCATGCTACATTTCCCTCTGTCACCTCTCTGTCTTGCAGGTCACCCTGTCAGAGGACTACCTCGAATGTGTTGCTAAGCAACAGGAGACGCTGCGGCCATTCGGAGATGTCCCTCGGGACATGAAGGCGAAGGTGATCCGATCTTTTGTCACGGCCAGGTCATTTATCCAGGGCCTGATAATGAGCGGAGAGGTGGTCAGGAAGGTCTCGCAGGTGAGTGTGTGTGTGTGTGTTTGTTTGCATGAGACGTACAGAGAGACACAGTGAGGCTGACAGAGAGTGACAGGGCGAGCTGGTGTGAGAGAAACTCAGTGTTTGTGTCTCTCCAGTCAGAAAAACGTGTGTACATGTCGTGTGTGTGTGTGTGTGTGTCTGTGTGTGTGTGTGTGTGTTTGTTGGGCTGGGCTGAGTCCAAAGAAAGCAGATATGATGGATGCATGGTTGTCACACCCTAACTGTCAGAGTAAATGTCCCCGCCCTGAAAATGAAAAACACAAAGATCATCAAAAATGAAGCGTCACACTCTGCCATCAGAACAAAGCTCTCGTTTGCCGGGATGACACCGCTGCTGTCAGATTTCGTGTGTCATGATGCTTTTTTTTTTTTTTTACAGCTCTTGATGCAGTTTTTTTAACCCAGCACTCAGATGTCTGATGTCACCGTGTGATTGTAAAGGATGAAACTACATCCTCATTTCTTCAGTTATGCCCCATAAAGCTCTATTCTCACTGGACTGATATTACCTGGGGGCCTGCAGTATGACTTTGTAAGAATTGCGGTGTGATGTCTGTGGTATTTTTCCCTGTCCATCATTTGTGAGCTAAAGATTCCACCGCATGTGAACAATTATATTTCACCAAACACAGAGGTTGTGTGAAAATATTAGTCTCCTGCAATTCACCATATCGCTAATTTTGAGTCGTATTTTTTTTATCTTTGTTTAGTCTGATCTCAGATGTCAGCAGAGGAGGCAAAAGTACACATATTCTTTGCTCACGTAGAAGTACAGGCACTGATTCAACCTATAGCTGTAGTATAACAGTAAAATGTATCTCTGAGGGACATTTCTGCTGGCCTCCTCTGTAGAAAAAGTTACCCGAACCTCATATATTACAGTAATTCAAAGTAGGATTTAATTGAGCTGTTTCGTAAAGTCACCGCAAAGAAGGCTGGTTGTTGAGTCTCATTCCCAGGACGTCAAATAGCGACATTTCGGGCTGGTAAAGTGTCCCAAACTCAGCAACAAAGTGTGAAAATAAGAAAATCCTGCTGCAGGGTGTGTGTGGATTCCAGACATTAACACTTTGCTCCCCATTCGAGTGTCCATCTTGGTTTGTTTCCTGCTCAAGACGTCTTCCGTGCGTGAGATGCACTTGATAGGTTGGAATCAGTCTTGTGATGCTGGGAAGGCACAAAGCATTGATGCAAAAGTGAAAAGGATCGATAATTCACCTCGAATGCATCAACACCAAAATAAACAAGCCTGTTGTGAAAATCGAAGTAGTAGGAAGTCCAAAATGTTGTCAAAACGTCGAGAGCGAAAGTTACTCAGTACTCAATTAAAGCAGTTCCCACCGCTGGTTATCAAACAGACGAAGAAGTATGAAATATGACTGCAGCCCGTAACATGTCGAACAGAAAATCAACCGCTGTGCTGTGAGATCGACTATCCGGACATTTAAAAGTGATGACACAGAATGTCGTAAGCAAGGAAAGGTTGTCGTGTTCCAAGTGCAGCCACAAGCGTCTGTAACTGGTAACGCATGCAGAAAGTGGGCAGAACTACTCCGAACTGCATCCTGAATGTGGCTGCTGAAGAACAGAAGCTCTGTAAACACTTTCTGAAATACTGATGTCACGCCGGGCCTCTCCACATCATATCCAGGAGATTATGTCAGTCAATTCAAGTAAACTGCAGACCTCGTTTATTGCGTGCCAACGCGCCGCACGCATACACTGATGTATGGGGGTCACTTCTAAATCCCATGAGGTCCCCTGGTATTACTAGTCCCGCGCTAATAGGGCTTATGTAAGTATGCTAGATTTACTGCGTTAGCCTCATCCCAAATCTGCAGTTTAAAAAGGACCACAGCAGTGACTTCTCATGTTTTAACCTATTTTCCAGAACTCACATATTTAGTGCTTTACATCATTTTTGCAAAAATATTCTGCATTTTTTTTTCTTTTTCTTTTTTTTTTTTTCTTTGAAAGCAGTTCCAGGCATCCATTATTAGTTTCTATTCATATCCAATGAATTTAATAGCCGGAGCACATTCTTGAAACCGACTTGAGTACAGCGATCGATCCGCTGAAACTCGTGTCTGCAGCGATGTTCAGTCAGAGCTGCATTATGAGCGCACACTTTTTTAAATCAGTCAGCACTTAAACCGCATTACCACACGGGCGATAATGTAACACTGACACAAATTAATGCAGACTTGGTGTTGACAGTGATGGATTATAGATCTCATGCAACTTTCAAGAGCGCGTGGGACACATTACACTGCGCAGAAACGCATGTAAGAAGGCCAGAAGGAAAATTCACCGTGGTCTGAATCTCCCAAACTCTCTGGTGTCGTCTCTGAACTACACACCCTCGTTTCGGCCTCTGGTTTTAAGTGTCCCTCCGTCGCGTCTGTGCAATGTGGTGGTAAAATAACTCGCCTGTGGAACTGGACACCTTTCATGACAAGAGTCCATAATAAGGAGCTGACAGTGTAACAGAAACCATGTACTGTATGGAGACCGATAAGGAGGGCCGTCATTGTTGTCCTGCGGAGGCTGTGTCCCCTAAAATGTGACGATGCTGCCCTCTACTGTTGAAAGCTCTTACTTGTGCTGTTTGCGCTCTCATGCTTGGCCATCAGTGAGCAAGTTCCCTTTTGAAAGATAGACAGCTAAACAGCCACTTCACACGGCAACTATGAACCGACAAACCACAACAATGACATCGAGACTGTCACGAGTAGTAAGCGTCTCTTGATATAACCCTTCACCCTGAGCCTGAGTGAGGATGGAGATGCTGACTGTCTTGTCAAACCTCCTCAGGTGTCTCTGAGTCCAGAGTGCAGGAAGGCCCTGATGAAGCTGGTTTACTGCCCCCACTGTCGCGGCCTGGCCTCCGTCAAACCCTGCTCCAGCTACTGCTCCAATGTCATGAAGGGCTGCCTGGCCAACCAAGCTGACCTGGACCCCGAGTGGCAGAACCTCATAGGTGAGATGCAGGCTGTAAAGTAGGACCGTGTTTTTTGTTTACATTTGATGATTATATTCAGTGAGATCCAGTATCATCATCTCTGTTATTGATCTCTCATATTGGTCATGGACTGCTTTGCTTTAGAAAGACATACTATTGACAAACAGCTGTACTGTTAACATTCGTATATATTGTGGAACTGAATAGTGTGTTCAGGTCCAGCGTCAAATGAAGTGTTACTTTGTTACTCTGTACCAGAGAAAATATCAGTGTGCTGGCTGAGTGAAATTAACTTCTTAGCCTGTAAACACCTTGAACAACACTAAACATTTGAATACCACCGGTAGAGATTATCAGTATCACTCATGATGATATTAAAGAACACATCACGTTCTAATTAGTGACTAAGATCTACGGAGCCCCTTAAGGGACATGGGGGAAAAAAAAATGATGGGTGAATAAAAAAAAAAAAAAAGATGTCATTTTTACATCTGTCTTACAGATGTCTAACAATTGTTTTTTTTTTTTTTTTTTTTTTTTTTCACCCATCATTTTTCCCCCCCCATGTCCCTTAAGGGGCTCCGTAAAGATCTTTGTGTGACCATAGAATACACAGGTTACGTACTGGTTAACTATGATTTAGTGACTTGAGAGCAAATCAAGTCCAAAAAAAAAAATCATGTCTTTAATTCCGTCCACGTTGCTCCGTCCTCCATCCAGACACGATGATCCAGGTGGCCTCTAGCTTCAGCGCGGAGCCCAGCCTCGACGTGGTCCTCTCCTCCATCCCGGCTCGAATCTACGAGGCCGTTCAGTTCCTGCAGGAGAACATGGACACGTTCACAGCGAGAGTAAGACGTCTCACTTTGTCTCACCACTTACTAAATGTCCGACAGAGCATTTTTTTTTTTTTTCTTTTAATCTCCGGTCGGATGCCAGCTTGTGCTGATGTCTGCAGTCTTGCAGCCTCATAATTGACTCCTGAACTCTTTATTAGATTGTCAGTTGAATTTCATCATTAAAATGAAAACCATGCAGAGATTTATTACCCTTCCAATGTTACTCGACTCAACTTCCCACCACTATGTTTTATTGGTTTTATATATGTATCCTTCAAATACGACCGGGCAGCTAGACTCCCATAATGTCTGTACTGATAAATGTATCGATGCATACTTAGTGCACGAGTGCAGCTATAAGTAGTCTTGTTGTCAGAGTCGAGCTGTTTTGTTCTCACATTATGTTTTTCTATTTCTGTTTATAGATTAACTTGAACACATGTATTTGATAAAGATCTAATGTGTCTATGTAAATTGGCTTTCAATACTTCAAAACTGAAAGCAATATCAATGCTAAAATAACCCGGAGCTTAAATGTCCCTTGTCTCTCTGGTGACATCTAGTGGATCTTTTTAGTTCTCACAATTGTTGAAAATCAATACTAACCAGTGAATTCTGGAGCTGCACGACTCTAAGTGTTAAACTTAAAAGTTTGGACTAAATGCTTTTGCGATGATGTCCGTGTTTGTCTCTGTGTGTGTTCAGGTGTACCAGACGTGTGGAACTCCAGGTGAATCAGGAACAGGAAGTCCCACCGTTCATGAGCAGAGGAAGAAGAGCGGCTCCCTTACGGCATCAGAGTACAAGCCTTCTCCAACCGCTGGATTCAGACTGGAGATGCAGGTGTGTGTCTGTACATATTAACTATATTTGCATGTGTCTAGCTTTGGTGTTCAAGGTATAGATGTGGAGAGTGAAATTCGAGCAAAGGGGTAATTACAGAATTAACTCTTGCATTTATTTTGTGTGTGTGTGTGTGCACAAAAAAATATTATTATTGTAGTATTTCATGGATCTTGACATACTTTATACTTTAATGCGTTTGCCTATGTCTTTCACTGGATGAGTTATGATAAGGTCACGATTTACATTATTGCTTGTACTTCAGGTTTTCTATTGCTGTCCGCTTTGTAAAGAGGTTTGAAATGTTGGTTTGGACTGTACGCCCAAACTATAGGATTTGGGGCTCGAGACTCACCTGTGTCTGTCTTCAGGTGTCTGATCTGTCCAGCAAGCTGAGGGAGATGCGGCAGTACTGGATCCAGCTCCCCATGGCGCTTTGCGGCAAAGTGGCACCGGTAGGCGCCGGTCAGGATAAATGCTGGAATGGCATCACCAAAGCCAGGTGAGAGAGAAACCTGCCCACCGACCAATCACAGAGCCGTTTAAGGTTTAAATGTGACTTCAAGCACCAACTAAACCCATCCGACCCGTTCAAGCTACCCTTCAAATCTAGACTGTGACGAGTATTTTCACTATTATTCGATTCATCTGTGTCTGTAAATTGTGATAAATGCTTTCATATTTTCCCAGTTCCCAAAGTCTTAAAATTCAACTTTTTATCCAAACAACAGTCCCATCCCATTTAATCTCACAAATGACAAGGGAAGGCAGAAATCCTTACATTCAACAAGCCTGAACGGGCGAATGTTTGACATGTTTTGCTTGAAAAATGACTGAAACGATAAATAGTATGTCAAAATGGCTGGCAACAAATTTTGCACCAATTGATAGATCGATTAATCCACTAATGGGTGCAGCTGTAGTCTGAAAATGGTTTGACGAGACATCCCTTTCTCTCACATTTGAATATCTCTTGAGTTTGCACCAAAGGAGGATTAGCTCTCCATTTTTTAAAGCTGCAGTTGTCAATCAACTGAGATCCCCCTCATGTGCCCTGCTCAGGAGTATTTTGCAGTCTGATGATTTAAAAAAAAAAAAGTCATCCAATCCAAAATCATCCAATTTACATTTTGCGGCCATTTCAGGAGAACTTCGACAGTCAGGCTCTTGAATGCATTTAAGTGTGAATCCAGTCTTCGGTTTTATTCATTTCAGTTGAAAAACTGCAATCATTAAACCAATGTTGCTATTGATGTTCTTGCAGCCAAGCTCTTAAACCAACCACTCCCCCGTCCTCCGACAGAAAACTTGACTGTAAAATGTCGGATACAGCACATTCAAGGTCTGAAAAATCTGCTCAGCGCGCGTTTTTATCCCCACAGCATGGAAACGAGATGCATCACAAAAGGAGACTCGTGTTCTGTAGCACTTAAAGCTTCTGAGGAGAGGAGAATAAAGCAAAGAGAGGAGACAGCCAGGTTGTGATGAAGCTGCTGTGATGGAGGCCAGCGCTCATCCCGCGAAGGCCACTTCGCTTCATTTGTGTCACAGCAGAAGAGGCAACAAGCTAGTTCCTCTCCGACGAACTGAGAACAGACGTTTTTTTTTTCCTCTGAGGTGTTCTGAACTGACCTTTCTCCCCGCGGAGATTCACAGCCAGCGTTCACGGCCACACACTTACAGCACCCCACGCACTTTTAAGCTCCCCTTAATCCATGTCCAAACGGATTTTATATGTGTCTTACCCCCACTACACACACACACACACACACACACACATACTTGAGAGGGGTTGGATTACAGCCAACTGATGAGATTTATGCTGAGCAGAACACTCTGTCATATATGACAGTCAAAAGGCGTAAAGTATAGATGGATGTGTGTGTGTGTGTGTGTGTGTGTGTGTGTGTGTGTGTGTGAGGATATGTGTGTGTGAGAGAGAGAAAAGGTGAGAAAGGCCATGAAATATAGATGAGTCACTGACTGTGTGTGACAGATTAAGGAAATATGAAATGTGTGTGTGAGCGTCGGCGTGGCAGAGGGTGAGTTATAACCGTGATGAAGTGTTTTAAACTCCACAGCGACACCGTGTGGGTTCCAGGAGAGCTTAATAAATGTCACACACAAAAAAATCTAATAAATCCCCAGAGAGGAAGGTGGAATACAGAGCTGGACTACGGAGTTTAAATAGGATTATTCATTCACCACGCGTACATGGGGGGTGTGTGTGTGTGTGTGTGTGTGTATGTTTTTGCGCCTCTGTCTTTGTGAGGACAAAGAGTTTTAAAGTGCTGAACTTTAGATGAAGGCATTTGGAACTGAGGGCATTTTCTCTTCTCCACCTCTGATTTCTTTAAAGCGACATCTGGGAGTAAAAGGTTAGGTCCGCATTGATATGCTCATATGAACCAAGGAGCCTAAAAAAAAGAAGGAAGGGTCATTACGTCACTGAGTCGTGCTTTGGTGGCAGACTGCGGTGACAGCTGTATTGGAGTCAGTGGGAGGTGTGTGCAGAAACACGCTTGCAAGCCAACATATCTACGTCGTGTGACTTGTGACGAAGAAATGCCTCCAGAAAAGTTCAAGTCAGCGCACAGAGAGAGCAGGGATGACCACTGATTTCTTGAATGACACGTTATTCCTTTTACTCGATTTTGTGTAGGAAGGCTCCTGTTTAATACTGCCTCGTCCGATCACAGTATTATCAGCCCTGCCAAACTTTTGTGGATGATAGATCAGTTCATAACCTACTCTCTGAATCGATTCTTTCATTTTCTGGAGGCATTTCTTCATCAGACGTCAGAACGACGTACATGTGGATATGTTGGGTTTCAGTGTGTTTCTGCATGCGTCTCCCACTGACTTCAATACAACCCGCACCGCAGTCTGGCCCCCAGAGCGAGATTCATTGCTTGCATCATTTTTCCTGTTGACATAAAGAGGTCTTTTTCTGAGACACTAACTTTGGAAGACAGAGATCCACTCAGACAGATCAAGACTAATATATCAGTGAAAAACAGGTTCCAAAGGTGACCATGGTATGAAAATTCGCAGTTTTCCCTCCATCTACATTTGCTTGTCTACGGTATTCAATTCTACAGTATTAGTGTCATTAAAGATACATATATTTCAAATTTCATGTTTCATGTTTGTCATGACATCATATCTCTTGAAATTGAAGTACAGCATTTGTTCAGCATGAAACAACAAAACCCTTCTGTTTTCATTTCTTTAAGGATCGAGTTAGCTGATAATCATAGTTACAACTGTAATATGGGAGAATCTCACACCATTACAGTCGCACTGTGGATTTTGTTCCCCGTATTTTTCTTAATGTTTATGATCAGGAGGAACTATTACAGCAAGTAAAACGGCTTCAGAGACCATGAATTGAAAACATTTGACCTTGTTTTAGGGTTAAAGTTGGAATCAGACTGAGGTTATAGTCAGGATAAGGCAGGGGGAAAGAAAATCTTCTTTATATGATCAATGAAGCTGTATCATGATAATGGATAAGAGTGGATGTAATCTGTTGGTGGTTGAGTTGAGTTGTGGGCGAGGGTTTGATAAGGAAGAAGAACGCATGGAATAAAAAACATCCCATCTGTTGTTCGGCTGCACAGAGAACCCTTTTAAAAGCTGTGAATCGGGAGTCAGCATGTTGAAGTAGACCAGCGCTAAATTGGTGGAGCAGTCTGGCCATTAACAATCCTGGCAAGTGTGGAGGTAAAAGATTCAAGATTTAAGCCTTTTATGGTCATCGTGCAAAACAACAAGACAGCGAAGCATCTATCTGAGCTGCATTGTGGAGAATATCAATGAAAGTAATAATAAGAAAATAGAATAAGATTACTGAAGGGTAGAATAGACACCACTAGGAATAAAACAAGGATTGTCAACATGCTCACTAGAATAAAAAAAAAGTCAGGGTGCAGAGTGGCACATGTCCTGCAAATATGATGTACAATGTGAGTTGTATTTCTGCTCTTCAGTCTATCTGGTGACCAGGCGCTGTGAGCACAAAGTGCCACATCTAATTCACAAGATTGAGCACAGCTGTGCAGATTTACTGAGTGGGTGCGTGCATGTGTTTTCCACTAAATACTCCCACTGAGCTGTCCTTTACCAGATGTTCTCTTGTATGCCTAAATGATGTGTTTTTATTGAAAAAAAAAAAAAAAACAGAACTACCCTAATTGTCCTGACCCTTCTCCCCTCCAATCAGATATCTTCCAGAGGTGATGGGTGACGGCTTGGCCAATCAGATCAACAACCCAGAAGTGGAGCTTGACATCACGAAGCCGGACATGATCATCCGGCAGCAGATAATGCAGCTCAAAATCATGAGCAACAGGCTGAAAAATGCACTGGAGGGCAACGACGTGGACTTTCAGGACGCAAGTGGGTCCTTTTCTAATATTTGTACAGTTTTATTCATGACACTCCTTGTGCATTTTGTCATGTTTCTCACACATAAGCCACGTTCCAACCGAAATACGGGACACCTTTATTCACGGGAACTAAGAGCGTCTTTCAGCCATCCACAGATCCTTTGATGTACAGCATTTATATGTGTGACCACACAACAGCGACAGTCTTCAGCCCATCTGTCAAATGCTTTCTTCTGTAGCTTCACTTTGATGTGTTGCAGCACAATGAACAAGTTTGTGGTTGCAGATTTTAAAATTGGTGCTTTGAATAAAAAGCTGCGAGTACCAGAAATCCAACAAGCCAAACCCTCAAAAATTCCTGTAATTCTGGAAAATACGGGTGAAGCTGGGACTTTTTGGTCCCTGGGGAAAGATCACACACATGCATCTATACTGTTGCATTGGTAGTTATTTAATGTTGGGACATCCTTAATGAAAGAAAGAAAAGCAGTTCTCCTTTTGATGTTGTTTGTAAAGACAAACTCATAAACAATCTGCCGTTAAAACGTTTTGTTCCATCCGTTTCATTTTCCCTCTCAGGTGATGACATCAGCGGCTCAGGAAGCGGCATGTGTCTGGGCGGTCAGTGTTCTCGGAGCAGACCGGGATTGTACGCCTACGCGCCGGACAACAACCGAGTCAGAGGCGCGGCCACGTCTCAAACCCGCCTCTGTAGCCTCCTACTCCTGCTCCCACCGGCCATCCTGCTGCTTCAGCGATGATGGACCGCTGCGGCCTCCAATCGGACTCTGAAGCCTAGAGCGGGATGGAACCACGGGGGTTGTTGGGGGGAAGGTGGGAGATCGGAAGTTAACTTTGCCAAAAAAATTTTAAAAAGACATCTGGAGGGAATGAATTGACATTTTTTTCTTTGACCAAGAAGAGCAAAGATTGACAGTGACAATACTCTCTATTTTTGTTCTGCTCGGTTTTTATTCTGTCGTAGTTTGGGTGGGATTCGTTTGACGTGGTGATTTGTTGAGCTGGTTTCAATGGATTCTTCTGAAGAGGATGTTCACGGACGAGGAAGACGAAAAGGAAAAACAACGGAGAAAGTAATGACCGATGATGACGATGATGAAGACAATGATGGGGTTATTGATGTATTGACACCCTATCAGGTCCATTCAGCTCCAGTTTCTAGTCAGCAGGCGGCAGAACTCACTTATAAAATGTTTAGTGCCCCGCGATCTGTGGTGCGTTCAACAAGGCTTTTTGTTTTGTTTTGTTTTTTCATTTCATTTTCTAACTTGAGTGGAGGTTGTCTACCTTAACAAACATTGTGTAAGTTGTAAATGTTTGTGTACATTAGCTAAAAGACTGGCGCCATACTGAGCCATGAATGTACAGTATAATACTGGTAATGAGTCCCCCCCCGATAATCTGTGATGTAGTCGTCCAGATGTTTTGGTGTGTGTGTTGGCATAAACATACATTCAGTAGGATTTATTTGAAGTACCGCAGATGAATTATCACACTCCCGAAACAGGGAGATGTTGTGATTGTGAGATTTTACGTCACATATACCCGGCCATTCCGCAACAAAAGAAGGGAACGATCACTTTGTAACAACTCATCACCTTTCGTAAAGAAATAAGCAGCCTCTTCAAACAAAGCACAGACGAGCAGTTTTCCTTAAGGTCTGCTGACCCATGTGGTCGCAACTACCACAAAAAACTCCACAGAAGACGTCTCGTGTCGAGTGGAGCTAAAGAGGACTCCTTGTTGAACGCACACCTGCGTTAAGTACCTGAAATGAAGTCTTAGAAGCAACACAGTGGCTGATATACAGTAGGTCAAACCAAAGCACTTATCACGCCGTACACTTTATTTTTTTTGAACATGTTTTTGAAAGCCGACGTTGCCCCGAGTGCGCTGAACATTAGTGACGACCTTTCACCAGGTTTTATAGCTGCGTAGTGTCAAAGGACAGCGAGGGATTTCGGTTCAGCTCCTGAGAATGTTCAGTTTGTGTACATACAGTACAGGATATCTGCAGAATATTGAATACACATTTGCCCGGCGATGTATCATTAACATGGCATGCCTCTCTTTCCGTCTACACGACTATACTGGTACATATGGGACTCCTGATTCACACAAGTCTCTCGCACATACTGTACCCACACTGACACACACTGGGGTTGGAACGGGTCATCAGCGTATTTAATCACACATTTCATCCATTAAACTCTGTTTGACCGTAGCAGTGGGTTTTTCCATGTACATTTTGATTTGATTAATAGTGATTAGCAGCCATTACTGTGATGCCACATGTTTATTTAAAGGGGCACTCCACTGATTTCTACACATCGATTTCCTCATCATGAGGAGCACTAATGAGCCTGCGGTGGGAAGAAAATGTATAATGAGTTTTCTAAAGTTAAAAAAAAAAGAAAAAAAGCCTGATGATGTCAGGGAACTCATGAGATTGGGCTCAGAGGCTGCAAAGTTAGTTGAGTTCATTGAGTTTGAAAGATGTGGGTTTTATCCAGGAAGGAAGGTCAAACAGAATGATGCCGACGGGTTGCAGTATGGGAGTTGTAGGACCGATTGTTAGTGGAGCTTGATACATACCATGTCAATTTTAAAAGTTGACTTTATTTCTTAGAAAGGCAGGAAACCGATTACCTCAGAATTACCAATTATAGTAGAATATTAAATCTGAGTTTTACGAGCGATAATGTTCTCAACAATTTAAAACTATTGGTCTACGTTACTTGGCAATTTTGAGGTAGTAAGCTGTTTCCTTGATTATTTTTAAGAGTAAAGACACTTAGTCAGAAACTCTGTCAGATTTTACAGTGTGCAAGCAAGTGTGTGTGTGTGTGTGACTCATTATTAACACGTGTAGCTACACTAGAATCATGGCTCTAGGGATGACTGTGTCAATGGTCCAAACTGAAATAGCTCAACAACCTCACGATGGATTGACATGAAATTTGGTTTCAACTTTCATGCATGAGGTATCCCAATGACTTTGGTGCCCTGACTTCTCCTCTTGCACCATCATGAAGTTGACTCTTGTGGTTTTCAGTAAAATGTAACAACAAGTACGGGATAAACATGAGATGTGAATCACTTTTGTTTACAGTCCCGAATCCAAAAAAGTTGGGATGCTGTGTGATGTACATAAAAATAGGATGAAATCATCTGCAAACAAACGATGTTTACCAAAAAATGGTTTCACGAAGTGTTCCTAAGCTCATGTAGTAATCTTCTTATACAATCACGTGTTTCACACCTGATGGGCGACACATCTGTTTCATGTGTGCCAGCTTCTTGCTTATCAACGGCTAAGCCTTTGGAGGATACTCCCTTCACACCCAGTCAGGGTGTAGACACAACAGTATCACCAGTTAACACTTAATCTGTTGAATGATCCAAAAAGGTTTTTTTGGTGCCACTCTCCCAACTTGTCTGTTGCTACCATTCAATCGAGAACGAGATACACTTAGAAGAACCCATACATTTACAGTATCTCTGCCAAGGACCAACAGTGCTCTTTATCGACAGTTAAACAATGTTGTTGTTTTTTCTAATCAAGATCTATGCATTAGTCCCTGAGAAATTATGTCGAAAAGCACTGTATCTCACAATGTTAAAGAATGTGAGAAAAAGTTCCATCCAAAGGTAATGGGCTCCATCTTGGTGGAGACCCATCTTGCTGACAAACCAAGAAGAAATGGACATGTGTGACACTTAACCTCCTTGGCAGAGGTAATAAGAATTTATTCACAAAAAACAATCAAGCTGATAAGGTTAAACATTAACCATATTGTCTTTTAACTGATCTCAAAAGAGTACCCGTCAAAAAGGATTAGGAAATTGTTGCATTCTGTTTTATCTATGTTTTACAGAACATCACAGCTTTTTTGGATTCGGGTTGAAGTGCCATCATCATGTCAGAATTGCAATTTTTCCAGTACTTTGATTTGTGACAACGTACATATTAACTAACAATTGTCATTTTAATCAGCCTCAGGTGTGCTCTGAGTTTTAAACTGAATAGCAAGTAAGCTGGTTAGCATGTAACATTTGCTCTTAAAATGGTGAGCAAGGTAAATGTCATACCGGCTGGGCATCTTTTGGTATGCTTGACTCATCATTAACATGGCTATAGATACTTAGTGTTATTTCAAGTCAAGTCAGTTTTCTTTGCATAGCCCGAAATCATGAAATCACACATGCCTCTGTGGGCTTTGCAGTCTATACAGTGTATGAGAGACTCTGTCCTACAGAAAAACTCCTCCCAGACCTTGTTTTATTCAGGGAAAAGATGGAAGAAAACTACAGGAAGAGCCACAGAGGGGGATCCCTCTCCCAGGACAGACACACGCACACACACACACACACACACAGATAACAATGACAAATTGTTTAAAAGCCTCATGCGAGTCTCTGAACTTTAGGGGGTTTCATATTAAATCAGCGGGGCACCCTTTTAAAGCCTCTTTGTTCCCTCTCAGCGTGAAGTCATCTGATACAACTTTTCCTACGTGTATCCAGGAGTCCATCCATTAGCCCCAAACTGTCTGTGCCTGATGCTCTGAGGCCACCAGATTCAGCCATGACTCACTGCCTGTCTCTGTCTCCACTGCAGATATAAAATCTGCGATGATTTTTATTTTTTTCTTCTCGAAGAACATTCCCAGCTACACCGCAGCTATAAATAAACATATATCTCTTTGTAACAGGCGCTGACAGGAAGAGAATAACGGGGGCCGCGTGTTGTACAGTGGGGACTGCACCAGTCGGGGGATTCGGAGTTAATAAATGATTTATTTCCCTGATGCGTACAACGGAATGAAACACAGCAGCAGGCACACAGACTCCACTACAAGTTTCTATTTTTGAGTTGATGGAAAAGTCTTAAATGTTTCAGTGTACTTCATTTCCCCGCATCAGTATCTGAACATCTGTCTGAATTTACCCTGTTTCTACACATCACGTGTCTTTCCTGGAAATGTGTCTTGTCCTGTAATTGTGAATGATGTGGAAGTGAAGGTAGACTCTGAGCTGAATGTCACTGAGAGAACACGTGTAGCGGCCGCAGCCTGCTCGGCTTTGTCTAGACATGATTTATCGACGCTCAGCACTCTGCCAGAGCTGTCTGTCCGTGATCAAAGTTTACTCGGCGCTCTGACTCCCCCAGGTGGGAGTTACCTCTAAACAAAAAGGCTCCACAACTCTTTGCCGCCCGCATTTAAGATATGTAACTTAACTCTGGCTACAGTTAAAACGTAATTGTTCTGCTCATGTGGCAGCCAGCGGGCCCATAATCGATCTCTTTTTGGGTCTAAAAAGAAAAAGACTCATTGCTGATGTGTTTTCTAAACGATTTGTAATGCCTCCGACTGCTGCCTTTAAGATAAGACGCTTCTCTCTCCCTGTCTTTGTCTGCCTCTCACCTACACACAGACATATACACAGCTCTTTAAGGTTCTGGTCAATGTGTACAGGATGCAAAAGCCACTGAATAAAGGTGATTGTTGTAGTGGTACACGGTGTAGTGTCGTGAAAGCAACTGAAATGTCATGCCGAGAGAGTGCAAGCGGACTGTCTGGGCTGCGAAAATGCAATGTCACAGCGACGATCTGAGCTGTCGCGTCGCCGAGAAGATTTTTTTTTTACTGTTTATGAGGAGACAGGAAGCTGCAGGAGAGGAAGGCAGAAGAGAGACAGACAGGACAGAAACATCAAGAGTGAATTGATCCAAGGCCATCAGGGGCTGAGGTGCAGCCGAGCATTACTTCTCAGCAACGCCGAGTCCTCAGCTTTCAGGCTGCGCTTGTCAATAAAACTTTAATATTGCTGCTACAGCTGTTGCTTAGGGCCAAAAAAACAAACTTTTATGTACTTCCTGCTCTCTCATCGCTCAGTAATCCTGCCACTATGGATGCACCGATCTAACTTTTTCTCCCCTGATACCATTTCCAATGTTACCAATACAGAAGCTCTCTTTTTTTTCAAATGACAATTACTTTATTTGTCTCTGTAGGGAAATTCATATATAATCTATACTTCACTCCATGGGAACCCGTTACAAGGTTCAGGATGCATTTACCCTGAAATATATATCCAAGCTCCATAGAGGACAATTGGCAGAAACATTACGAATGAGAACATTGCGTAGCGTCAGACCAATTCCGAAGGTCATTTCCTGACCAAAAGTGTCCAAAAGCAATTCTTCACTCTTCTATATTTACGTAAGGGGTCTGTCGGGTATTGATATCTAAACAAGAAGTGATGCTCACGTAAGTTGTCCTAAGTCACGTTGTATTATTCTCAGTTCACATGTCACACGATCCAGAAAGAGGCTGTCATTCCTCTCGGCCTTGGTCGTCTTGGAGACAAAAGCAACGCTGTCAGGACAGCTGCCCTAACCGGCCGTTCTTAGAAGACACTGGGATGGACTAGTTTAAAAAAGAGACCGGGAGCTTTTAACTTAAGTCTTACGAAGGAAACGTCCTTCACAACATAAAAGCGAGGGAAGAGTGCATCCCTAACCTGCCCCAAACCTCTCACCACCGCCCACTGCTCTGCCTGTGGGATGCTGAAAATATGGTTATTTTTTATTGACTGCTAGAAGTATGAAAAGATACAGAAATATGAACATGTATCAGGTGCACTGATAGATTTTAATCATTTTTTGGTCTCTGTGTCCCCCAACCCAGGGCAGCAAAGTAGTGTAATAAATCCTTGAAAACTGTTAATTTGTTTCAACTGAAGAGGACTGACTGCAAAAGGGAAATGGGTGTTAAAAGGTTAATTAACCCCTTGGCAATATTCATCTACCAATGTTACTTGTTACAAATGTTAATATGGTACCACACTTAAAAGACTGCAACAGCCACCCCATCCTTGGTGATGGAATATAACTGTAAGTACATTTACTCAAGTGAAGTCAAAATTTAGCATTTCCATGTTTTTGCGACTTAAAGCTATCAACCCTCTACACTTAGGACAAACATATGGTACTTTTACTCCACTACATTTATTTGATTAACTTGAGGTACTTTGCAGAGAACATGCTGCGTCAGAGCCAAAGGAGCACGTAGGTAGATAAATGTATCTTATCTTGTTCAGATAAAAGAACAAAAAACAGAAACACAGATTCTGCTAATTAGAAACATGCTGAATATCAGATCTGATAACTGTTCCATCAGTAGCATACAGGTTTAAAATACATGAAAATGTGTATAATTGACTTTTATTTGTACTTAATACGTAAGTACTCACATTGCTTTTGCTGCTTACGTTCATTTAACATCAGTTACTGATACTTTTACTCAAGTACTATTCCTGTGAGTGACTTTCACTTCAACCAGAGTAAGGTTTTAACAGGATACCTTGTTCTTTTAACAACCCTGCCGATAAGCTGACATGATGTTTTCCAGCAGGAAACTGGAAACAGCCTCAAACTTGATGAAGGTCCATTCAATTATTTGGATGGACTCAAATATCTAAGCAGAAAGTGTTTTAATTTGTCCTGAATCAACCTGAAACTTGTCAGCTAACCTTTTGTATTTATCAATCTACCATTTTTACTAGTTGAAGTACTTTTTTTTTTCGCGAGAAAATTACTTTTGACCCTTAAGTACATTCAATACCAGATACTTTTACTAAAGTACTATTCATATGGGTGACTTATAATATCAATATGATACTTTTACTTTTACTCAAGTATGAGTAAAAGTAAAAGTAAAGATCAATGCTGATTACTGCCACGACCTTTGCCTGAGGAACCTGGAAAGAACCTCAAACTAGTACAGAGAATAAAAAAGAAGGGTGGTGCTTTTATTTTGGCGGACTCAAATATCTAAAATTGCTCTGAAACACCCTTAAAACCTTGTGTTTGTATTTATCTATACATTTATTACCAGTTACAGATGTGGTCACGTTGCCACGCTTGTAAATAAAGACAAATCCCCGAGAGAGAAGACAGCAGCCGGTCCATCCTGTCATATCAAGGCAGGAGCCGTCCACACCTGTCCATGTCCCCGAGGGGATCAGCGTCAGTTCAGGCGCAGTGCTGCGGTTTGGCCGCTGGGTGTCGCTGTCCCGTCACACAGACGAGCACACCGGGGCGCGGGGGAGGAGGAGGGGAAGGGGGGGACCTGACCATCGGGCATTCGGCGTGGGTCAGGTGGAAAAGAACGGGTGATTGGTTTACGATCCGCCATCCTCGCTCCTGATTGGACGGAGAGGTGTGAGAAGAGAGGGAGCGCGGAGATCCAGCAGCAGTCTGTGCGCTTCATTCCCCGCTGACTCACACACACACACACACTCACTCACTCACACACACACACACGCAGTCACTCACTGAGGGCTGAGATGTGACTGTAAACCAGAGGAATACAGCGTGTTTCTGTGGGATTTTTTTTTTCTTTCTGTCGGCCGGATGATGGGAGAGGACAGGCGGGGAGTCCCGGCGGCCATGCGGGCCACTTGGGTTGCGGCGCTGACTCTGTGCGTGGTGATGACTTCGGTGTGCGCAGTGGAAGGTAGGTGTGAAGAGGGGACATCTTCCAGCGTTCGGATGATGCGGGGTGAAGGGCTTGAGTGAACGCACGCTCTGAGCGCGGTTGGCACTGTCAACGCGGCTGTTTTTATAGAGTTGAACTTTGTGTCCAGATGGGATTTTTTTTATTTATTTTTTTTTCTGTCTCTATTTGCTTTGAGAAGTTTTGCGCTTGTCAGGAAGAGCTCGGTGTGTTTTTTTTGTTGGAGGGGGGGATCTTAAAAATGAAAGGTAACTGTGATTCCGGCCAGTAGAGGAATGCAACTGTACAAAAAGGTTGAATCACATTTATACAAACACCCTCAATAGAAGAATTGTGTGTGGGTTTTTTTTTTTTTTTTTTTTTGTAATATAATCTCGAGGAAAGTAAAACAAAAGCAAAATACATCCAAGCATGAAATCATCATTATAAATGTTTTTTGCACTTGAAGGCACCAGTGTTTGAGTGTGTGTGTCTTCCCCCTGAGTGCACCATGAACACACACACACACCGCTGCTCACCTGGAGGCAAGCTGAAGCATAATTATAGCTCACAGGTGCTCACCTACTCCATGTTGCTGCTGCCACCTCCCCTCCCACATCACCTCCTGCTCCTCTGCTGTCCCCCCCCTCCGCCCCCCCAGAGGCATCGCCGCCTCCGTCCTGCTCCTCGAGCCCGTCCCCACCACCTGCCTCTCTTGTTGAAGCCTCATCTGCCGCTTTGTTTCTCCTGCTCCTTCTCCTGAGTGTCACCTCCTGCTGCGTCTCCTCTCCGAAAACATCAATAGTTGCTCCTGCTGCTCTCCTGCTCCTCCTCTTACTCCCCCCCCTCCCCTCCAAGAGTCACCCACTGTCTTCTGCCTTTGCTTCCCTCCAAAACATCGCCTCCTGCCTCTTGCGCCGCACCTCCTCGCCGAGTATGTCCCCCTGCTGCTCCCCTCCCAAAGCAGCGTTGCACCTCCTGACATTTCTCCCGCTGCTGCTCCTCTCAGAGCATTCAAATTGTGCTCCCGCTGCTCTTTATACTGCCCCTTCCGCTTCTCCCGTTACGTCTCTCAAAACCATCAGCTCCTGCTTCTGTTTGCTGCACCTCCTCACCGGGTGTGACCTCCTGCTGCTCCTCCACAGTCTGCATCCCCCCCCCCCGTCGCTGTAGCTCCTCTCAAGCGTCATTGCTTTTTCTAACATTTCTCCCAAAGCATCTCCTGCTGCTGCATCAGGTTTTACTCCTCCTGCTCCTTCTCCTCCCCAATCATCACCCCCTGCTTCTCTCCGAACATCACCTACTCCATCTTTTGCTGCACCTCCTCACCGAGTATAACCCTCCTACTTCCCTGCATGCCCCCCCCAACATAATTATCCCCTGCTCCTCCAAAGCATTGCTGCTCCATCTGGTACTTCTCCCTGAACCTGAATCATTTTGTTACTGCTGCTCCTCCTTTCATAAGCATCACCTCCCGCTGCTCCTCGCCAAGCTCTTCTTCTCCTCCTTATTCTTAAGACTGGCCTGCCCCTCTTCCCCCTCCTCAACCGTTACATCCTTCTTCTTCTGCTCCTTTTCCAAGCATTACTGTTTCTCCCGTTGCTCCTCTCCAAGCATCCCCCCTCTGACCTCCCGAAGAGTCACTCCTTGTTCTTCAAGCCTTCGACGTTGCCTCCTGCTGCTCCTCGCTGGGCATCCCTAAATGCCGGTACTCGTCCCTGAGCTGGTGTTCACGTGTCGTCCTTCCTCCCCGTTAACCTCGAGCGTCACCTCCTGGCACTGCGCCTCTTCAAGCGTCATCTCCTGCTGAGGCACTGAATTCTGCTCCTGCTGCTCCTCCTCAAGCATCACGTACCCCTCTACCTCCTCAAGCTTGACCTCTCGCTCTTTTTTCATCTCCTCCCCGAGCTTCACCTACTCTTTGCCTCTTCGCCCCACTGCTCCTGCTGCGTCCCTTGCTTCTACTCCCTCTCCCACTTCCCTGCCACGCCGCCTCCTTCCTCTTCTTCCTGCTGCTCCTCCCCAAGCATCACCTTCTGTTTCCTTGCTCTGCTCCTCCTCAAGTATCTCCTCCTGCCCTTGCCGCTTCCTCAACACTCCCTTCTCCTCCTCTCCAGCTTGCCCCTCTTCACCTTTTACTTCATCTCCTCCTGCAGCATCCTCCATCAGCCTCCACTCCCATGTCCTCTATTGCGCCTCCTCCTCCCACTCCTCTGCTGCTGCTGCTGCTGCTGCTGCTGTCCCTTATGGAGGTGCCAGATTAGTCTACTGCTGTGTTTTAATGGTGCGCGTAATGACGGGCTCCGTAGTGAGTCTCCCCCGTTACGAGACATGTAAATGTGTTGAAGGGCAGGTCTATTTTGATTAAACTGAACGCTGTGTGTGTGTGTTTGTGTGTGTGTGTGTGTGTGTGTAGACAGAGAGAGAGAGAGAGGTAGGAGGTGAAGATGGAGAGGAGAGACAAATAGGTAGAGTGTGGGTGGTGGGTTGTTTGTGGTCATGGTGGCCTTTTCATGGTAAGTAGGTGCCTAATGAACTGGTGTAAAGCCGATCTGAGTCTGTTGGTGTAAAATAGACCCGCTGCTGACACAGTCACTGCTGTTACCCACGGCTCTGTAAACTTCTCCTCTATAAACTTTCAGACTCCCTTTTTCTTTCCCAGAGTCTGACTGATACAAGCTCTGGGATGATGTCAGCGGCTCATTTCAGCCTCTCACCCAGGTCGCCATCAGCATTTTGGCCTTCGAGTAACAGGATGGCAGTGCACAAGTGCCAAAAAATGTATTGAGAAAACATGTCTGTCGGTAGGTAGGGGTAGGTAGGGAAGCATCTACTTTCATCGTCAGTTAATTTGCCAACCGTTATCTTGATTGACTGACTAAAAGACTGATTATTTGTGGGGATGAACTGGGCCAATACTGTTGTCTTAAATTTAAGAGCCCGACTGATACTTGTTTTTTAGGCGCTGATGCAGATGGTGGGAAAATAATCCAATATATACATGTGTTTTGCAACGATCCCTAGAATGTGGTTATCAAACACTGGTGACAAAGATACATATTTTGCAAGGAAACAACAAACTTTACTTTGATTCCTCAAATCATCCTTCTCTTGCATTATAGTCTCTTAAAATATACAAGGTTTCATACTGGCAAATGATATTATCATCTAGCCGATGCATTGATCGGTCCTATTTATTCCCCCTCTGTGCCACGGGAAGCAAAGACACCTCATAAAGACCTTCACCTCTTCATTACAGTGTGCTGAAAGCGAAAGGGTACGAATTCAATCATAAAAAAATGCATAAATCAACCTTTCGTCAAACCTTCTTTCACATGAAAAAGAAGATTTTTCTCTTTAATTAACTTCTTCCAAACGTCCTTTTGAGCTCATACAAACAGCTACGTGATGAAAGGAATTGTTCCGGGGTTACGCGGCCTTACACGCTGATGTCAGGGACGGCACGAGCCGGCAGCTCATGAATGTGCCGGCGAGAAATTGATGTGACACGACAAAAACATCGGCGACTGCACCTAATGAAAGTCTTCTTATTTGCAGGTAGGCTGATAGCAGTAAACAAAGCAAATATTGCCTGATAAATCAGCGCGCCCCTAATTATCAGGTCTGTAAGTGCCCACTATAATTTCCCAGAATGCAAGCTGACGTATTCGCTGACATTCTGTTGTTTTTGTCCTCCTGATCGATTAATTGACTAATTGTCTCGGCTCAAATATGTTGACATTATATCATGGAGTGGTTTCTTTCATTGCAAAGAAAGAAAGCACAGCACTGAATACTAAATACTGAACGTGACATAAAGTAAAGCAACAGACAATGCTGCGTTTGGCTCAACAACGTATTCATCAATCGTTAGACAACCGGTTGTCTTATAGTTGCTGATTCATTTCCTGTGGATTGATCAATGGTTTCAGCTCTACTTAAGCGAAGTTATCAGTGCGTTTTTCTTTACGTGGGATAAGAATCATGTCTTCAAATGTCTTTATAAATGTATTATCAATATCGATAGACTCCGTTTCTTTTGAGCCTTCCTTTGCCCACAGCCCCGCTGATTACTGTGTATGAAGTGGGTACTTTGCTGAATGTGAAACTTTGTCTTGATCATATCTGTTGTTTACCAAAGTACCAGCAGCTTTGTGAAAGTGTGAAGTCTGGCAGTCTTTTTCGGATTTGGGAAGACGCAGAAATGTGTACCGGGAAAAGTAATTCTGCCTGGAGCTGTTTCTTATCGTTTATGTAGCCAGAATCTGCTGCACTGATAGACTGATACCCCTAAATCCCCTCAGGATTTATACCTTTTCACGGAGCCCTAAATGCACTACCTTAATCCTGCCTTTGACCCTGTAATTTTGAAAGTCAATGCAAACCCTGACCCAGCGGATATTGGTGGCGTAAGTGCTACATATCCCGCAAACAAGCCCGGGGAGGGCTGGCAAAGTCATCCGTGTCTGAAGCAAACGCCCAGTCAGCAGCAGGCTCTGTCACCGAAATTGCTGATTTGTGTCAGTGTTGAGTGTCGACGGGTCGAGGAGTTAATTTCGTCCGACTTTTTTTTTCCCGTGCAAGAGCTACAGGAGCCCAATTTAGAAAAATTCCCGAATTTGCGTCCCGCTCTGCAGCGCGCATGTGAAGATGTGCTCCCTATATATGATTACACTGCACATATTATCCCTGCTCCTGCACGTAAACTATTTCTGTCCTTTTCCCTTGAGCCTAAACACGCGCACGCCGCGTCCCATCTGTCATCTTGTATGAATGTTAAAGGTTAAACATTGTAGATCCTGTCTCTGATGCTGGTATTAACGTGACATGTTGTAATTTGTGATTTTACTCAGTACGGGTGTGTTTGTGTGTGTGTGTGTACGTGTGTGTGCGTGCAACAAATGATGAACAAATGATGCACTCAGGGAAACCCATCACACACTTATTGCGAAGAGATATGCAGATGACAAACTGCAGTGCCGCCACCAACACACACACACACACACACACGGGCACGCACACACACACACACACACACACACTCACACAATGTACCCTGCACCATGCTCTGCCTGCTCATGTTTTAAACATGCGGTTTCTGTATTCATCTGGTGACAGGTTATCAATGTGACAGACAGATAGTTGAACTGGGGGAAAGTAGGAGCTCGGGAGAAGATCCTTCGCACCAGTCCTGAGGCTCTTACTCCGTTGTTTCCCAGTCTATTTCTCCTCGGGGCCTCCTGTCAGTGTTATATATTTATTTCCGCACAGCATTCAAATTGTTTCCAGAATATATTTGGTTTTTCTCCTTTCCGTAACGTACTCTGAACCTGTGGGAATATCAACCTCAGAGTCCTGGGCTCCTGGTGCCGTATTTCCCAGGGCGGATTGGGCATCAAGAGGCAATTTCGCATCAGTCGGCCCGGTATTAGACACTCTGCTTCTCTTTACCCACGGGCTATCAGACTTCAATATCAGAGTTTTTCGGGCGGTTCAGGAAGTCATTTTCTAACAAAACATGCTCAATGTTTACTGAGATTATTAATGAGTCCGGTTGGTGTGAAAATATAGACTTAACTATGAATCTTCACACCTCGACTGTGAATCTTCACACAAGTCAACAATCCTTTTCTTACATTAAAGGAGGAGAGTGTTTGTCCGCCCAGTGATGAGTCATGTCGGCTGCTGAGGGGAAATATCAGTTTTTTTTTAATGCATAGTTTTGGCAGCGTTCTTCTGCCAAATGTTTGGGTCGCAGTGTACAGGATGCGATCCGAACAGCATGATCTGAAATTGGTTATGCTGCATCTGCAGCTGTGGCCAGTCTTTACATGTTCTTCTTTAAAAATCCAGGTCCCGAGTCTGTTACGTGTCTGTATGCCGTTCATTGAAAATCACACAGCGTCCGAACATTTTCCATTCAAAGCTGTATCAATACTAGCTGGACCCAGTCCCTTCGATGCATGGGCCAAACAATTAAACATTCATGCTGTCTGGCTTTGCAGGGTCTGCCTGACACGGTCGTCTACATTTTTTATCGTTCTGGAATTTTACAGTGAAAATTGAACAACTTCTGGCAGCGAAGTCCTCACTTTTTCCAGGTCAAGCGTCAAGTCCACAGGACAGCTCTGGCTGTAGCAAGTCAGTGCTTCACAAGTGAATCTGAAACTTGAGATGATGTGCATACAGTATTGTAATTCTGTCCAGGACGAGAAGAACAAAGCAGGCTGAAGCTCACTGGCACTAAACCTGCGGTAATGTACTGTAATTTTTTTGGCTGCAACGAGCTGTGAACACACCATTTACACATTAACACATTATCAAGCCGATGTGGACAACACTTGTACATACAGTGGCCTATTATTGTAACATTATGTCTCGTCCCGGCCACCTGATGAATCCAAAGCCCTATTCTTACAGCACTAGTATTACCTGGGGACCTTAAGCAATTTGTAACAACGGCAGAGGACACCTGTGATCTTATTCATATGCAAATCTGCCAATTGATAAAGAAAAAACTCCAAACACAGTGATCATTTTAATGATATCAGTCCCGTGTGAATCAGCATGTCGGCGATTGGAGGTTGTGTTGAAACAGGTGTTTTTTTTGTTGTTGTTGTTGTCATAAATGTGATGCATTATATGTGTAATAGCAGTCGCCAGCTGTGCTGTCATGACAGAGAAGGTTAGGCACAAATTAATGTTGTCGTGTTCAAGTGCAGCCACAAAGCATCTTTGACTCGATCTCAGTGAGCTGCAAATGTTCATTTATGCCTCTAACACACGCAAAAAAGAAATTAGCAAATCTACTGTAAACTATTATTAATTTGGCTGCAGAAGTAAAGACCATTCACTTGTTAAACGTTGATGCTACGCAGAGCCTTGACATCATATCCAGGAGATAATGTCAGTAAATTCCCCCCAAAATACAGGCCTTGCCTTTCCACTGCGAATGTGCCAGACGAAACACAAACATGAGGGGATCAATTCTAAATCTCATGAGGACCCCTGGTTATACAAACTCGGTGTGAAAGTCCTTAAATTCAATATTCACTGTCCTTTTAGCTCTTACTTTTGTCGCCACACACTCTTGAGGGAAATATCTGGCTCTTGAGCTGCAACACTAACGCCAGGAAAAATGTTAACTTCTGCAAAACCACCGATAGGTATAGCTTTACATTTCTATATGTTGCAATTGTCCATATATTCAGGTTCAGTCATCTTTGTCACATTGTTAGCCTTATGCTCTTGTCGGGTTTCGGCACAGAAACCACTTGGTCATGGTTAGGAAAACAACACGGTCTGGCTGTTTTGGTCACCGCCCCAGGTCTCCTTCAGAACATGTAGTTGTCAATATTGTACAAAGTCTGTGACACAAACGATGTTCACCGGGTAGTTGCTAACTTTGTCTGCCATTTTGTGCTCAGCAGGTTGTGTGTACAGTGGGTTTATAAGGGCTTTTCACTGAAAACTGCTGCCTCCTGGAAATTAGGTTGAGCGCTGCGAGACTGAACCACAACATCGAGACAAAACCAAAATAATGAGTTGACAGGCAGTAAAGATCTCAGCAGAGCTGAGAGGACCAGTACCAGTATAAGACGGGTGGCCTCAGCTGTATGAATCAACAACAGTCATTCAGCATCTGAGCCACGTTCATTACAAACATTTAACTACAATCACTATTTCTTCTATACGGCTGACATTGCTGACGTGTTTTAAAGCATAAATTGATTTGAGCTGCAGAGAGAAGCGGAAGGCTTGCACATTGTAAAACACTTCACCACCTTAGCCCCTCGGGTTATTTGCATAACAAACCAGTCTAAATAGATTATATTTCCCTGATATGGAATGATAATTGATACCGTTGCAGAATAGAGCACTGGTGGGCATCAAAGGAATGAAAGAATCCTTTGTTTTCACCTAAAATTCTCCCCCTCCTTTCACCCGGGTCCATTATACTGTCACTTCAACTAATTTGCAGCTCAAAGAGTCACATCAATACACCGCGATGTTAGACAGACGTCAATGGCGTGCTCTTTGAGTTGCTCTGCCTTCTCCTTTTCAGCTTGCAACTTAAGCAATCGCATCAATTACCCTTTGTTTCAGGCAAAGGCAAAAGAATTTCTCCGTGCACTTGCGGTGGACTTAATAATAAAAAACACCTTTAAATTATCATAACCCCGGGCCTCCCACTGACTTCTTTACCTACCGGCCGTTGAGAGGAAAAAGCATTAGGAATGAGAGAATATGAAATATGCATTCACTGCTTTTAAATGCAAATCAGACATGAAGGGAAGCAGACATCGCTCCAGATTGCAGTCCTTCAGTTTTCCTGGAGTGATGACAAAGAGACATTATTCCTCTCAGAAACATGGTGTTACATGCCTGTTATTGTGCAGTGCTGCTGTCCAAAATACAAACTATTACATAATAAACTTTTTTAAAACCATTAGTGGCTCTATTACATCCAAGTTTAATGACGTCAACTCCTGATTGAAAGCAATAGCTCAGATTAGGGCTGCAGCCATCATCGTCATCATCATCATCATCATCATCATTATCATTATCATCAGTTTGCTGGATTTCCTGACTAATCGCTTTGTTTATAAAATGTCAGAATATACTGTTAAGTACCCATCACTTGTCCTGAGAGCCCCAGATGACAAGCACAGATGCTGAATAAAAACTTGAGTCAATGTTGTTGCAAGCCACGGGTAGACATTTTCACGCGTCACAGGCACCACGTTAAGAAGTTCACATTACATGTTTGTGACCCGACTTCTCTGGAGGTGGAGGGCATGGTGGTGGTGTTGCAGGAGACGAGGCTGCCAAGCCAGTGACCACAGGTTGAGACCATTTCAACATTTGTAAGTGTGACGGCACTGGATATTTTCAAGGAGACCCTGGTACAATTTCCAGACATATTTGTCTAGACAAAAACGTGTTTAATGGTCTTGAACCGGCACGCATCGCACTTTTATCCTCGGCTAGCAGCAAAGTCATTTTTGGCTGTGAGCCATCCTCAAACAAGGCAGGCAGGTGCTTGTTCTTATTGTGGCATAGCGTAATGCCGG
This sequence comes from Sparus aurata, assembly GCF_900880675.1. Taxonomy (NCBI): domain Eukaryota; kingdom Metazoa; phylum Chordata; class Actinopteri; order Spariformes; family Sparidae; genus Sparus; species Sparus aurata. Next base: position 26,533,722 of record NC_044197.1, on the reverse strand, counting down.
TTCTACTGCTAAAGTAAGAGTAGCGTCACCTTTACATTTTACTTTGTTACCTTTCTGGAGTAAACATGCTTGACATGCTTTGTTTTTTTACCTTAGAATGCTAGCTAACGAACGCATTAGCCGTGACTGTGAGGGTGTGCAAATGAACCTATAGACTTACATGCGTAACTGGCGCGGACTGGTCGGAGACATGTTAGCTTTGCGAAGGAGGTGTGGCTAGGTGGTTAGCCTCCACCAAAAGAGAAAAAAAAGCCTTTCCTGTTTACTCCAAAATTGTCATATTTACATGTCGTTTGTTGTTGGCTAGGTAGCTAGTTATCCAATATTAAACCAAGGACTTACTATATGTTGACATAGCCATGGAGGTGGAGCCCCATTCATTCCTATGAAAGCTGCTCAGTGGCGCATGAAGCGAAAATGGTTCAATAAAAAAACCGAGATCTGGGGGATAAAATGACTTAGTTATTCTCTTCTGGACATTCCAAATGTTATTTGATCTAAGGGTTAAAATTATGACAGTCAAATGAGTCATTTTTCGTGCTCAAAACACTTTTTCCACCGTTCTACAGACCCTTCTTTCACAATGTAAGCTTATGGAAAAAAGTCTTTCTGGGCTGCAGTGCATCACATGAAGAGGTAGATGCACAGTTTGGCCACTATGAAATCTGGCTTCTAAGCCTGGCGCTTGTGGTAAGCCTACAACCAGGAGTCAGTGGCTTTGTTCAGAGTTGGTGATTTAACCCCTGAGCTTCACTGTTGGAACGGGATTTCTGAATCGCTGCGTGCAAGGCAAGTTTACTTTTTATAGCACAATTCAGACACAAGGCAACTCAAAGTGCTTTACAGGGGCATAAAAATTTTATTTGAAATACATTAAAAAGAAGTAGGAAGACATCAAGAAACAAAACATTAGAACAAGTTAAGAAACAGACAAATAAGCTATAATAGAAAAGGTTTAAAAGAGATAAGACTAAAGAATAAAAGTCACAGTCCAGTTCAAAGCCTTGAGATTGCTTCAATGAAAGGAAGTGGCATGATTTAAAAGAGGTGAGAGTTGGAGCGGACCTGCAGTCTTCTGTGAGTTTGTTCAAGGCGTGTGGTGCATAATAACGCTGCTTCTCCATGTTTAGTTTTGACTCCAGGGACTGAAAGCAGACCTGTGCCCGACGACCCCAGAGGTCCGGATGGTTCATAACGTAGCAGCAGATCAGAAATGTGTTTTGGCCCGAAACCACTCAGTGCCTTTAAACCAACAGCAGGATTTTGAGATCTGTTCTGTGACAGACGGTAGTCACTGGAGCTCATGTTCACTGTTCTGTGACTGTGATACAAGCTGTTGATTGTGAGTAAAATAGTTATCCCTCCAAACCATAGATTGGAAAAAATGGTTGAACCACGACATCTTGTTTTCTCTTTACACACGATAAACACAGAAGGTGTGACGTGTTCGTGAGGAGACTTCAGTTAAGTAATATAAGGAGCAATGTGACCAACGACCTCTAACGTTACTAATGGAGTAGTATACTATTGTATTAAAAGTACACCCTTCTACGCTATTCTGTTCTATTCTCCCTGTTTGTTCACAGTGCATGCTGTATACCGCAGCTCTGAGCTTTAGACCTTTATAGCTCAGCATATGATTGAACATAATGGCCCATTATTTATTTGCTGGTTGAGAGTGGGCCCTCTGCCAGCCTCTTCAGGGTTCCTGCTGTGGGCATATGGTCTCACAGATATCCATGCTGGATATTAAGGACTGTGTCACTGCTGGAGCAAAAGAAAAGAGAGAAAAGGACATAATGGGTGAGACAACGCACATCCGTGATTTTGCCTCACCTTGAAAAGGTTGTGGGGGGAAAGGTGTCTCATCAGGAATTTTAATCAGTTTTCATCCGAACAATATAAATGCTGAGATCTCAAGATATACGTAGAAAACAACGACACAGGTTTTACATGTAAGTGAATTAGCTGCAGTGACGTTTGTTTTTACTGCTGTTTCTTGTCTCAGTTGTCCTTTACTTGAATGGATTAAATGATAGATTTACATCAGTCACGTGGCGATATGAACAAGAGAACAGGTTTTGCTTGCAGCAGTCATTGCTCCTGTTGATCCCGGCCTCCAGTCTGATAAGTGATAGGTGTGTCTCGGTGAAATGCTAACACGAGCAGCAATCTGAGTCAGTTAATCAGGATGATGTATATCAGTTACAGTATCAAATCAAATCAGTGTTATTTATATAGCCCAGTCACAATCACATTGCCCCAGTGGGCTTTACAGTCTGTACAGTGAACGACATCCTCTGTTCTTAGACCCTCACTTCCACTGAGGAAACCTTGACATACCGAGAAAGAAACTGGGAAAAAAAAATATGGAAGAAACCTCAGGAAGAGCCACAGAGGAGGGTTCCCTCTCCCAGGACGGACAGACAGACATGCAATAGATGTTGCATGTACAGAACAGAACAACAAAATCACAATGAAATGATTAGTACAATATTACTTTCTCTGGCAGGTGTAGGATCAAAAAGGAATATGGACTGTAGTTTTCGTTGGAAGTGCATCAGGAAGGGATCTTTTAATGGCTGGTATGAACAGGAGGAACAATGCAGCAAGCTTAACGTGTTTCATTGGTTATAAGGATGTCTGACTATTGCTTTAAGATGGACTTGAGAAATTGTTTTCAAAATTCTTGCGGTAAGTGCCAAACCTGACATTTTCCTGATAAATGACGGAAGGGATTAACTGATCAATAACAGCATCGACATAACATCATTTGACTTTGATTTTTCTTTTCATCATTACCTCAGCCAGAAAGGCTGTGATTTTGTTCATGTCCATTTGACGGTTGGGTGGAATGTCAGCAGGATTCCACAAAAACTACTAAATTTGGACCAAAACCCAAAAAACTTTGCTGTTTTAGATCACTTCCTGTCCATTTTGCGGTTTTGCAATCCCCTCCCTCCTCTCTGCGTCACCACACTTCCACAACTCCTTTCTTTTCTTCAAGTGTTTTTCATCTCTTGGCCTGTTTGGCAGCACAGACCGTTACCAGGAGCGCTGGAACTAGAAGCTGACATGTTTTTTCTCTTTTATTGCATGAGCACAGGTGAGAGAAGAGACACGGAAGACTGACCACTCTATAACAGTGAAAGCTGTAGGGAAAAAAAGAGCTATTTAACACTTATTTTGATAAGAAAATAACACCTACAGCAGATTTAACCTTTGTTGCAGGTCTGAGATTTTCTCACTTTTTTTTTTTCACCGTTTCTGTCAGTTTCTCAGGGAACACGACTTGGATATTGTTGCAAAAATCTGGTATCTAGAGTAATTTGATTCAGATCCAAATATAAGTCTGGATCTAGAGGATTTCAACATGTTTTTATTTTGATACTGGATTGGGCTCGCTTTAACTAAAGTGGACTGTTTGGCCTCGGAGGTGGTACGCACTCTACTGAGTGCCATTCTAGCTTTTATTATAGCTCTCTACCTGCACAGTCCTGTGTTCCTATTTCAGTTTAAACCTTATCAACTCACGGTAGGTTGACCAAGCGTTCATGTTCTTTTATCCCCGGCTTCACACTTGCTCCGTTTCATCGACACCTGCTTTTTACAGCCACAGGCTTCTTGTGTTCTGTCGGCTGCTAAGCTGCTCTGTCGGAGCGGTGGGGCAGCGAGTAGCTCTGCTCAGGAACAGAAGGAAGCTGACTGCAGGAGAAAGACGGATCATTGTTCAGGTCTGACACGTGCACTTTGAGTGCCGACTTCTGTCTGGCAAAATGTCACACACTTGAACTGTGCACGTAGCATGACCCCACATTTAAGGCTTTTTCTGCCGTTACTTTGTTTCCTCTTGTTCTCCTTAATAAATTCAACGCAACGGGGGCGAAGCAGAATCCAGGGCAGCGCAGACAGGCAGCCGAGCGACGGGGGCAATTTTAGTTTGACAGTTTTACTCTGCGTGACAGCGGTTTTGATAGCAAATCTCCCGAGAGAGGGGGGGGGCGAAAAAAGAGGGAAGAGAGAGGATAGAAAATGAGTTAAAGCAAGGAAAAGACATAAAGAGAGCGAGCCGATGAACCCAGTGGTTAGCCCTCTGCAGTTTGATATATGGAGCAGAGAGCCAATAAGTGTCAGGTCCCTCCCACTAGGGAGCCATTTTAACAAGCTCTTAGTATTTGAGTGGCTGTTAGCAGGCTTGTAATCTAGCCTGGCAATTTTCTGACTGCCGTGGAATTGAAACTATAAAGCTGCGAACACATAGGTAGGTATACACAAGTCAGGAAAATATTGCAGACACTTTTTAGGAGCATCCACAACTGTGTGGGCCTTCTGTCTTAAACTATTGACCATACCTGCCAACATCAGGCTGTTAAAAAGAGGTTTTATGGGGTACTGGCAAACGGCCAAGCCCTCAGCACCCCCGTCCTCAAATAACCCCACACCACAGATTGATAGAACAAATACAAGGATCTGAAAGTAAAATGAGTTTTAATTAGCCTTGAATAAAAATAAATCATCAGCAGTCAAGATCTAAAATCCACATCACAGAAAGATTAACAGGGGATATTACCAATCGGCAGCGGAGCAGGAGAAAGGCTTGAAAATAGTCAGACTCCCACCAAAATTGGGATTGTTGGCAGTGTCAAGCTATTTACTTAGATCATCTAAAAATACAGAGCAGAGATGTAAACTCAAGGGGATGGCATGTACCATCCTCTTGGTCACGAGCCAGAATCAATATTCACACTGCAATCATACAATCCACCGTGTGCTTCGAGCCACCGGTCAGCCTCGACACTTCTGAGCTTCAACACGTGTCTCCATTCCAGAGTGAGAAATTAATTTTTTATCTGTGTCCTGGCCTGAACCTGAACAACCCCTGCAATATCCAGAGTACACACAGCACAGTACAGTGTACCTTATCGATTGTATGATGATCCCCTTCACTAGAAAACTCAACAAGCCCATTTTGGTTTGAACAAACTAAACTAGAGGTGTGAATCTTCTCTGGCCTCACGATTCCATTTGATTACATTTCAGCCATCATTGAAACGATTCTTGAAGCGTCCCGATGAATCTCAAGTGTACGGCATCCTCACTGATCTATATAACTGCACACGGCTATTTTTTTTCACCATCTAAATCCCCATTTTATCCAGAAAGTCTTTCCAATAATCAGACTACAGAGGTCTACAAAATAAGAGCTGCATCTTTTCAATACATAAACATTACAAAAGCCGAACATAAGCTGCAGACTCTGGATTATGCTCTGTCTCTGCATCGATGCAGAATCTTCCACGTCCGCATCACGATGCATCATATAATCGAGAAATGTCCACACCTCGAGAGTAAACCCAAGGCATTACAACACTGCACATTCCTTGTTAGAGAAGTTCTTACTTTGTTTCTAAGCCAGCGGATGAACGCAGCAGAAACAAGTTGTGCACAAGTTGAAATAACGTTCACTCTGAGATTCATCTCAAACAGCAGCCCTGAAGACAGACAGATGTACCTGAGGGAGCATCTACAATCACTATAGCAACAAACTATCACACTATGTTCCTTATAGGCGGATTTACATGGAGAAGCGTGAGTGCTGCTCTTTCTGTATGAATCAACAGACATTTTCATTTTTAGGTCGTTTGTAGCAACAAATAATATCCACAAAGTTAGCTGGGCTCTAATGTTATATATAAACCGAATGTTTTAGCATTTTAACTCACTTCAAAGCTGCGATGTGTAAGACCTTTGGTTTAAATCACTTTTAAGATGTAGCTAAATTACTGATCAACAGAATGTGAAGACTGAAGATAGCATGCTAACCAGCTACCTCCCGCCTGTCCTGTCTCGTTATACCACCCGAAGCTCCCAATCTGGATTTCTAGCTGAACGGCTAACTGAGCTACCAAGCTAACGGCAGTTAGCTGTTTCTCCAGGGAAACACTGCCCCCTTATTTGTTTAGGGTGGCCTTGCTTGGACAGTTGGCCACCTCTTACATATTGCACCTTATAACCTACAACAAAATCTAATTAGCTAAATACGTCTGGTTGTGTAATGGACTGTTAGCTAAATAACATTAATATTTCAATACACCAACAACCAATAGCTACCTCTAAAAACTTAAGAAAATAAAAAATGACCAGGTATCAAAGTATGTCTTTTGAATTATTTTGATGAATTCATCCATTAGTCATACATTTAGCCGCAGCGCGCTCTGCCACATATAGTGTGGTGCTCTGATTAATGGTATATCCCAACAGCATCAGCTCCACTCTGTCAGTCAGACTAACTTTGAGGCTACATATGCACTCTCAGACTCTCGCAGTGCCTATCAGCATGTAAAGTACATTGATTGGCATTTTGATTCCAAGCTGTATTTAAAACGTTGACATCAAGTGAGCGAGTAACCAGCAAAATGGAGCCCTGCGCATACAGTGCAGTCAAATATGAAAGTCTGTAATAATTCTATGGTAATATTTTAAACGCTTTGCCTGCTGTGTTGCATTAGATTCCCATTATGAGGTTGAAAATATTATAGGCTTTCAGTCCTAAATATGAGTTAATAGGTTGAGTGACACCACCTGCATATTCCGTTCTATAGCAACCACTGATGCTTCAGCCATTTTAAGTCAAATGATTACATCCACCCCCCCAAACATCTTGCCGTCTCGTTGTCTGTTTTCATTGTGAATGTTTCGTGATTTTTGATTTAGTTGTTTGGTTTAACTGTTGTTTATAGTGGCAAAAATCATAATCACAACTATTTTATTTATTTTTGAAGATCACAATTATTTAACACAACCGGGCTGCTCAGTGCTCGGCCAGTGATCACGTGCTTACTGAACTTTTGGGAAAAAAAGAGAAGCAGCATCAGGGGCCTCACCGTTTCCTGTGTTTTTGGTTCTATCTGCACGATATACCTTAGACCAGCTCTGGGGACATTACACACAGTCAGCACTGTAAAGAGCTGAACGGACGCTCTGCTAGCTAAGTTGTACCAAGTTTTGCAAATGCCACCGAGGGCTTGACGACTGTTCCTGTCTGCTCTCCCAACATATGTTCACGGTGAATTTGTTTGTGCTAACATGCGCTTGCTGTGTGATATCTCCCTGTCCAACTGCTAGATCGGTCACACTGATCTTGTCTACGAAAGGCTGTCGTCACTGTCCGTCATCTCGGTTTGACCTGAACCGAACATGCCATCGCTTGGCTGAGAGTGAGCAGGTGCTTTTAGGAATGTGATAGTGCAGCACTGTAAAGGAATGGGGGTGCACTGGATTCACGAGTCAGAATGAGAGCATCATGTTAGAATGAAATGTGGCACAGTAATCAATATCTTGATTAATCTACAGACGACAAAATTGAAGAAAACGTAATTGAAACTAAAGAAATTCAATCGCCCAGCCCTATGTCATTCTTTCCTAAATGTACAGTACCATTCAGATGCTGTGTTGAATTACCACGAAGCCGACTGTTTTCACAGTTTCTGAATTTTCTCCCACTAAAAAGCCTCCAAAGCCAACTAATGTCTTCAGCCTTAATTGGATGATTGTTTAACTTGCGGCACAGCTGTGCACCTACACACACAGTGAGGGCAGAAGAAGTATTATCAACAAACACCCTAACACTTTGATGCAAACTGCGTGGTGAGGCTGTGTTTCTCACAGGTATTTTTCCTTTTTAAGTCGCTCAGCTCATACTTCAAGTCGTTTTTGCTCATTTAATTTAACAACTATAATGTCGCTGAGGATAAATTCACATTTTTCAGTGCTGTCAGGTCAAGTTTAAAAGGTTGTGGAATGTTGATTTCGTGACCACATCTCGGAAAGAACTGTTATTTAAAGCCACAGTAGCAACCGCCAACTATAAACGAGCTGCAAACAAAGTCAAGTATGCATTCGGTCAGAAACTAAGCAAACTGCCCGACACAGATAATCCTGCCCTGGCTGGTGGCATTGATACATTATTTAACAGCTACTTTGGCAGGATATTTCTCTCAATAGTCAAACATGACACCAGCTGAATGAGAGTCCAGCGTGTACATCTCTACTCATACTGCTCCTCTGAGTACACTGCATCTGTTTAAGGGACTTCCGAAGACTAACAGTCAGTCGGGGACCCAATTTGTACTTGAACGCTGACAAAGTGCTTCCGGAGCCAAAGAAAGTAAAAAGACAGCAGTGAAAAAGGGGGCAGAGGTCGCGACGGGGAGGAGGGAAGCAGAGATTCACGGAGGAAAAGTGGAATTGGATGTAGCTGTTGTGTTGTCGTCCTCAGGGTCGATCCAGGAGGAGACACTGCACATCTCTGTGACAGCAGGTCAAACTGTCTGGTGTGTGTGTGCGTGTGTGTGTGTGCGTCTGTGTGTGTGAGAGCATAAATGCACTTAAGAGATGCACTGCAGTTGACTAGACATCAACACTTGACTCCGATGACCCTCACACGCACACACACAATTGTGCACACTTGGCACGTACACACAAAGCAGCATCTTCGCAGCACAGATGATGAGCAGTGTACGCATCAGAGTGACACGGATAACACCGCCGGAAGCAGAGAGAGAAAAAAAGACACAGCTCTGAGAAAGTGAAATCCCATGTCTGTTTTGATCATGTAACAGGTCTAGGTGACGTGTTAATACTGTATTAAAGTGGGTATCAAATGGCTCATTCTGTGCAGAAATGCACTCGGCCCGTATTCAGACGCTCTGCCTTCAAAAGAGCTGTCGGGGTTACCACAAGGTTGTGATGCCATTAAAGAGCTGACCAATCAGAGCGCATTTCAAGAGGTGGTGAATTATTTTTGCACTTCTCGTTTCCTTCGTGAAAAAGCCTTTGTGATTTTTTTAAACACTTTGTTTAAAAAAAAACAACCTTTGAGTACTACTTTCTGCAACACTCTATGGATAGTATATCATTCTGTTTTATGAACATTTAAACATGTAAATATTTTTGAGGAGACACCCAAAGTAAATGTACAAACTTAAAAATAAGCATAGTAAGACCCTTAACTGAACTCAAATTTAACCCCGCCACCCGTTTCTGTCCCCCTTTCCTTCCTCGGAACCCCCCTCAGCTACTGATCCTCCTCGGGTTTCTACCTCAAGGAGCACAGAGGTCCCCTCTGACGGCCCAACATATCTCTCACATTGCTGAAATTGTTTAAGCATGCTTGGTTTACCTTAGCTTGCATGCAGGATTTACATAATCATCCTCACTGAGTCAGAAAATAGCCGTGGCAGGAGGGTCACAGTACAGGTGACCTTTCGGCAGACTCGGCCACCAGAGTGGCACCTCTCATCTCACTGCGATCTCCTCACCTCTGTGGCACACGTCTGACGGGTTTCTGAACAGAGAAATGGATTTTTAAGAGTATTTCATCTCTGTTCAGTGCTCGCACTTGATTTGGCAGCACCTCTTCAAAATGTGTAAAAGTGGTCTCTCAGCATTAATTAATTTAACAGGGGATCTGAAATGGAAGGTTTTAAAACACTTCAAACAGCAATCAAAAACGTCCATCTCGCTGTTTGGAACAGTAATCAAATTTAATTTGGAATAGTTTGCAACTAAAATTTCATGGAGCTGGTTTAATTTGATACGCAACCTGTGACTTCTGTCTTCCTGAATTGGTGGCTATCTCTCGTGTTAAATGGTTATTGCTCAATTATTTTTAAAAATGTGTTGCACAATGACATGCTCAGATATATTTGTTAGATTTAAAGTTAAATTACAGATAAATTATTGTACCTTTTTGTCTAATTGTACTTTTGATGTTGGTTTTGTACTGAGTGCTGAGGTGAAACTTCCATTTTCGGTTCCAGAAGTAAGATAAGAGCATTCAAAATCACTTTGACATTTGTAATAATGCAGATGTAGCTCACCACATATGCCTAGACATGGACAGTATTCTTTTATGCTTTTTAATATCTTTGTTATGTCTTATTTCCCATAAGCCCTACAGGGTTGTGGATTATTGTCACCACAGGCGAAAAAAAAGGGGGATTCCACGAACAAGGTCGATAGTCTCTGATTACTTCTGACACGTCTATAAAAAAGATTTAAATTTCTAATAGCGAGCGCTGTGGCTGATGACATTTTGGGTGTGGAGCGAGATATTTAAGCAGGCAGGTTTGGTGTGTAATCTGTAGCCTTATCCTCCACGTTTTGGTCTGTAGACAGTCTTCAATGTGGAGTTCCCTCCATTGTGTTGATGTCCAAATTCAAGACATATCTCCAGAGAAAGACTTTTTATCTGGAGCATCAGAAACTTTTCTTGGATACCTCTTAGGTTTCTCTGAGATGTGATCCGCTCTACCACTTTATGCTGTAACCTACTCTGTCGGCTAGACTGTGATGGACGTTGATGCATGCTCGGTGATGCATGCGTGTGTGACAAGGTGGGTGGGGCTGGAGGGCGGGTGGTCTGTGTGCACTGTAAAATCGCATTGTTGACTGGGAAAAGAGTGGAGTTCGGATTTTATCTACCTGGGCGGATCTCAATTGACCGTATGTATGGGAAACACTGCCTGCTGTGTGGGTGACGTCATTTTTTACGCAGTCTGTGTCTGAAACTACAGCTCTTAAATAAATGCATTGAAGTGAAAAGTACACAGTATTTTTCCCACTGTTGTTATTGTGTTACTTGTTTTTAAAATCTTTTATATTGTTGCTTTGGTTTATTGATGTTGTACAGTGAATATGTATTGTCTTGTAACTGTGTTTTTGACACTATAGAGAGGTATAGAGATATTTTGAAAGGCCCACACACATCGCCCAGACTCAAAGAAACGGCCAACTGCCTTTTATCCGACCACTCTGTTGCCTCTCGCCTGACCCGTTCGGCAGAAAAGTTGCATTGAAACATAACGCCTCGACGGCTGCCAATTACACAGTGGCGTGTACGTTCTGCTCTTGCGCGAGATGCAATAAGTCTCCTTAACATCGGGTGGCGCTAGTCTTGTGCCAGTAATCCAAAACGTAAAAAACAGGAAATCACAGAACGGAGTGCATAAAAAACAAAAGCGCACACCATAGAGTACAGAGGCGCACACAGAATTCCGCCCCTCCCACACACCGCGTTGATTCGCTAGCACACCTCCAATCTGAATTGTCATAGAGCTGGCACACAACCAATCAGAGTATCCAATGGCTCAGACAGCCAAGAGCCAGCCTTCTTAGACTTCACATTTTGAATCGGAGCAGACGCTGTTCCAGAAGCTTCCAACGCAGCTGAGCACACCGAACAGATTTGTTCCCGAATTCGTTCGAGTCTCCCCAAACGCTTCAGATGGCCAACGGTTGCCCCGGTGTGTTTCACGCTTAACACAGACATCAAAGATGACTCCTGCTCAGGGACTACAGATGTAACCAAGCTTATAGCTAACTCAAGAACTGCTCGGAAGCTTTGCACTTTCCCATATTGATAAACAAATACATAGAAAATAAATACGTATAAATATATTGCAAAAATTATAAAGATATTATAAAGTATCATAAAATGAAAATGCGTAACTGTACTTAGTAACCTTCCACCACTGATGTAAGAACATTTTTTTGTGTGTAATTGAGTGAACCTTCCCTTTAATGTTTATGCATGAGATTTTAATCAGTCTATAATAGACTTCCCATAATTACTAATCTGTAGTACTGTAACAGCAGATACTGAGCGGTACCTCAGGCTCTGTAAAGATCTCTGTGGTGGTGCCAGCAGCCTCTCCACCGTCACACCGTGGCTTACAGTGAGCCTGGTGGCGTGCGGCTCCACACTGACTGGACCGGGCTTCACACTGAGCGAGCATGTGTCTCTTAGCCATGTTGCACACTCCGCGTTAGCATAAGGTGACTCGCTGAGCTAGCGGATGTCTTCCAGGCCTTAACATCTGTCAACAGATTGACCCGCTGATAGATTGAGGCTGTCAGGAGAGATCCAGCAGAGTCCTGGTGGCACGCGGTCAGCTGATAACTCGCTCTTCGTCTCTTTGTTCATTTCCTGTCTTTCTCTCCCTGTCTCCGGGGAGACAAGGAGAGACACATGCTGACATGTGATAAACAGATCTGTGAATAATGGTCGACTTTAATAGAATACAAATGAGATGATTAGACGCAAAACAACGCTTTAAGCTGGAGTGTGCTGATTTTTAATTATCTATATTCTGTCCCATCTGCATGGTGGGGGATGGTGTGAGATTCAAACTGGTACAGCAGCCTGGTGGTATGCTTTTGTTTTGGGAAATACTGATTGGCTCGTCAAGTCGTGCCTGTCCTGCTGTACGATGTCACAAAAGTAAATAATAAATGCATGCTGAAATTACCTTGTCAGTCAGCGACATTTCAACCAGCTGGATACAAACAACACACCTGCCAAATCTCCGGCTTTTCTTCACCTCCAGCGTGGAGGCTTGTTGTTTTGCTTTTGGGGAAAGAAGAACCTGAACCCGAAGTGAAGTTTGAAGAGGAGTGTTTGATGAAGGTTTTCATTATTTGCTGGTGTCAGGATTTAAGAGAATGGTGATTAAATGACACAGGAAATTTGTATGAACTTTTTTTTTTAGCTTGGAAACAGATGCCCACTTCTTTTTTTTTTAAAAAAAACCTTAATACGGCTAATATGTCTTTGTGTGTCCTCTTAATAGTCTTATCATTATGCAGTAAACAAGATTCTTCTGTAGTAATTAATGTTAGACACTGGAAAAACATTCTTTCTCTGCTTTCTTTTTTTTTTTTGGCATGGCAAGGGTCAAACATGTCAGCATGAAGAGGCTCAACAATGATTCTCCGCTATTTCGGACAACAAACACCGACAGGGTAGAAAGGTATTGATTTGCAGCTTAGTGATACTGGAGCACCGAACAGCACACACTGTAGAATAACATTAAAATAGGTGCAGTGTCACAGCTCCATTTGGTCTTTTTTATTGTGAATAACTTATCACTAATTAAACACTTCAGTTAATTAATTATGTAGTAACAGAAGATGAATTGGTAACTAGGGCCGCTGCTTACGGTTATTTAATGGCTTTTTATTTGTTTGAAATGATCTCCGATAGCTGAATGCACTTGGCACCAGCTAGCCTTCAGTACGTCATATTTACAATATGAATCGCAACGATTGTGTTACGTTGCGTTAATCACGTGCACCTCAAATTGTGTTCGGGGTTTTTACATTTTGTTTGAAGGCCAATATGCAATGATTTCCAGCTCTGCTTTACTTAGAGAATAACTCTCAAACTGTACATGCCAACATGTGGTTATTGATCAGCTGCTGAGTAAGGCATTCTTAAATGGCACTTGAATGAGGATTTGGTATAACACTGATGTATACAGAGTGGGAAGTTATTCCAGGCAAATGTTCATATTTAAGAAGCTGTGAATTTTCTCAAAAAAGAACTAGAATTGATTCATTGATTATTAGTTAGTTCACAACAAATCAGTTTATCATTGCAGCTCTGCAGGTAACAATAAAAAAATAAATGGCACAGTTTTGCAGGTTTCAGCTTCTCAGATGTCAGTATTCGCCAGTGTTTTCATTCCCTCTTCTGTTATAATAAACTCAATATCAAATATTTGAATTTGTCAACTTTGGCTTTGACTGTTTTCTGACCTTTTATAGATCATATGACTCATCAGCTCATTAAGAAAAAAATCAGCAGATTGATCCATGATAACAATGGCAGTTTATTTGAATGCATTATGTGGCCATGTCTGATGTTGGCTGATAAGTGAGCTTGCTTGCAGCACCGGACCACACTCCCAACCATTTAATTGATCTTTTTCTTCATACAATGATAGATAATTGTAGGCTCGGATGAAAATGTTAGCTTGTCGCAGTCTTCACTGTGTTTTTCAGTCTCCACATTGCGTTCTCGATGCACTTACGTAAATGTAAGACGCTGTAATGCTCCTGTGGGTGTATTCTTTGTGAACAGGATGAGCTTGTCACTGTTTGAGATGCAGTGTAGATGTACTAAGGCACACAATGCACACTGTGGCCCATTTCCTTTCAGACGACTTCTATTCAGCAGCCGACTCCTTTTCCATTAGGCTTTTTTGCGATCGCAAGTTGCTATCTAAAATTATTTTGATGCCCCACTTTGATGGACTCCTGTGGGGTTTCCAAATTATTGTCAGTTTACACATCAAAATGCAAAAAAAAAAATAAGAAATGGAAGTATATTTGCTGAAGATTGATTTGAAGAAAAATGTGGGGGATTTGGGCTTTGATGCCGGGGCTTGGAGATTAAATGTTGGCGTTTGCAGCTGTAATGTTTCAACGTGTAGTTCTCAGTTCTGCCTCATCTGATTACGTGTCCCACTCATCTTTCAGTTCAGACTGGCAGCTCGGAGACGCACGCCGCGACAAACTACTGGAAGTCTCTTGATACTCTTAAAGCTCTGCTGGATTTTCGCCGCACAGTTGTGCGAGTTTGTGAATTTTATGGGAGTTGAAGTCGCAGTGTTATTTACAGTCTGCCCTAGATGTCGCGCTAAAAGTGACAGCTTCTGAATATGAAACAGATGCTACCCCGAGTTCACTCCGAGTGCATTATAATCATTACAAGCCAATAGTTTTACTTTTAATAATCGTAGCCAGGAGATAATTGCCATCCGGAGGGGAACGCCATTGGTTTTACTCTCAAAGGCAGATTACGGTCATGATTCAGCCTCGGAAAAAACACTTACATAACGTTCTACGTCAAGTATAATTGGGGTTTGGGCTTTGAGTCTGCAAATTTATAACAGAAACACTGTGTAACAAACAGGGCAGATGGTGTTAAAGTGATATTTGTTGTATTATGTAGAATGTGGGATCCAAAATTGTTGGAGCTTGTCACACTGGGGACCAACAGTCAGGATTATTTCTCTGCCTCAGCGGCTCTTATATTGACCATTCCTTCTTAATCTGTCTCTTGTGAGTTCTCTACCTTTATTGAGGTTCAATATTAAATCACCGAGGCGCCCGTTCCACTTTATATTTGACCCTTAAAGCGTTCAACTCTTATCGAAAGCCAACTGCGGAGGGGTGCATTAATCACTGTTACAGAGCGGCAGTGATATTATTTTGCAGATAAACATCAAACGGCTAGAGATCCCCCGTGTGACTTCTTCTCTCCAGACATCTGAACCCGCTGATACCCAGGACCGATCCTGTCCGCTGCCGTTTCCGTTTTTTCAAATCTTTGAGTCGTTTCTTGCTGCGCGGACCGTTCAGGAACACGGGGAACAAGACACACCCGTCTGTGACTGTTTCCCATAATTAGTTTTTATTACATTGCTTCAGACAAGTTCGTTTTGTTGAAATTCATCAAGGTAATTTTGTCACGGGGATTCAGTTTGTGCTAAAGCTAATGGTGAATGGCTTTGTCAGGAGCACCACTGCCTTCACTCTGAAATGCATAATATATGATGTGAGCGCTTTGACGTCACAACGTACTGTCAGTGTTGTCGAAAGGACCCAAAAGTCATCTGAGCTTTTTTTCTGATTATGGGAATATGTTCTTGTTTGTTTGTTTGTTTTCTTTTTCAGATAAGATAAATGAATTTAACAGTGTGCTACCTTGGCACTAATGCAGCATGTAGTACACAAAGTAACTAGTAACTACAGTCAATTACATGTAGTTTAATAAAAATTACAATATTTGCTATATCGTGGAGCGGAAGTATAAATTAGCAGAAAATGGAAATCCAGTACTTCAAGTTGTACTTGAGTAAAAGTACTTTGACCATTACCAAGTATAAATTTTAGGTAGTTTACTTGAGTATTTCTATTTTCTCAATTATGCTGCTGTACTTTTTCTTTCAAACTGCAGGACTTGCAGCATCGCTACTTTTTCTTCATTAAAGCATCCGAGTACTTCTTCTACCACTGCTGACCAATGCCCAATCTACTGAATTAGTGCCAGCACGGGGATCGGTGCATCTCTTGCTTCAGCATTAATTAAGTGATCCTCCGTCTGTCAGTTCAACAGCTGTTTCATCTCTCACCTGGTTTTCACTCTTCGAACCCCTTCAGATTTACGCAGACATATTTCAAACTGGATGTGTGTCGAGGATCAGTCACAGCCTGCTGGCGTGTTAATGATATGTTCTGAGACACCCTTTTCAGACATGACATCAGAAATCAAGCGCACCAACAAAGATTAAGTGTAGGATTTTAAGTTCATCTGTTTATATTTCCATTTAACAAAAGAGGACAAATGTCCACCCAGTGCCCGTTCCTTTTCATCATACGTTCCACCACGAGCACACACGGTACCTTTTACCTCTGCCTGAAGCCGCCCTATCGCCCTCGCTCGTGTCCAGTCCCACTGCCCTCTGAACCGCCGATCATATCATATGGCAGAACATTCACTTTAACAAGCGGCCCGACGTGTGAAGATGTCTAATGCGGCGTCTACAGGCGTCACTCTCCTTAAAAAACACAGCGTGTCAGTTAGAGGCCTGTTCCCCTTGTGTTAGTCACAAAGGCACAAAGGATTCTGCCACAGTGACAGACTGCACGCTTCACACAGCGCCCGCGTCTCTGAGGGAGCGCGTGCACGTTCCTTTTTGTGGTGGTGGCAGTTTCATGTTAAGTTTTCTCGCGGAGACAGAGGGAGAAAGACAGGCTTCGTCGCTGCTCAGTTCTAAAAATACGAACCCAATATGTTCTGGTTTTATTGTTGTTCCGTTCCAATTTTTTCTAAAAGACAATAAGTTAGTTATTTATTTATTAAACAATGACTAGCGCACCCTGTCGTCTAAAAACTCAATATGGTGCAGTTATATTTATAGCGACAAGCCTCCGCTGTGACAGGCAATCATATTCTGGAGAACCACGGTGTATCCTCTGTGTTTCTAAAGCTACAGACCTGCCCTTTCTCTTCAAAGACCATGTTTTTTTGTTGACAGATTTTACTGTGTGTTGTATTGAATTATCCAATATATAATATGTCATGTTGACAAGTCATCAGACCATACTGTTGTTAAGAAATGTGACATTGTAGGAGCCATGCGTCAGCCTTTACAACAAAAGCAATGGAGAAAGCTGTAAATTGCTAAAATACACAGGTATCATGGGAATCTACAGGCCTTGTAGAGGCTGAAAAGCTGCGATAGAGTGTTCCTGTAGGACAGAGATGATATGTTATTGTTTCCAACAGTGACGAGCATGTCCTCTTTCGTCAAGTGAAATCGTGACACCACAAATGCTCTCGGTCAAGGCTGTTAACGACAGATGCGGGAGCGGCAAGGGTCAGAGGGTGAGGGAGAGCCATCAAGGAAAAGATAAAGAAAGAAACAAAGTCTCAGGCTGAGAGTGTGCGTGTGTGTGCGGCATTGGGGTTCAATGAGAAACTATGACACAGATAAGTGCTCATGTGTGACAGCCTGGTTCTTTTCAACACAGCGGCCCGGCACATCCTCCAGCCTCCATTCACAGCGACAACGACGTGTCAGCAATGACAAAAACAACCTGATACCTGGAGGCATTGGTTACACATGTGTATCCTAAAGATGTGTTGCTGTGAGACTGCACCGCTTTGTGGACACACTTGGCCTGAAAACGTCTACATTGTGTTTCCCTGTGATGGATGGATGTCTTTAAATCAGTGTCCTGCAGCTCATTTATCATGTGTTTACCTGTCGGCATTCAGTTTTTTGCTCATGCTACCTGGAAGGGTTACAAGTCTGACACATTTTGAAGCAGCACTATTAAATGTTTTGGCCACTTTATAGAGTTGATATGTTGAGAGTGTTACCCAAACAGCTGCTTTTTCAGACACCTAGCAGATGCTAAGCTGCATTAGCATTCATTCTGTGCCATGGTTCCGGTCACTCGATGACTGTAGGTATGATATCCACTTTCCTTTTAGCTCTGTCTGGTCTTCACCAGCTCCCGAGGGAAACACTTGAGAATCTGCTGTTAAATGTACTGCTGTATGTTCGCAGCTAGAGTGGGAACCAGACATCACTGGTAGGGTATTCTGGCTTTTTTTATTTTTGCGGAAAATATCTGTCCTCTGCAGCTGGAAAAAAAACGATGACGAGAATGAAACTGAAAACAGTAAAGTTTCTGGCCCGTAAAAACCAAAACAAATGAGCCAAAAGAGGATAAAATGCTCCACAGAGCTGAGGGGAATTGCTGCGTCGGGCTGTAATTGTCTTTGAATGTGTCACTGTGAGTACCTCTCTTCTCATAGTCATTTGTTCTATTGTTACAATAACATAAAGTAGAGATTATTGCAGCTTTATGTCACTAAAATACATTTCATTTCAAGCTAATCAAACACAGTTGTTGGGATTTGTTACAATAAAGTATAGATAACAACTTATCACCAACACATATCACAAGACTTAAGACACATATGCAACAGTATCAGCATGCTGCACTAGTGCATGTTTCTGTCACGTTAGTGCAGAAACCAGAAGATTATCTTTGAGAAGTTAACTGCAGAGGGGAAAAGGCTGTTTGAGTTGTACTGTTGAGGTTTTTACCATTACCAAAATTAATCTAGCGCGAAAGTTTTATTAATTATAACTGACTGATGAATTGTTTTTTGTGTTAACAAACCAATATGCATCTGTCTCAAGTTGTTACTAAATCCCCAAAACATGTTTATACAGAATAATTATATTATATTGACTGAAAAATTACATGACTAGTGTAGATTTATAACAGTTGTTCCTTATTAAGAATTGAACCAGCTCAGGCAGTACATATTCATGATAAGTTTGCAGTGATATTTATTATAGAACTATTTAAAACGTCTCCAGGTCTTTGTTATGTATTTTGTTAAGATGTTTACTTACAATATCTCAAATGTTTCCAACAATGTACAAACCTGGAGAAATCCACAAGCATACTCAAAGTAACAGTGCATTTCATTACACCATGTTGGTGCTTCTAGGATGATATAGTCAGCCAAACAGCCAGGTCAGTCCGTAAATGACTCTGGATCAGAGCAGAATCTGATGTGAATGTTTGTTCCTCAAGTCTGACGCAGCCCTCCGACACTCTAGCCGGCTCTGAGCAGACAAAACACTCTGCAAATGTCTTATGTTTGGTTTTGATGGAGAGCCCTCAGCGGTGGAAATTACATATCGTATGGTGTATGCAGCTGCAAGGAACTTTTCTCTTTTGTCTGTGGACGAAGTAGTTCCAGATCAGACATTGATCTGGCTGGTGCGCCCCTTTGGTTATCACCTCGCGTTAGAATAATAACTTCGATATGACGGTGACGAAGTAAACTTTGTTTTAGTGCCGTACTGCCAGACTACACAGTAGCTTCTTTCCTCTCAATTAATCCTCAGTGCTCCATTTTTAAAAAATAGTTTATGATTCTATGACACATCTGACCTGAATAAGTCAGAATCTACCCGGTGACAGACATGGAATATAACTATAAAAAAAGCTATATAGAAATAGCCTTCTTCTCACTGATGGTCTCATTTGCTTATGTAGGTCATACAGAGGCATCAGGATTAAACTCAGACGGTTTCGCAACCAGTGAACATTCCCTGATAACATAACCAGTCATATAAGCAATTCAACATCAATTCATGCTAAAATCTAGAGGAACACGAATACTCTTTACACTATTACTGTTATAGCATTATCATTATAATACACTATTATTTCTCTGTAGAACATATTGGGTATTGTTCACCTGCTCTGTTCAGAATCATCTCTGCGCCATAGCGTACAATTTGAGCAGGGATGGAGGTTCTCGAATTACCTCTCTCGGTGAACGGAAACTATAAAAATGTGCATAAATAAGGGTGAAGTGGAGCTGACAGTAGCTGAAACCAAAAATACTTAAAGAGGCGAAGCACCTAATTTAGCAGCGAGGAACCTGAGAGCAAAAGCTGAACACCACACAGAGCAATTCAGCAACCTCAAGTGGAACTTTGACATATTTTATTATCAAGATGGTGCTCTCGACAAAAAAAGAAAAAAAAAGAAAAAAGAAAAACACGCCTTTACTGAAAAAAAAGCATCAGCTCTGGTAAAAAGGAAGAGGGGAAGAAAGTCAGCAGAGGGCTGTGAGGAAGCGGTAAGACTTGTCCATAAATCAAAGTAGAGAGACTGTTGACTGGAAGAACTCTTGAATACAAAATTATGATCATATTTATTTATCTATTTATTCATTCAATTATTTATCATTTAAACAACCTCAACCATCTAATTTCCTGGAATCCCTTTCCTTGTCATAATCAACACGAGCACTTTCAGACTGCAGGTTTGCCTTTCCTGAAACTGGTACATATGGTGGCAAGCCCAAGTGCTGAAGTCCCTGCAGTGTGTGAAAGTAAATAAACAGAGATTAGCTATTAATACACGAGGACCGAGAGCCCTGTGTGTCTAATTTATCTTGCGCAGGCACACACAGGAGGAGAATTCGAGAAGGAAATTAATACCAGTATTAGCAGGGAAAAGTTCGGAGAGGACGGAGGGGGCTTGATAAATGTGATGCAGCAGGAGATCGCTCCTACAGATACTGTCAGTGGAAGCCTGAGACATGGCTTAGGTTTGTTGTTCAACTCTTATTGGACTAGTCGGAGAGCCCGCTGGATTATGGGAAAATGTTGGGGATGATAGAAAACAATGTAAGTCTTAACAAGGCTGGAAAGATGTTGGCTAGTTGGACACGTTTGTTTTGGATGACGGGCAGATATGATCTTATCTGGGCATCACGAGTGCAGGTGTAGCATCGAGTAAAACAGGTAAGAAAGGGGCAGTCCACCAATTTGACACATTGAGGTGACTTTCAATAGGGATAACCCTAGTTTTATGACGTCTTCTGGGGTTCTGGTTATCGCACTTAAAGGTCCAGTGTGTAGCGTTTAGTGGAATCTAATCCCTTATCTCACCCTCATCTGTGAAAGCTAAAAACAATAAAAAGGTCCTCTCTAGAGCGAGTGTTTGGTTTGGCCATTCCGGGACACTGTAGAAACATGGCACTGCAACATGGCGAACAAAGAGTTATTTTGCTAGTTATTTTGACCTAATAAGACCAGGCCCGTCTCTAAACGAATGAGAAGGCCAAATCTCCGTCCGGTAATGGACATAAGAACTGCATGTATAGAATCACCAGCATCTATTTAAATACTTTAAGTGGTTTGTCTCCTGTCTTATAAAGTCTCTGATAATTTATTCAGTTTCTGCAAATACATGTTAAATTAAATCCTACACACTGGACCTGTGCCAGAAAACATATAGGAGAGAGCCTTCACTGTGAGCTGGAGGTGTTGAGTTTGAAAGACACAGGCTTGGGAAAAAAAAAAGCAGTCCTTGAAACCTACCCCCTTCTCCCACATTAAAATATCTAGAATATGCAAATGTTTCGCTAAATTCAAGCTGCTGTAAGTGTTTGCTGTTTTAGTTAACTTCCTGTCCATTTTGCAGTTTTTGCCACCACACTTGCACGAGCGCTTTCCTTTTTTTTTTTTGCGAGGCAGCTGTCCTCGCCTTTTTCTTTTCTTCAATTCTTTTTCATCTCTTGGCCTGTTTGGTACCAGGAGCGCGGGGACTTGTAGCTTTCCTTGTTCCGCCACCATAGGTTACCAGAACAGGAGGAGGATCCGGCTCTCTATGCGCTCTTTCTCCGAGCACACAGGAAAAGAGAAAATATATTTCTCTTTTACTGCATGAGCAGGGGAGAGCAGAGACACGGGTTACTGGCCAAACACTCTATAACAGCCATTGCAGTTAGAATACAGGGCTATTTAACACTTTTAATGAAAATATATCACTTACAACAGCTTTAACTGCTGGACCCAAGATGTCTCCTCCTCCACTGTTAAACCAGTTCTCCGTGTTTGAGAAACTGGAGGTTTTTAAGATTTTATATCACACTTGTGTTTCCTGAATACTGGACCACGGCTGGCTTCGGAAATATTTGTCAGCACAGGTGTCAAACTCTGCACATACACCGTTCTGCACAGTGAAGCTCGAACACTGATCCGTAGGAACAAGAGGAAAAACACATTTTGGACTGGAGGTGTCTCTGAATCTGTCTTGCGAGTGAGCCAATTACTCTTACGGAGGCGCTGAAGGTCCCCTGTAAAGAGACACTTTTGTTCTGAGAGAATTGTTTTCTTCGAGACAGGCCCATAAACTCCTCTGTAATTCGAAGGTACGATGAAAAGTGATAAGCTTTATCTTGGCTCAGCGCTGGATGTGAGAGATCATTAACAAGAAGCTACTGTAGCTTCGTGGGTTATCTGCAATGGGGTCATGAAAGACAGGCGGTGGATCAGATGTCTGATATGATACAAAAAACAAACACTCATTTCTGTGTTAATTACAGCATTTAGTAGTTTAATTAGACTAACTATGCATTCAATAAATTCCTGTAGTCGTATTTCCCTTTAAAGTAAAGCTGCATCTGATCACATAAACATCCGGTAACTGAGTAATTAGGGGGTGATGTATAGTTTAGTATGTCTTCAAGTTGCACCTAAAACAGTATCTGTGCGTTTGTTCCACTCTGGGTAAGTAGATAAAAGAGCAAAATGGCCCAAAAACCAAACCACCGTTAATTTATGACATGATGGTGACACGCTGTTGTAGCAGAATTGTAATGTAGTCCACAGCGTCCACGACTCCCCGTGTAAATCTACCGTTGTTGCATAGTTATGTCTATTTTTCGCTGATACAACTTGTTTTTGAACTGCTGAGCAGACTCTTTCAAGACAACAGGGTCAGCCCATTAGCCACTACTCCAGATTGATGTTAAATGTGGAGGTTATTGGGCGAGCCTTTCGCAGATTGTGTACAAGCCGGAGTGTAGCTGCGGGGGAACTGCGGAGCGTGGAGAGTGTAATAGCGAGCTGACCGGAGCTCCTGAGGGCCTCGTACAGGAAACCAGGTCTGACAGGAGCCAGAAGTTCATAAGACATACTTCTGCTTCTTTTCTTGTAAGCTAGCGTTTTGTTTACCCGTTCCTCCTAGTATTTAATTCTTTATATGTGTAGAGGTGCACAGCTTGTCCGTGCAGGAAGCGTCAAAGAGTTTTTTGAGGTCTTTAGGGCTGTGTGCCTTGTAACTGTCTCCAGCATTGATTTTTGGGTTCATGCGAGAATTCTAAGGAAAAAGCTGTCCTCGTGTATCTGCACAGCCTTCGTGTGTTTGATTGGTGCGGGCGCACATCTGCGTCTCAGTGTGTGTGCTCTTGACTCCGTTGTCCTTCCGTGATGCCGTGTCATTCCACTTCAACACCTGATTGGTCAACTGCTGTCTCTGCGGGCGGTATGACGTCTCTCACTCCAGGAGGGCTTTTAGCGTGTGTTGTGGCTTGTGTGCACGTCTGCGTGTTATTTTGGGTGTGCTCCCTTAACCACGAGTAAGATGCTCCCGGGTGTGTCTTCCTTTTTTTCTCCCTGAGGAGTACACACATATAGCATATAGAGTGCACACAGGAACACACACACATACACACACAGGAACACACACATTCAGAGGCATATAAATCACACAATTTGTGTCTTTGAACACTAATCTGGCTAGAACACACTGGGCTAATTAGGATAAGATGAACCGACCTCACTTGCCATTTGACCACCTTTACACACACACACACACACACACACACACACACACACACACACACACACACAGGTAGAGGAAGAGAAAGAGAAAGCAGAAAAACAGTAAAATTACCTCTAATTCAGTGTCTGTGATAGAAATACTTTTATCTCTCCCTCGTTGGCCACAACAAGGACATAACAGCCTCTTCGACAGCTACAATATTGTGCAGATTTACCTGCTGTTTCCTCCGCCATAAAATGTCTATGGTTTCATTCGGCGGTGCGGTCGCTGTGTGCCGGCTGAGGAGGTGCACCACTGTGGGGGAGGTGGGTGCGATCACAGCCTCCAATATGTCAGGAGTAATTAGGCTGATCTGAACGTATACCCTATTATGCACGGAGAGGTGTGCGCCGTGCACTGTTAATTAGACTGATGAGTAGATGCACTCTAATAAGCACAGCGGACCTCTCTTTGAAACTCAGAATACACAAGGTGGGTTTGCTGTTAGGATTCGGTTACACGCCAGGATGAGTAGTTTGCAATTGTTCAAAGATAGGAAGAGTATTGTAACAGTTAGTCTATTGAAATCATATTTAAAACATTTTCTTATAAGCTCGTCAGATGTGAAGTTTTGATGCTTTTCTTTTGGACTGTTAGTCGACAAAACAAACAGTTTGAGACTGTTACCTTGCCGTTTGGGTAATTATGATGAACATTTTAACTTTTTTCATTTAGGGCTGGGCAATATATTGATATCATATCTTAATTGCAATGTCAGACTAAACATCCTCTTAAATTTTGCATTATAGTTATATACAGTTGTTGCCTTTTCCTGGTATTAAAGGCTGAATTACAGTGATGTCATTTTCAGAATGTACCAGACTGTTTAACTGGTTCTAATACTTGTCTTTACCCATTTAGTAATTTTACCTACATTACTGATGATTACTAATCAAACATTTGGTCCAACCAATTGTCCAAAATCCAAAGAGTCTTCATTTAGTATCATAAATGACAAAGAATAGCAGCAGACCCTCACTTTCCAGGGGCTGAAACCAGCAAATGACTTAATGGATTAATCCACTTATTGTTGCCGCTCTATCCTAAATTAGCGACTGCATTTGGTTTTAGCTACTTACTCACTACAACAACATTAACATTTTATTGTGTCATATTGTGTCACCCCTATTGCTTCATACAAACATGGCGATACATTGCAAATCTTTGTTACGTTTGAGACATCTGTTTCATGTTGTCCATGCTACTGCTGTCATAGCCAGGACGCTAGCTCTGTGGAACGTCTGTGTTGTGCTAGTTTCTCTCGGCAGACTCTGTTCGCCACTGTCGCTCTCTGTTAGAGTGGCTGATAGAGGCGCTCGAGAACGTGCATAAAGTCGCATTCATTGGACTGTAGAGGAAAATCCGACAGAGTCATTCGCAAAGAAACCCACAGTCCAGCAGCATGAAACAACTTAAAGAAATCGTCCGCGGGCTTGTCTAGGCAACAGAGAGACGGAGAAGGTCTAATTTGTCACGTCACATTACAATCCGCTCACATACGGCCAATAAAAAAGCAATTAATACAGGTTAATTGATTAATTGATACAGAGCCCCTTTAAACTGAATTTCCTGGTTAAATAAAATCTGTTCATTAAGAAATTACAGTGGACAAAAACAAAAAATCAAGATTCCAGCGCAGACCAGGATGTGGTTAAAACTACTTTATAAAAACAAGGACGGAGCGAATCAGATGAAGCAGCGCGTGATTCAAGTTTCCAATGTTGTCGTCATAAATAAAGTCAATCATACCCCGGTGTGCGCTAGTGATTCTTTTGGTCCGTCACGGTTTACCCTGCACAGGCCTGCACCCGAGAGAGTAGCACTGCTGCGGGAGGGTTATCTGAAGCTTTTTTTTTGAAAACTCATGAAGGAAATACTTGACAGATTAATCAATGATGAAAATGATCATTAGTTGCGGCCCTAATGAAGGGAGAGAGAGACGTGTGAAAGAGCTGTATTTTTTTGTTTATTTTATTTTCATTCCATATAAAATAAGAAGTTGGATAAAAAGATTTTTTTTAAAAAAGATATATCCTTTGCCACATTACTCTTCCAGGACTTGGAAATAATTCTCAAGCTGTGAGCAGGATGTAATAACATGAAATGATGAAGCACAGAGGCCTTCCAAGAGTTCCTGGGCATGAAGGTGCAATCAATTTTCAATAAATCTATTACAAGCAAAGTCTGCGCATTGTATGCTAAAACTGGCTGAGAGTATTCCTTTCACAGCCTGTTCTGAAGTAGAAATATGTTGGTATGGTGGAGTATGACAGTGTACAGCCATTGTTCTACTCTCTAATCAAAGCCCCTGAATCGAATCCCTCCCTGCAAGACTTCGCTGGAAGGTAGAACTTGTAAGACTGCACGAGCTATTCCAACATCTCTTCTGTCAACGTTGTGGATTTCTCTCTGTATTACCATTTTTGTTCTTTTTAGCCTCATTTTTTTTTTTACTCAAACTTCAAAGACATCAGAGCAGGCAAAATATGCAGCAGGCAGGAATAAACTGGCTCTGTGTTCAGCGGTGGATCGTTTTTTGAAAATCTTTGTTGACAACGAGCCGCTAAACGCACTGAAGCTACAAATTAGATGGTGACAATTGTCACCGTTTGAGTAAGCTTTGGTCCAAGATTTTGATAGTCGACTACATTTTCGCGTGACAAGCATTTCATTTTCCCGAACGACCTTCACTCCCGAGGGGGAGCTGCAAAACTGGGTTCTGCTGTAATTAGGCTAGCCGGCTGACAAAAAAAAAAAAAAAAAAAAAGAAGCACCCAAGGTAGAGGGGGAGATAAAAGACAGGGAGGTAGAGGGAAGGAGAGGATGAAGGTGGGGAGGGTGTGAGGAGGAGGAGGAGGAGGAGGAGGAGGAGAGATAATGAGAGGCAGGGTGACAGAATGAAAGAGCGCAAAAGGAGGAGAGCATGTCAAGAATCAAGGGGGGTTGTTCGCCTGCGGCTGCCTCGTGGTGTGATGTCGTCGAATCTTCTCACCGTGTTTTATTACAAAGGACTCCATGTTAGGGTCCGTGTTGTCAGCGTGCCATCTAAACTTGTCTTAGCATGTCCGCTTGCTGCACTGCGTTGATGTCGATTTTACATACACCAGTTAAATTCAAGTAACAAGAGTGCCAAGGACTTGCCGGGAAAAAATAAAAATAAAATAATTAAAAATATCCAAAACACACTAACGGCAGCAATGGCATGCTGAGGAATCTCACTGAAGTTCATGACAGAGCCACAAACCTGAAACAAAACAAACAAACAACAAACAAATAGATTAATCTGCCAGTTATTTTAATCATTAAGTTGAGAAAATCAGAATCAGCTCATTACAGAATAGCAGCAGATCCTTACATATCAGAGGCGGGAACTAGTCAATGTTTGACACCTTTTGCTTGAAAAATTCAAATTAATGATCTAATTGTTGCATCTCTATCCTTAATTATTGCTAGCATTTGGTTTTCTGTCTTCTCTGCTATAAACATCATTAACATGCATGGACATGTGGATGTAATTGTTTTTTGTTTCTTTTGGCTCCCAGCCTGCGAGGATTTGCACATTCAAAGACAGCAAGACGCTGAAAATAGTTCTTAGGGCTGCTCGCATTGCATATTTCACCATTAACACAATAGGAGCCATAATATGAAGTGACATGTTTTATAATGAATGTTGCCATCTGGGCTTTTGCTGTCAAGTAGTTTTGTGGTTGAGTTGTCTTATAAATATATTTTTTTCTAGCTTTCAGATGTCTTTGTTGCCATCTGAGAAAGCCCAATTAGCTTTATGTGGAAGGGTACTGTGTCAGTGTGTCACCCAGCTGTGATTTAATCAATGTGTGTGTCAGGTTGGTATGCGAGCGAACTGTAACAGATAGAGCTGATAGTGTAGGTTCAGGAGAGGACATGAATTCATCAGGAGCATCCAGATCAGCTCAGTGCTTCCTACACACATTCACACAATAGAGTAGTTTATTAGATTGCTGACTGGTTTCTGCTGTGTGTCACTATGATTTAATTTATGCTACCTGCACATGTTGTGTCAGTCAGTTACAATTAGTCTTAGGGATAAGATACACAATTTAAAATGTAGAAAGTTAAGTTACCATTAGATGATATCAATTTGTCAGTTACAAATCAACATTTTGGGTTTGTGGTGTATTTGCTGTCCTACGGGTAGTTGGAGGGGAGGATAAGGATCTGTTTTTTTCTGTATGATAGATTGATAAATTACAAGACATTCCATCAGCTCGCTTTAGCACAGCGACTGCAGGTGAGTGGAGGTGGCTATCCATCACAGACAATGAAGAAACACGCCTCCTGGTAACTCCAAAGAGGTCCTATTTACACTTTTGTTTAGCTAGTTAAGAAGCCACTGGCAGGCCTACATTTAGGAATCACAGGTTGACTAGTCACTATAGCTGATTACTTAAATGGAGCCAGACCTTCACGCTTTAGTCAATATTAAGCATTGCTGCCAACATCCTCCTGGGCTAACTGCTAATGCTGCTCCTGACTGCTTTCCGTTGCAAATTCCTTTTGTTGTTTCTTGCTGACACCCTTTGCTGCCTGCTGTTATAACTGCTAGTAACTAATTTCTGTTGCTATTTAAGTGCTATTGCTGTTGCTAACTGTGTAGCTGATAACTGTTATACCTACTGGTAACAGCCTTCTGTTGATAAGACAGTTGTTAATGGCATTCTGTTGCTAACTGTTTTAGCCAACTGCTTTGGCTGTTGCTTACTGTGAGTGCTGCTGGCAACATTCTTCTTTTGCTATCCCTCATAGTCATTGTTAAGCTAGCTGTTTATGACTTTCGTTTGCTACCCGGTAATGCTTCTGCAAACTGTTAATGGTGCTGCTAACTGCTTTCTGTTTAACTTTTAACGGTGCTGCTAACTACTTTCTGTTGCTAACTATAAATGCTGGTGCCAGCTACTTTCTGCTAACTGCTAATGCTGCTAACTGCTATTTATGAGCTAGCAGCCATCACTACACTCTTGTTCATAAAGTATTAATGTATAGGATGTATACAAATATGTTTTAGTTATACTGTAGGCTACTGTAGTATGTGATATGGAAACACTGAGTGATAATGCTGTGCGTTGGTATTGTCCAGTATCAGATGAGTGAGATGGGGAACATAACTGTTACGCAACAGTCAAAAGACGAAAGTAAAAGCAGACATTGACGACATTGTTTGTAATTAGATTATCTCTGCTGTGATTCTGTCATATCATTGTTACTTTTGTTTACACTGCGTAAACATAATCACAGGTCTGGTTTATTTGTGGCTACTTATCTCTTTTATCATGGAGTGGGTGGAAACAAGAGAGAGAGAGGAGCATTACATAAAAGGTGTAAAGTGGGATTTTATGAATATGAATGACACGAATCACCATGCAGAACCAAAGTTGGCATCTGAGCTGACTGTTAATTAAACTGATACCTGTCGTCCTCCTGCAGCTCCCTCTCTTTACGTCTCTCTCTGTCTGTCTCTCTTTGTTTGACAGAGACAGTGATGGATACAAGGACAGCGACAGCTGAGCTCGGCTGGATATCGTTCCCTGCCAATGGAGTAAGAACAATGTGCAAAGGTGTACTGTGTGTGTGGGTGTGTGTGTGTATATGTGTATCCTTGGGGAAAGCAGTTTGAGTACACTTTACAGTGCTCCATTAACGAGTCTGTCAAAATCTTAATTACAGTTGCAAGGTGACACCAATTAACCGCTATTGATGCAGAATAGAATGGATTCTAATAGATCAGAGAGGGGAGCACACCAGAGTCCACAATACACAAATGAATAGAATAGAAAAAACTACAAAGGATAGAATGACATAGAGAAGGCTCGTCCACTCACTCTCTGGAAATTTTTGATTTTCTAAATGCTGGCTTGGCTGCTAGCTGGTCAAAATGGCGTGCTGTCTGTGTGTGTGTGTGTGTGTGTGTGTCTGTGTGTGTGTGTGTGTGTGTGTGTGTGTTTGTGTGTGTGTTTGAGGTGAGTGGCTCTAATTGTGATGAATGGTTGTCCCTGCTCAGAAAAGAACAAGGTAGAGGAGGGAAGAAAAGCGAATGAGGGAGGCGAGTGGGGAGGCAGGAAAAGAGAGGGAGACAAAATGGGAGGGAGGGAAAGGGAAAGTTTAATTTGTGTCAGGTCTCGGTAAACCCATTAATCATTTTAGCCTCTCTTCTCCCCTCTTTCTCTACCTCCTCCCCTCTCATCCGTACCCCCTGCCCCTGCCTCACACACACACACACACACACACACACACACACGTTCCTCAGTGGGAGGAGGTAAGCGGCTATGATGAGAACCTCAACACCATCAGGACGTACCAGGTGTGCAACGTGTTTGAGCCCAGCCAGAACAACTGGCTCCTCACCACTTACATCGACCGGCGGGCGGCGCAACGCATCTACGTGGAGATCCGCTTCACTGTACGCGACTGCGCGTCCATCCCTAGCGTCCTGGGCTCCTGCAAAGAGACGTTCAACCTGTACTACCTGGAGACGGACAGGACTGTGTCAGAGGGCATCAAAGGGGTGGAGTACTGGGCCAACGCCCCGTTTCTTAAGGTAATGGATCCAGAGACTTTACATAGACGAACAAAGAATAAGGAGCCTTCGTGTCACACTGTAAAACATCGAATGTATAAAACATAGACTGAGCTTCTGGGTCCTAGCTAAGTGAAAACAATGCGAAAGAGCCTCAAACCTGCATTCTTTCTAACGGCCAGCAGGTGGCGACTCCACTGGTTCCTCAAAGAAGTCCGATTGTATGGAATCTTATGAAACAATGACCCTACTTCTCACTTAATTTATGAGCTCAGTAAACAGTTTCCGAATTACTTTACGATTTCAGTCGCTAGTGTCAACTTGTCCTTAATACAGCATGATGATTATTTTATAAATTGCAGTCTCATTTAGAGTAAAATAGACGATAAAGCCTGGTATGTGGCTACCTTGTGATTGACGAATCACTACTACTGCATGTCCATGGATTCTGTGTCAGATCCAATCAGGATCTGCCCAGCTCCAACTCCGCCCTCTTGTCCAAATGTGGTCACTCCTACGGTAGCTCCATAAAACCAAGATGGCAGCAGCCGTAACACCAAACCCGAGGCTTCAAAACAATATTCCGCAAACCAATGGCGGATGTGGTGGATTGATGGTGGGTTTGCACTTAATTTCAAAATAACATTGTACTGATAATCTTAATGTTTTTCAATACAAAGGCATCAATACTGCCAGGCTATGTTATGGCTGAGCTTCAATTCTGATATATTTTGTCAGTTGGCATGTAAAGTGGGAGTGCTAATTGCTGCAGTACAAATGAGCCTCATCTGTTTAGTACTCTGGAGAAAATCCAGGCCAGAGGCTGGAAATTGGACATCTGTGCATATTCAGTATGATGTTGCTGTCGAATGGAAATCATATATCTCCAAATTTTGTGATTTTAGATTTTGTAGATGAGTGGAAGATGTTCCTTTATATGTCTAGAAAGGCTTTTTTTTGTACTTTTAAGGCAAAGAAACTTTAATACTGAAGGACCCATTAGATTATCTTAAAAATGAAAAATATCTGTTTAAGCTCTAACTTCCTCCAGCTTTCAGAATGTAACTCTCTACTGGCTCTGGCTGGATGTGTTTCTCCTCGTGCTCTTCAGGATTCATAATTGTCATCTCTCCGAAGCTGCAGTTTTTCAATTTACCACATTTTTTCAGTGCAGTTTCACACTGTTAATGTTGATTAATCTGAGTGTTGGAGACCATCCAAGTGTTGAAAATCTCATCTCCTCCGGTGGCATCATTGAGGTTCATTTGGAAAAATGGAAAATTTATAACATAATAAAATGATATGGTATGTGGGCACAAGTGTATTTATTCAGCATTATTCATGATATTTAAACATTAGTCAGTAAAATATTTTCAGAAATGATTAGAAAGATCAGGACGTAAGAACTCAACAGAATTAGTTCTTGTATACATTTTTCTTTTGCCTTTTTTTCCTTTTATAACCTTCTCTCTCTCTGTGCCTCACTGCCAGGTGGATACCATTGCAGCAGATGAGAGTTTCTCCCAGGTTGATTTTGGAGGACGGCTAATGAAGGTGAACACAGAAGTTCGGAGTTTTGGACCGCTGTCAAAAGGCCGAGGGTTCCACTTGGCCTTCCAGGATCTTGGCGCTTGCATGTCCCTCCTGGCTGTCAGAGTGTTCTACAAGAAATGTCCCAGCATAGTGCAGAACTTCGCTTTTTTCCCAGAGGTATGGACCAGAACTAACTCATCACTGTGTTTGTCTATTCATCAGACTTTGATGCAGCTGTTGTCCAACATGCAAATCTTTCTGTTTCTGATTCTGTGCAGACTCTGACTGGAGCAGAGTCCACCTCATTAGTCATTGCTAGGGGAAGTTGTATCCCCAATGCTGAGGAGGTAGATGTGCCCATAAAGCTCTACTGTAACGGAGACGGAGAGTGGATGGTACCCATCGGCAGCTGCAGCTGCAAGGCGGGTTATGAACCAGACAATGGCAACGTGTGCCGAGGTAAATCTGTGCATTAATGAGGCTGTGCTGATTCAAACCGTACTCGTAAAAAACGAGCTGCAAGTACTTCACTGCATCACAGCATATCAGAGATGATATCGTATAGACTAAATGTATTACCTTATTTTAAACCTGTTCAGATAACCCTGATACAGCAAACACTGTGGAATGCACACAGATCTCACATTGTTTTGTGGCAAAAGCTGAAAAGACAGGATGACAGCAAATCAATATCAAGCAAACAGGATTTTAATAATCGATCATAGCAAGCATTCTCCTGCAGCAGGAACAAAAGGATACAAAAATGAATCACACCACATGTATGCTACAACTAAGACAAAATGGTCCAAACATTGAGAAATGTGCCATATTTAAGTCCTTGCTTCGTCTGCAGAACGACGCCATAGCCGGACTTCTGTATGCTGAGTCAATTCTGTAGAAAAATGCAAATGTTATATCGTGTGCAAGAGAGCAGAGTGTGTGTTTTTATGGCAGCCTCGCTGAATAATCACACGCATGTACAGTATACATTTTCCGGTGTATTTCTGCCCAGGGGTGTAGCCTACGATGTCCCATATGTTAATATTAGCAGAAGCAGACTTGGGTGAACGTGATACAGAAATAGCTCCTCTTCCCCCAATGTTCCATATATCTACCTCTTTCGCTTCCTTTTTATATCTGCCCTCCTTCCCCATTTCCTCTCCGAAGTAGTACCCATTACTCCTCATTCTCCCCGGAGAGTCTCGTCCACGTTACGTGTGTGTATATGAGAGTGTGTGGAGGTTGGGGGGGCGTGTGAGCATGTGTTTGTGATGTATGTACATATGGTGCGATGATAAGTGAGGCCGCTTCATACCATGTTAATTAGTTTAGCGTGTTCCAGCCAGATTAGTCGACTGAAAATTAGTCATGAACTGACAGAGAGTGTCTCAGGGAGATAGAGGGGTATCTGAGAGGAAGGAGGTAGAGAGGGAAGGTACAGTAGGAAGCAGGAAGGAGGGAAGGAAGGAAGGAAGGCAGGAGTGCCCTCTGGAGAGATGGACTGGCAAGAAGTAAAAAAAAAAAAAGAAGAAAAAAGTAGAAGTTAAAGAAGGACAATCCAAGGACAGAAAGGTAAAAACTGTGACAGATAAAAGAGATAGAGAGCAAAGAAGGGACTGATGAATGGTATTCTGTCTGTCTCCTGTGAATAACATTAATGCTCTGATTGAAATCAGCTCAGGCTTTGGTGTCAGTGTCTCTCCTGCACAGAAAAATACCTTTTCCTTGTAAAATTTGAGTGGGTAGAAGGTAAGCCAGACATGACTCAGGAGACGGTACTATAATAAATACAGTAATCTTGATTGCCACTGCAGAAAGAATTAAGGTGGAATTTGGAATTATTTTATCACCGGTCCTTTGCTTTGGATTTCTAGAATGTATTAAGCATGTAATTGTTACCCCTGACAAACAGAAGAGCTAGATCCGCACAAACATTTTAGCACAATATTTTTCATACTTTTCACTGATATAAATGTTTGTGACAACAAAATTTAAGTCACTTAGTGACTTAGAGTAAGGTTTCTTTCAGCTTGAATTTCCCCACATTGTTTGAGCTGCAAAGAGAATATCCGCTAAATCATTTAAATCTTTATAAGTGACACAGTGTGAAATGTTTATAACTAGGGAGCTCATATCTCTGGCTTGTTATGATCATCAGTAAAAATCCCTACATTTCAACTGTCTTCTGCCAGCAGGTGTGATGTATTAATGCAGGGAGGGAGAGACATACTAATGTTTCAAGGTGTTTTTCTGAGAGCCTTGCTGCTCGCTCCTGGGGATGGATCTAATCACTGGTGAGACTGCGCTTGCACTCACTATGAATTATTAGATGGAGATACATCAGGAGATTACTTAGTGGTATTTCCTGTCTTTCATTGCACAGGCTTTACGCTTTCTAAACCATATACACCACCATTCTGTTTCAGCACAGACTTAAGGTAATATTTGTCATAACTGGGGTGGCTGGCGAGCCGACGTTGGCCCTTCATGAGGTTCAATTTGGCCAGCCAGATGTTTCTAGCAAAAAAATATATATGAGCAGTGATTTTTTTTTAAAAAGCAATATTAATGCTGACAACAGAACACACGCATGTGGTGTTTTTAGTTAACTAAGCCAACCTTACTGTGCTTATTTGGGAAGTGGGTTGTCAAACATTAAAGTTAAGTTTCTTCTCCAGACAATGTTCTGTTCCTGTCATTTAAATTGCCCAGCCCTACTAGAACGTCTGCCTGGATGCAGACCAAAGACAGATTCGATCGACTCGACCTGAGAGTTTCTGTGACGCCGTGACTACACACACCTGCCTTGTGTGTTTTATTCAAAGCCTTCGCGCTTAGACATTGATTTAAGATGTCATAGGGCAGAGCATGTCCCGTCTGTCTCCACCGAGCTGTCGTCTTTGTGATGAGCTCCTCTGCCAATCAGCTGATAACAACTTGGCATGGGACTGGACTCACTATTAGAACAGATGGTTGTCTTTGTGTATATGTGTGTGTGTGTGCGCGTGCATGTGCGAGTGTGTCAGGCCATAGAGATTGTGTTTATTTTCCACCAAACCAGCATATTGTGCAAACCATCCGGCAAAACTGGATCAACATCAAAGTATTGTCTGTGTGTGTGTGTGTGTGTGTGTGTGTGTGTGTGTATGTGTGCGTGCGTGCGTGCGTGTGCGTGTATGTGTGTGTAAATTAAACTAATATTCAAATAGACCCTTACTTCAAATTCACCACACTGCAAATATAAGCACTACCGCTGAATACACACAAACACACAAACATAAACTACCCCTGCTGTGGACCCCAACGAAGCTCTAAGAGTTTTTAAAACCTGCAGGCTTTTACACACACACACACACACACACACACACACACACACATGAAAGTGTTTAATAATTGATCAGTGAGCCTGTATGCCAACTTTTGACAATCGTCATCCACATGGTCGCTGTTTGACTCCACACAGCTGGCTAAAGGCACAGAGGGAAACAGAGGGATAATCTTTTTCTTCCTTTTTAACTCTCTGTCTTTCTTTCTCTGTGGCATTGTGTGCATACTGTCCTCTGTCTTACAATTTCTTTTTGATTTTCTTTTCTCTTTTTAGTCTCACATCTGTTCTTACGTTTGTTCCATCTGCATCAGTTCATCCTCAAAGACATTCTCATCTTCGTCCATCCTATCCATTACGGGTTCCTTGAAGTGACGTTCAGTATCTAAAATGTTACATTTTTATAACAAAAGTCCGGCAACACTATTAATCATGGGGTTCTATTCAAACTCCAACTATCTTGCATTGATAAACTTACTTTGAATGATATCGGAGACAGATGACAGCAGTTACATGTATTTATAGGATTACATACAACAGTCCATGCAAATGTACTGCAAAACAACATACACATGTGTATGTAGTGTCAGTGGTACACAGTCCTTAGACAGTTGGACACAAACAAACAGAGAGAGAGAGAGATGACTATACACAGAAAGGGAGCAAGACTTGTTGCCATGGTGACACGCCCCATGTGTATGAGCAAGGTTGTTGAATAAATGACCTTGACAAGCCAGATGTCTATCTGCCTATTCAAGCCATACACACACAGACACACACACAAAGAGGCCCGATCAACTGATAGTCCTGAAGAGACGACTTCAAAGAAACGTGGACATCTGAATATTAAGAAAGTGACAGAGGGAGAAAAATGCAGGGAGAGGGTGACAAATGGAGAACAAGGGGAAACACTGGCACAACTGTAGCTGCAGACAGTTTAGGAGGCAAAATGGCTGTTACATTTCAGGTAGTATGTTTACTTTGCTACAGGTTTAATGGGCAAAAGACTTCAAGCAAGTCAGCATCGCCTGTCTTATTGCTTCTGTGGTCGTCCCATTTAGTCTCAAAATATTTGATCCAGTCAGTTGTGAAGTCTGGTAAAGCCTGTAACATTTAACCCTAACTCTAACCCTAACCTTTCGCAGCTATTTACTCTCTGTTTAGAAAGTATGTTATGGTAGTATTTATCACAAAATGCGACATGACAGGAAATGAGGCGTAAAAAGCTGCAACAAAAGTTTTCGGCTTGTGCTGTCCAATCAGGGATGATGCATTAGAAGACTTTAGGAAAAAAGTGATGTTCTCTTCTGGGTCTGAAAAGTAAAGCAATTGCAGAAGTTCCTTTAACCTGCATTCTGCATTCCAGTTGTTTGAAGAAAGAAGTTGGATTGTATGTAAGCTTATGAGAAAATGACCCTACCTCTCACTTGATTTATTACTTTAGCAAACAGTTTTCTGGAGGCATAGCAATGGTGTCCATATAAATAGTGTTCTCATCTTAGACTTTGACCCTCTCGCATTTTTAGTAGTTGAAAGTTAATTTTAACGTTTTGGTTGCTTAAAAATGTATTGTTCGGCATTCAGTTTGAACGAAAAGATACACTGTTGGTCAGCTTTCCGGTAAGTACATTCTGCCTTTACTTTGCTTGCCAGAATTAGCATCCCTATTAATTTCACATTTAAGTATGGAATTACAGATGCACCTAGCTAACCAAGCTAACTACTTAGCATTAGTCTCGACTCCCCAGCTCTCCAGCTACACCATCTCACACAGATGTGATGATTTCTGTCTCCTGATCTGATGATTATGGCCAAACCTGCATCAAAATGTCAGCCCACCAACCAATGGGTGTTTCACAGTGGCTACGTCCAACTCACACAGTGTATTATTGCAGCTCATGATCGGTGTCTTAACCGCACAGCTTTATTTAAACCTGGAAATAAATTATTAATCAGTTAATTTGCAGTTGTCAATACATTTTCTCTTGGTCTGCAAATTATTTCTACCATCTATTGTTTGTTTCAGCTCTAATCATGATGTTACTGATGTCAGGAAGAAAGCATGCAGATATTCAGTAGATCCCAAACATGTTTGCATATCAACTGACTTGCCTTTACATCCAAAACACAGACATTTACTCTTTAGTTCGCCACACTATAGAAGAACTCCTTCAGCACCACGAGCCAAAAAGAATCCAAACAGCCCCTCTAGAGAGTGAAATAAGTATTCATCTCATTTAAAAAACTCAGACCCACCACCTCCTCCACAGCACACGAAAAGGAGAGGACACTTACGCCTAGCATGCAGTTCACTGGTGTTACATCATGTCTTAGTGGTAAAACACAATGAGCAATATATAAAATAGTCCTTGTTTAATGTGATATAAAGCCAGCTTCATATCTGAGATCTGTCTCCACCAGCTCTGTTCAGCTAGCTCATGCAAAATGTAATATGCAGTAAAAGACGGGGCAAAGAACTGCATCCTCCATTGTAAATCAAGTTAGAAAGAAAGCATCAGCAAAACAAGAAATAACAGTATAACACAATGGAACAGAGCTGCACAAATAGAGAGAGGGGCGAATAAAAACAGTAGTTTCATTGTGTTTCACCTCCCATTCTCGCTTCCTCCATGTATTTCTCTTTGCTCTTGTGTCTTTCAAGGTATTTCTTTGTTTGTTTTGTTGTTTGTTCTTTCTTTTTCTCTCCGCCTGACCCGCAAACCCTTTAACGTTTGATTGAGTGTGGCTCTCTGAGGCTCTCAGCTTGCCAGCATTTTGTCTTATTCACTTGTTTCACTCAAGTCATGTTATCATTCGCAGTCCAGTTTGTCTGGACTCCTCTCTGTCTATCACCATAAGTCTGTGGAACATTTGCATTTCAGTCCTTTGGCATCCAAAGAAATCACGTTGATAAAGTGAACATTCATTACAGCGGAGGAGGGAAAACAAAGTGCTAAAGATAAATCAAAACTGTGAAAAAGTAACATTAAAAAACCTAATTTGTTTGTTTCTCAGGCTTATTGCAGAGCCTTGGTTTCAGTCTAATTTATCATTTCACACCTCTCTGTTTCATAGTCAGCCCCCAACAAAAAGTACGTCCTGTCAGTCACACAGTTAGTTGTAGTAGTTCAGTAGTAGTTAACTCCTGACAAACTCGGAAATGTGTAAGTGCTAACCTGAGCTACGATCAAGATTCATTGAAGAGGGGACTTCTACCAACTCAAAAATAAGGGGCAAGCATTCTAGCTTAAAATATGATAATATAAACTCTTCCTGTACCTGATTAGATGAAGAGTTGCTGAGTCGTTCTTCAGCTAGAAACTGATTGCAGCTGCTCTGAAAGCTTTTTTTTTTGGTACTGTTTATTAGCTGCAAAATTATCGCTACAATTTTGGCAAGGATTTTCCTTGAAAACATCTCATGAGACCCTCTGAGTAAGAGGTTTGATAATTAACAACACATTACCAGTCAACCTGAGGTTGACTGCTTAGGGGGGCAGATGGGCCTCAGTATGCATGTTTGTGTGTGGCAGGGGTGCTAACCCTAGCAATGACTGTATTACGGAACAGAGTTAGCAGAGCTTCTAACAGTCTACCCTCTGTCAACAGATTCAGGCTGGGTGTCTATAAAAAAACGCATAAAAGTATTTTGGCCTGAATTCTAGATGTTTGAGGTAGATATCCGCATGTCATTTGTTCTCTCCATATTCACTGAACCACTGAACCATCCATAATAACACCCCAGTACCTGCATCACCAATCACAGCAATGCAGCCATTATAAATGAATTTCTGGCTCACACAATCCCACAAATTAAATATCAAAACCAAGTTTCGCCCAGGGCCATTTTTTTCATTACCTTTTTTTTGGACTGAACATAAAATCGAAAGTCCAAAAAACAAACTTTTCGTGTCATGTCCATAAACAAATATATATATACATATATATATATATATATATATATATATATATATATATATATATATATATATATATATATATATATATGTATATATATATATATATATATATATATATATACGTATATATTTTTTCTTAATTAAGTATGGAAGGGACCAAAGATACATGGATTAAAGTGGTTGGTCCATCTTTGGTTTACATGGATAATGCAAGGCAAGTTTATTTGTATAGCACAATTCAGACACAAGGCAACTCAAAGTGCTTTAAAGGGGCATGCAAATAACATTAAAAGAAATTAAAAATTGAATTTAAAATAGATTTAAAAACAAGTAAGAAGATGTCAAGAAACAAAACTTTAAAACAAGTTAAGAAATAGGGAAGTAGGCTGAAATATAAAAAAGTTGAAAAAAGACAGGACTAGAAACTAAAAGTCACAGTGAAGGCTCATATTGCGCAGACAGCTGTCTTTATTTTGATTATCATCAACTTTACCTCACCTGATCTCCTCTACTCTGCTCTCTGTGTGTGCAGGAGTCCCCAACCTTGGTAAAACAAAGAGAGCAGAGGGGAAGAGAGAAACTAGCATAACTGTAAATGACAGACGATAAGCAGTAAAGCCTCAAAATGATCTGACATGAAACCAATGTACACAATTAGATTAAAAACTATAGCCAAATGCAGTGATGGGGGAAACGCTGCCGATGAGTTAGGCTGGCCTTTGTTTGTGTTAAAAAGGGGCAGGGATGTAGTTTTAACTGAATTGCAGAACAGTGTCTCACATTATACCCTTATTTTTCTCAAAGAGCTGCTGAAATGTCGATGGATGTACATTTTAACTAAGGCCGTGATTCTGTTGTGTGACATTATGTTCAGGCAAAGGTCAAGCTTTATTGCTATTAAAAATGCATGCTTAAAATTAAAAATGCAACACTGCTTTCAGGAAAAAGGGACAAGGATACATAAATCTTTGGGAATATAGAGTGCGGGTTAGTGTGAATGGCTAGTTCTGAGGGAGTGGAGTACTGTTGTTTTTTTGTCGAACTGCATGAAGCTTTCCTTGATTCCCCCTGGAATTAACTGGGAAAATATGCTACAACACACAGTTATAACTAATCTGTTTGACGTCTGGGAGGTTTGTTAGGTTATTTTGTAACAGATGGGTATTAAATGCACAGCATGCTGTACTTTCTTATATTTAAGGCTGCAGAGGGACTCATACAAGACCTGCTAGGGCACAGGCATTTAATTAAATGAGAAGGAGGGCCTTCATAAGGCCTGTTGAGAAGGGAGTGATGAGAGACAGGAGTGCTCCATCACAAGAGAAGCGACTCAAAACTTGTTTAAGTGCTACAGAAGCATCTACTACACACTGACTCCCATCACGAGGCTTGTCAGTGCAAGTTATTAAACCACAGTCAAGCTGAATAACAAGCATGTACTGTATATTCAGCACAAGCAGGGAGTGTCTTCTTTAAGAATTCATATATGTGTTTCATGTCATAAAGGACGATTAATATTTATGGACAGAAACATGTCTGACCCAGATGAGGGAACCAGAGAAATGAAGTAATATCTGCCCCACAGATAATCAGTCTGAGTTTGTGAACATACAAAAAAATGTTTTTTCTGCATCGAGTCTGAGCGAGATAATGTGCTGCTATCCCTAGAAAATCCCCCTCTGTGCTTTGTCAACCTCTTACCACCCAAAATAACTCCATCAGTACAGCGTCTTTCTAAAACAAAGTTTACCAAATGTGTTGCACTAAAGACAAACAAAAGGCGCACAAACAACTCATATTTGTGGTGTTTGTTCATGTTCAGGCGGCAGAGTTGTGTATTGTTTTTATATGTCCCCCCC
Source organism: Sparus aurata (assembly GCF_900880675.1). NCBI lineage: Eukaryota > Metazoa > Chordata > Actinopteri > Spariformes > Sparidae > Sparus > Sparus aurata. Next base: position 26,492,968 of record NC_044197.1, on the reverse strand, counting down.
TTCTCTCTTTTTCCCTTCAGCTTGCCCGCAGGGCACCTTCAAGTCATTCCAGGGGGCAGGATTATGTCAGCAATGTCCGCTCAACAGTCGCTCCACCATCGAGGCCGCCACCCTGTGTGGTTGTCGGAACGGCTACTACCGCGGAGACATGGACAAACCGGAGGACGTGTGCACGAGTGAGTCAGTCTCTTTATGTCAGACAAATACAAAACACAGAAATACATAAACCTTTAAGTAGCGTAGCTGAGTGCGATCGTGCCACAGGGCGACTGTGACATAATCCAAGACGGATTTTTGGACTGAAGTTACCATTCGCTGACATATTACAGCATATCAGTGGTTGACATCCAATATCTCATCATTGAATTAAAGGCCAATATCTGCTTTGATGTATCATTCCAGCCCCTAATTTTATGCACCTCATTCAGAGCGAGTGTGCCGCAATGTTCCCGTCCTTGTTTGGGGATTTGGGGAGCAGTAAGTAATAACACTGCCACATTCCTCAGGCTTTCCATTGGAGTGAATATGTGTTTAGTGTGTTGAAGAGGCTATATTGCTATGCAAGACGAGGCGCAGAGTTTGAAAAACGCTGCCTCTCAGTTCCACAGAGAGATGGTGTAAGTAGGTTGAGACATGAATCATTTGGACTGTTTCTGCAGCAAGTCTCAAATACTCTCTCCCTCTCTGTGTGTGTATGTGTGTGTGTGTGTGTGTGCGTGCACATACTGGTGACCTGGATACAACACCATGATTTTGGGGCTATAAAAATGTTAGTTTCATTCATGGGTGTGTCTTTATTTTGCTGTTATAAATTCATGAATGAATTTGCAACATTCTGCCAGAAAAAACAAATAGATCAGCCTCAACTGTGAAAGGTCTAATAGGATGGAAGCTCCACTGTGGATTTGGACTTGGCTCTGACCCATAGAGGTTTAGATACAGGACCTCTGGGGATGTGCTGTGGTGTCTGGCACCAGGGCGTTGGCAGTGTCCTGCGGGGTAGGGGCGGGGCCTCCATTGAACGGATGGGTTCTGGCACGCACCATGGATACCTGATTGGATTTGGATTTGGATTTGGATCTGGGGAATTTTCAAGGGAACACCTTGAGCTCTTTGTCACTATCATCTGGCCATTCCTGAGCTGAATTTGTGGTGTGGCACTGCTATTAGGTAGTGTCGTCGTCACCATGTCTACTTGGTCAACAACGATATTTGTTTTACAGCTTAAGAAGTAGGAGAGGTTTTTTTTTTTTTTTCTCAAACTGTAAAGTAACAGCTCATCCTTCAATATTACACAAATATTCAAAATCAACACATATGAGGAAGGGTATAAAAATCTTGAGTAAATGCTCTGTGTTACGTTCCACGACTGGTACTAGCTTTTAAAAGTAGTTTATCTTTTGATTTTATGCCAAAATTACTAATCCAGTAGTTGATCTGCTTTGATTTCACACATCGTTCTCTCACCCTGTCTGCATAAACCAAACCAAATGGTCAAATTGAATTAAGCAACAGTTGAGGTGTGAAAGTAGTCTGAAACGCAAAATCAATGTTGCTGTAAAACTGTGACATAGTGATTTATTAAAACATCCATAGAGGCAACATAAAAGTGTCTCGCCCATAGATGTAATTCAGAATTGAAGCTCATTTAAGTTTCACACTAGAAACTCACTTGGTATCACAATCGAACTGAATCACTGCTCATCATCTTTTGCAGAATATTTCAGAGGGAAAACATGATTTTGCCACATTCGTTGCGGAACAGTTCGTGGGGTTAACTTCTTCTGACAGCAGAGAGAGTACATGAAATGCCTCACCTCAAAACGCGGCAGCAAACTCTCAAATTGATGCTGACTGAAGAAAAAGCAACTTCCCCAGTGAAAAGGTGTCAGGTGTCAACCTACTCAGCCTACACAGCTTTGTGCATTACCTTGGTACTTCCAATTCAAGGACAAAAACGAGTGGAGTTTTGTTCACAACACAACAGCAATGAAAAAGAAGAGTGAATCTCTGAAAACCGCGGAATGGATCTTTGATATGTGAAGGAGCTTCAGTGTATTCTTATTTGGTATGAACTCAATCACATATAAAATCAGATCGGTGAAATGGAAGAGTGAGCGTGCAGTGTGTGGATAGTCGGCTGACAGAAAATCATTCTCACAGCATGCCTCATGGGCTGCATAGGTACGGAGGAGGAGGTGTGTGTGTGTGTGTGTGTGTGTGTAGTGTTTGTGTGTGTGGGTTTCTTTGGGAGTGTTATTTTTGTGTACGGGTCAGATTTTACTGCGTAAGCCGCTTACAGTACATTGTAGCAGTACAGAGTGGTTTCAGACTGCAGTACAGTTCAGTCTCTGAAGTGCTGAAACGGTTTTTGTTATTGCAGCAAAATGGTGATTTTTTTTTAATGTTTTTTTATATTTTTACATTGGAACGTGTCTTTCCTGTGAACTCGATGCGATATTTCTGACAGCTTAAAAGAATTTGTATTTGTGCTATTCAGATCAAAAGTGAGATTGGGGGAAATATCTGTGTCAACGCTCCGCGTGCGCCTGTGTGTATAATTATGAATGCACAGTTTCTGACGGGTCCGCGCTCTCAGCAGGAATGTTTATAAGATGGTGCGACTTAGATTTTCAACCCCCTACTGATTGTTAGCACTTTGATTCTTCGGCGTGGGTGTCTCAGAGTGTCTCTTTGACAAATACACACATACACATATTCCACAGGGCCGTCTCAAAGGTTTCTTGTGACTCTGTGATTTAGCATATGCCAAGGTTGAACATCCATTTCATTTCAACTGCTCTTGTTCCAACATGTCGTGCCAGTGTGTCGGTGCGTGTCGCGGGTCTTGTGATGTGTGCAAACAGTCAAGGAGAAGTGAACCCGCAAGGTTTAACCTTGTGAAAAACTCTGGGTGTGTGTTTAAGACTCAATATAACACCCTAGAATACCAGAGTTTCTCTTCCGATCAAAGAGATGAGCTGACAGAAAAGAGAGAGAACTGGCAAGAGAGAAACTGGCTGACTGACTGACTGACTGACTGACTGAAGAGTGACAGACAAAAGAGATTCTCTGGCTGCTGGTGAGCTGTCAGGTCACCTTCTGTCTGTTATACACAGGGTTGGCTGAAGCCCAAACTCTCTACATCTGCACCAGAAATACTGGCTGGCAACTACAATTGGCAACTTTGCCCATAGGCAGCCTCGAAATGGCAGACACAAATGTCCGTGTTTGACAGGTTCTTGTCAGTAAAGTAAAAGGGAAGTAATCATTCTCATATTCGCTGGCCGGTGGGCAGAAAAGTCCTGTTTTTTTTCACAAAAGAGTACTCACTCTGAGATATGTGTCCATACCATACCGTAGAACGTAATCTGTGCAAATAAGATGAATAAAAGGTTCCTAATATACTCCAGACGGTATGAGACAGGATGTTCTTTTCTGTTGCACATCCTGTAAGAGGTATTCAGTTTTGTCGAATTCATCTTGCACTTAAAAATAGTGCAGCTAATGATTTTTATGTCTGCCAGAGAGGTTTTGTTTCATCATCATACATATTTCCTTATATTAATTTCATTTATTAACTTAATGTTAATTTTCTCCTTTAGCAGCCCCAGTTTGAAGATGTATTTCTATACCTAGTCTTGAGCCGTGGGACACAGACTGTACTGTACTGTTCGTGTCACTGAAGGGTCCGACCTGCTTGTAGAAAAGATTGGGTAACAAGACAGTGATACTCCAGCTTCTGTGCAAACAGATGAATCACTTCATTTGATATTGTACACTCCCATCATACATTTACATTAATGACAATGTGAGACTTCTTTGCCTGCTAGTTGCTGTAATGTTATAACAAGTGAAACCTTTTCAAGTCATAGCTTATTGCCAACACTCAGTGCTGTCTGCTTACCCAACAGCTTGCTTAGCTATAAAGTAAGCGACATCCTGAAAATCATTTATCCATATGTAAGCCATTAGTAGGAACGGCTTAATAAAAAAATAAAAATAAATGAGTTTCCCGTAATGAAGTCTGATTGCATCCAGGTGTGGAGGAGTGATTAGCATAACAGACTCTGGATTTACCTGATTGATATCTGCAGCACATTTGTGCGGACAGTTACTGTGTTGCTGTGAGCAAACAGACACTGGAAACGATTATATCTCACTTTGAATCCTTTCACCTCCAATCGTCTTTCTCTAGGTGTCCCTTCAGCTCCTCGCAATGTGGTCTCGGTCGTCAACCAGACGACGCTGCTGCTGGAGTGGAATTCACCGCGTGAGACCGGGCACCGTGACGACCTGTCGTACAATGTCTTATGCCGCCGGTGCCACAGCAGCGAGCGCAGAGCGTGTCAGCCGTGTGACGACAGCGTGGCATTTGTTCCAGGAAAGAGAGGGTTAAAGGAAACGAGGGTGGAGATCAGCAAGCTGCGAGCTCACACATCGTACACCTTTGAAATACAGGTCAGTCCAGTGAGCAGAGAGAAGTGGCTTATTTTTGTTCAGCACTGTTTAAGAATTAAATCTTAGTTAAATAGTTTTTGAACATCACACAGTTAACTGCCATCAAGCTTGAAAGGTTTTCTCTGAAAAGTCTTTTTGTAGTTAAGTCGGAATTCACATCAGGTGCGATGAACACAGCGACCCAGAACCACCGCATCATAATCAAAGACCTTTAAGAAACTTCTGAATCCTTCCTGAAGCATGATTCACTTTGTTCTGTTGATCTGTAGACAAACATGAATACACTCAACATTCTTTATAACTCTGTTGCCTCTTCAAAGCACAGTATTTGCAAAGTGACTTCCATTATGCTTGATGTCAGTGGAATTCATTGTGACAGCTGTGAATCCAGCATATACAGCTCTATGAAGAAAGCAAGTAAAACAACTTTACAGAGCAACCTTTCAAGGCTTTAAGCGAGGATTTTTTGTTGCTGATATTGATCGTATAATTGTTTTAATTCATCACACCACTAGTGACGCAATGTTGAAGAAAGTCATTTCGTCTTTAACACAATTCTCGAACTTTGTGGAAGTTCAAAGTAGTTTAACTTTCAAGGGGTTGTTCAACCCTTAACCAGAGTTGCTATTTATCCACCTATATTGCAATATTATGGAGATATCAGAGATGCCTGTCTGTAAATATGATGGAACTAGATATACACTCAGCTCGTTATGTTTAAAGCATGACCTAGCTACTTTAGATACTCCACAGACCATGTTGTGAGCAGTTTCATATAGGAATTATTTTCTATTTATGCATATTAGAGGCTAGCTGATAGCTATCTAATGTTAAAGCTCAGCTGAGGAGGACACCATCAATGTTTACATGTCACAAGTGTCTCGCTGAGCGGATGCGTGCTTCCTTCTGTGCAGTGATACGGCTGGCGCTCTGAACACTACAAGATGACTGCCACCCAGTTCCATCACACTGAGACGGCAGACATCTTTTCAGCCCTCACACTTGAACAATCCAGATTGACGAATAGCAGATAGCAGAGAAAAAATATCTGTCTTTGATCTTTTTGGCTGCACTCCCCCTTTAAGCTGAAATCATCAAAACTGTACTAAACATACACTTAAGACAACCTTGGTGCTGAATGTGCTGTCGACTCCTGTTTCAGTATGCAAATAGCTGTCTGATTCACTGTGATGTTCAAGGATACTGAGGCTACATAGATTCTTCCTGACATAGGGGCTTTTATGCACAATTTGCTGTTATATCATGTTCTCCACACCACAAGGCCACCGTGATGTCTAGAACGAAGGTGAACCTTCAATCTTATGCCATCGGCTTCCTTTACCATCGAGGCCACGTGCCTTAAATCAAGGTGACCTGCATTGTAATGTTACAGGGAACGAAGCATGTTACTTCTTTTCCCTCATGAAGTCCTGGATTGATAAAACCCATCTAGTCTTCATTTTCTAAATGTGGCCAAAACTCTCCTGTAGGTTTAAAGCCAAGTTGACCATATTGATAACCAATAGGATTTTTGCAGGAATACAACATAATATATTATTCTTCCCCAGATCGACTCAGTAGTTTAGCATGCGCATTTGAGTTGATCTATTTTGAAAGTAGTCTGTAGTGGGACAGATGGAACAATAATTATGTATGAATTAATTACTAAAACATTGACATGGTTATGATGTGTTGATTGTGAAAGTATTGACTATAATTCGATGTGTTTACTGAAGGCAGCTATCTTCACAGAGCTGAATATCCATTGAGGTATCCCTAATTTGTCTAATTATTTCCTGAATTAAATTATCCAAATGAAAGCACAGACAAAATTTCATTTTAAAGATCTAACAAAGTTTGTTTTTCATAGAAGGGTTATCTGTGTCTATTAAATAGTCACTGGTGAAATGTAGAAAACCTTTCTAAAATGTCTGTCTTTTTAATCCTCAGAAACTCAAGGAAAGGAAAAACACAAAATAAAAAGTGAAATGAAAATGAAACAAACATAACAATATAAAATTAGAGCTTGAAGTAAGCCATGAAGCTAGCCTCACTAATTACCACACCTTTGTTAAATGATTTGTTATGACTAAAGATGCTGTTTCAACCGTCAGAATGATTAACTGAGCCCATGACAAACAATATGTGACAGCTAATTAGGTGGTCTGTAAAATGCACCGGGAGCCCGTTCGTGTCTTTGTGTTGGCGAGATGAGAAAGACGGTGAGACCTTGCAGTTTCAAGAACACATTGGCTCTGGCAGCAGTGCTTCTACACTGAAATGAAAACCTTCTCAGTGTAGCTGATAATTGACTCTTTGTTCATTCCCTCCCCTGAACAGTGATTTTACTATCACAGCTCAGCAACCGGTACTCTGCACGGCAGGTCTGTTCAGCTTTGGATTTCTTATCATGCCAAAGCAAAGTGACTGTAGTAAGAGTGATAACTCCTTTTATGAATTTTTGTGAGGGTGTTATACTTATTTACCCTTTCCAAATCTACAAATACAAGAGCACAAGTGTAAGGAATTGATCAACCACTGTATTTATAAGCTTTACTGTCAAATGCAGTAGTTAGCATATCTAGCTAACTAGCTTTTGGGCTATGGTAATAAGCTAACCCTGTTTTACTTCAAAAGTAGTATTTCATGTTTTATATTATTCAACTATTACTTGGGGATACAGCCACCTAAAATAACCCCTCATTAATGACATATCCTTTGTGCACTATCTCCCTACTTTGTGTCCTGCGTGCTACTTTGTCAGAGTGTAGCAAAGCGTTAGCAGCTCTTTAAACTCTGGCTACCCCGACTAGTTTTCCAAACTCATCGGTTAGCTCTCTTTCTTAAAACCTTTTCTCTTGTATTTTTGTACTTCTATGGTGCAATTGATAAGAACTAGCCACCTGATGTATTTATATTTCAAACAGTAACCGCTAACTGCTGCTAACTTTGGATGCTGTCAGCTAGTAAGCTCAGTTAAACGTGACGCTAACAGTGGTGTTTACTGACCCTGTGCGAACTAAGAGCTCGGAACACCAAGGTACAAGGTGACTACAGGTTAGCTTGGTAGCATGCCACCCTTAGTAGGCAACGTATCTCTGCAACACAATCCAAAGACATGCTTAACATAACACGAAACACTTAAGCCCATTTCTTCACATTCTGTTGATAATTCTAATATTTAAGTGTTATAACCCAAATTTTCTTGCTCGTGTCACCTTTTAATATAGCGTCGAAATAATAAAATCCAACCTTTGTTGTTTAAGTGTGTAAGCTAAGCAGCTAAACTCTTAGTAACTTGAACTCGTAATTTTCCTAATAATACTTAATATCACAGAACTAACTATGTAGCTCTTTACTGAGATACAAGAATGCTGATGCTTTATTTCCATATCTTTGGTGAAGCTGCCTTGGACATGTAGCCTAGCTTTAGCCTCATCCTTTTAGCACAATATGGTATGTAGCCTTTGAGTGTATATTTAAGATCCATTTACAGGGTCTTCTCATGAATGAGTTGTCTGGGAACACTCAAAAGTCAAGCCAAAAGTTTTATACCTACTCATAGACCTTGTTTTAGCGTAATCAGCTAGCTAGCTACATTTCAGTTGGCTAGAGTTGAGAAGCTGCCTTTTGCATTTTTTTTTCCTGAAATCAAGTGTCCATTATTTCAGGATTTATTACACATTTTGAGGGTTTATCCTCCTGCCTTTAAACTGCATGTGCCGTGCGAGATCAGAAGGCGTGCAGGCCTAGCAGCAGTAGCAAATGCCTGCAAAGAAGAATAGGTGACCATTGAACTTTGTGCTCTACAGGCCGTCAACGGAGTCTCCAACAAGAGTCCTTATCCCGCCCAGCAACTGTCAATCAACATTACAACCAATCAGGCCGGTGAGTGGGGAGTGCAAAGCCTGTGTGCGTGTGTGTGTGTGTGTGCATGTGCAAGCATCTGTGTGTATGTGTGTAAGCATACCCCGGGGCACAGTGGATTATGCTGGCTAGGGGGATAAAGGAAATTGAGCTACAGCCTTTTAATTCATAAAACATGTTATAAGCTTGTCATCTCTCTCCCTCTGTCTCCTTTTCTCTCCCCCCTTCACTGTCTTTCCTGCACATCCACAGCTTTCATCCTGTTTTCCTCTTTTCCCCCTGCCGCTGCCTCAGTTCTTTTCTTCTCGCCTTTATCCCCTGTCCCTGCCCTCCTCTCTCGGTCCCCCTCTCGCAGCCTCTGACAGTGTAATTCTTAGAGACTATAAAGTGAGCTGAGTTACTGCTCCATCAATACTTTATGGAGACAGACACAAGTGATATTTCCACCGTTACCCAAATTTAGATTTAAAAGCTGCTCTGCTCTGATGGAAAACACATCATTTACCTCATCTGCGCCAACCCCGGCTCATTCCTAATCGAAACATGATCCATTGTCACCCCGCTGCTTTCTGAGCGCATTTGTTACTGCTGTCGGATGGAAAAAACTCTCTTATCCTGAAATCTTTTAGGACTCAACAGAAACTGATTTATTTTCAGGTTGACTGCACGGAGGCGGGGGGGTTAAATTATGCAATAGGTTTTAACGTACTTCATGGGCCCTTAGGATATGAAAGTCACTCGACATATAGAGAACCCTGTAAAATGTCAATGGTGGCAATATTAAAAAAGACTGTGAGGTTTTCAGGCGACAGCTCGCTCACGCTGTCAAATTATGACTACAGAAGATGCATGTGGCTCATGAGGTATCACCACAGCATTTACTGAGGATTATGGCAGTCCCATGATATTTCTTGAGACTCTGCTGTGTCAGATGGATACATCCTCTATCTCAATATAACTTAGATCAATTTGAGAGTTGTTACTGGTGCAGCGTCAATCTTCATGTCTTGATTTTCTCCTCCCTTCACTGTATGCTATCAAGTTAAGTACAAATGTGATGAAAACCATCTCATAAAAAGATCCCAGAGGCAAAAACCATGAAATATATTATAGCCAACAGCTTCTAGTTACTAAAATTATGGGTAAAAATGCATTACAGGCATAACTCTTGTTTTCCCATCAGTGACAAGTGCAGTAATTTGTTTTCATGAGCCTGGATGAGGAAACATTTTCCTCCTTCGGGTGTAAATAATCCTTGGCAATATGTCATTACATTACACACTATATTTCCATATTTATGGTGTTTAAGCATGCTGGAGAATCTTTTAACTGCCTAATTGATTGTGCATATTTTTGTGTGTATGTGTTTTTAACAGCTCCCTCAGTAGTTCCCATAATGCATCAAGTGAGCTCAACGAGCCGCAGTTTCTCGTTGTCATGGCCACCGCCTGAACAGCCCAACGGAATTATCCTTGACTACGAGATACGATACTATGACAAGGTAGTGTGATGATAAATGTCTGTGAGTGTCTCTGTGTGCCTTTTGGTGTTATGGTCACAGCCAGTAATCTGTTAGAGTTTATAAAACGGGCGAATCCATATCAACTTCATCTAAGTCATCTATTACCAGGACTGCTACTGAGAAGCTGCGTCCGTGTCACAGATACTTAAATACTTGAGCTCATTAATAACGTAAATCAAAGAGGAAAAAACTATTGCTGGTATGTTTATTAACAAAGTGTCTGTCTACACCATCTTCATGAGGACCATAAGAATGATTTCAGATGGTGAAGGAACACGTTTACATTTACACAGTTTACATTTACGAACACTCACATTGGCATCCCAGCACACAGAGGTTTGTGTGAGATGAGAGATTTAGATTTAGGTGAGAGCAGCCATAGAAAAATCTCATATATGTGGTGAGACAATCTTTCTGCACCTCAAAGGGCAGGAGCATTGTCCATGCAAGTATGCAAACGCAAATGGCACGCAGATGCTTCAAGCTACGCAAGATCGGTTTTATGCTATGTTACTTTTGTAGTGTAATACCTGAAAACACTCATAAGCGCTAGCTGCAGTGTGAGCGTTACAGCCTCAGAACGCTATAGCATGTAACCTGTTTCCCAAAATGTCAAACTATTCTTATTAAATTTGCCTCGTTGTAATTCGAGTCCCACCGCGGGATGTTTTGACAAGGTAAGACACAGTAATAAAAGCAAGTTGATGCTTCTGTTTTTGAAAAAAAACATTTGATAAAACTGGACTGTCACAATAAAACTGTGGAACGTTAGGAATAAACAACAAGAGAAAGCCGACCCCTTACGTTTGGGTAAATTTCTCTTCTAAACAACCACAGCTGACGAAGTTCATCTGCATGTTTATTAGATTTCGTCAACTTTTCTCTCCTCGTTAATTTATTTTCTCTTCCCTCTGTGCAGTAGGCACAGCAGTACACATTCTCACACACACACAATGTGTTTGTTCACTGCTGTGGTCATAGAAACGCTCTGAGTAGCTATATGTCGTCCCTTTGAGGGCTTGTGTTTGTTACCTCAACCGGTGCATAAGAGTGCACATGTTCAGCGGGGACATGTGTTCGGACCAGCTGGACCAGGAGTTGTAATTTGCATTTGCACACTTGCGTGAACCATGTGTCTGGCCTGAGTCTCAATGATTAGAGTAATGTATCTCTTTTGTGTGCTTCATACACATACTGGAGTCCTGTCATCAATGTAAGGCAAACTGCAGTGACTTCAATGTAAGGCAACAACCAGCACATCTTGTTGGTACTCAGTTACCCAGTTATTGTATCTGACATAATGTTTCACTGAGCTTCAGAGGTGCTGGTGGAAAGATTTTTAGATCTTGACAAAGCTGGCCTAGCTGTTTCTTCCCTTTTCAAGTGTTTATACAACCAACACCAACTGAACGCTCACTAAATATGGTTCTTGTAATATTCCTTTTGTTATTATCCATTATTTCATATCACTTAGCATAAGTACAAATCGTTGATAGGAATTAGAAAAATTATGATAAATTAAGGACAGCTAAAGACAGAGACATGTCAGCATATTTTTTACATTTATAATTCTCGTGCCTGATGGCTGTTAAAAATGCATCATTGTTAATTCAGTGTTATTTCCCAATAAGTCTGGATTGATCTTTGAGCCACAATGCGTATTTCATAGAGCCTTCAGTCATACTGACAGGATTTTACAGTGATGGAAGAGCCTCTCTTTATTCCAGCACATGAATTGTCGATTGTAGTCATGCAGCGAAAATGAGCCTCTATTCATTAACAAGCAGCTACAGTGGGATCTTGACAAACGGTAAGACAAAATTACCATTAAAAGAAAGATTTATTGAAAGATTAAATCAAATAAAGCAGTGTATGTTTCTTACATGTGCAACTGATAGAGTAGTTTGAGACACTACCGCTTCATAAGCAGTAAAATGCTTGGCAGAATAAAATTAAGACCTGTGAGCTGTAGAATGTCCAATTAAATCAGCTGTTTAATTATTCAAGTGAAAAAAAGAAATCAGAGTCAAAGCTGGTGCTTCACATTAACCACTAGAACAAACAGAGGTTCATTTATAAGATGATTATCAACAGTGATTGAAGGCATTTTCAGACCTGTAGTTTGTTTACTTTGTTCTTATTCAGGACCTAATTTGACACAACTGTTGCATTTGCTCCTTGATTCATTCGTGACACATTCATGAAAAGTCCTGAGAGCTGATGCAGGAAGCCATCACTGCATGGAGCTTTGGTTGTTGAGGATCTGTCTGTACCAGGCCAGTCTGACTCAGTCGATGTTGATTGTTGGTCTAAGCCTGTCGTAGGGTTGAAAAAAACAGGTTGTTTTCTTCTGTATTAGGCTGAAAATGTCATGTCACGCTAATGCTAACGTGGTCGCGAATGATACGAAAGAAAACTAGCTTGCACTTACTTTGATTTAGCCACAGGCACACTGTGCTGCTTCCTGGGTTTAGCTCGGTCCAGGACAATACAAACAAGCTTGAGCTTTTTTTCCCATATACAGTACAATAAATGTTACAGCTAGACCTTTAAACCAGCTCGAGGTTGGCGGCAAATTAGATATTCCGAATGATTCTTTGTTAGTTTGCTTTATTCTTCTCACCCCTGAACATCGAAGTAGGAAAGAAAACTGTGCATCTCTCCATCAAGCGGGCCTGGGTCAGAGTAAGACATCCCTCCAACCAGCAGCATATTCCAGCTGCTGCTGGAGGATCCTGAGGCATTTCCATACCAGATAAGATTAATAATCCCTCCAGCATGTTCTGGGTCTGCCCTGCAGTGTCCTACCAGTTGGATATGCCCTGAAAACCTCCAAAGAGAAGTGCCCAGGAGGCATCCTGATCAGATACTCAAACCACTATAGCTCCTTCTAATGTGAATGAGCAGTGGGTTTACACTGTGCTCCCTCTAGATGTCTGTGGTCCTTACCTGATTTGTAAAAGTGAGCTCAGCCTGCCCACAGTAGAAACTCATTTCGGGTTGCTTATATTCATGATCTCATACCATAGGTGAAAGTTGAAACATAGGTTAACTGCTAAATCCTCAAAATGTAGAATTAGTTTTATAAATGGTCACGTTTCTGCTGCTCCTTCCAAGAATCCACTTTGTCGTGGTGGAGGAGTTTGTGCTTCTCCCGGACCTTGACTGCCGGGTTAACCAGTACATCCTTCTGGATTCAGATCTGGGAGGGAAACCTGCCAGTGAGCATCTGGCGGCCAAACCTTGACTCATAGTGCTTGGTCAGGATAAAGAATTATATCAACCTAGGTGTGCTGACCCCTGGCACCGTTGACTTTCGCCATCTCTGAACTCTGCGTTTGACTTCCCTTCTGTTGATGAGCTGCGGTTCAACATATGTGTTGATTCTTACCTGCTGAAGATCCTACTCAGACCTAAGGCGAGTTGGAAATTGAATAAGACAGATTCCTCAGCGGAGAACAATTCTCTCCACCATGGAAAATGTGTTGTTTCGCCTGTTTTCAATGTTTTGCAAAAGAGAATTATACATTACAAATTTCACTTTGCTTCTTTTTTGCTGTGTCTGTAAACATCCTTAGAGCACGGGAAGATCTTTCTATTTCCCTAGCTGAATCACTTAGACAGGACTAAAGCACCAATTTATCTGCTAGTGGATGCTGTTGAAATCAAAAATCCTACCACTCTGCTCTGTGAGGCTGAAGTAATTAAGCCTCCAGCTATCCTGTAGTGGACAAGTTCCTAATCTGTCTGTACCAGGGGACTAAGGCACAAAACACTTCACCGCCAGAGTCCAGTGATCAAACTAGCTTGCTAAAAGGAAGCCACACCCGGGGCACCAATGAGGGCCTCTGATTCAGGGGTGAAACATGCAAGACCGGATTGCTTTCCCATCAAAGGCTGTTGCTCTAGGAAAGAATAAACTCTACAGAAAGGACAAACCGTGGCTGCATATCTTGTCTTCTTTGTAATTCAGTCAGTGGGAAGCACAATACATTTGGAAACCGAAAGTTTAATTAAAAGCATATCTATCACCCAAAGCTAAGCATAAGACTATCCTCATCTTTTCTGAAGCTGCGCCAACAGCCACAAATACAGATAGACTTTCACTGCAGACAGATTAAAAACAAAGACCAAAGCACCTACAAGGGATTGTGTGAAATACACCAAAAAGAGCCTCCTCGTCCGCAGCCCACATTTGAGTCGCTGCCATCTTCCAATCCCTTTAACAGAACTGAAGAAAATGGTTTTGGGCATTTTTTGGGATACAATTTCTTGTCTCAACACTTATTTTGTCTTCTTAATACATACCGTCAGCGGGCTGCTGTTTCTATAGCTAACTAAAACTCAGGGATACAAACACAACTACAAACTTTAAATGCCCATGACTCTTGCCAACTCGTTTTCTTATCTGTTCACTTTGATAAAAACACTGAAGCACAATCCTAAAGTCCATGACTCCAGAGGGCTCGATCACGGATTCCAATTTCCCAGCACAACATGGTATATAGCTATAATTCCACTGCGCTGCATAAGGGAAGCAGACGAGCGAGTGTGTGTTTGTGTGTGTCGTTGTTATTGTTCTGGTTGTTATTGAGTCTCTCGTTTCAGTCTGCGTTACATACTAATATGTAAATCCTTCTGCTAAACTAAATACAGCACTGACACGGTTACATAAGTTATTGTAGTGTTGTTGTATGCTGGTATGTTCATTAAATTTGCAAAGTATAATCTTGGTATCCAACAAAAAATTGACTTTTAATCTGATTTCAAACCCTTAAAACCGCACAATTATTTACATATTATATACAAGCCGTGCTCTTTTCTGTCTTGCTCTCACATGAGACATTCATCAACATTTTTTAAGACCCAACAAATAATCGATGAGAACCCTATATTACAGTAAATGTTACCCACATGTTCAATACATGCAGATCCAGTGTCTAGTTGAACAGAAGCTAGGTTATGATTATCCTTGTTACTAATTTTCTGCCCTGAAATATGATTCAGTGAGATCTTTCAGAGCTCATTAAGTGTAATTCCTCTCCAGCTAATGAAATGCATGCATGCCACTATTAGAATGTGGCACCTAAAAACACAAGATCCGCTGATCAAAGAAGAATATTTGCAGTTTCAGCACTGTTCCTTGTTAAAGTGCGTAAAATCAAACATGTTTAAGTTTTCCCTGACAGCTAAACGTGTGTTATCATGCAAATAGCTACTCAAATATGTGATACGTGTCTGAATTTGTTATTAGGAGCCACCGTTTCGATCCACTTCCCTACCAACTGTTCAAGATGGGTGTCACTCAGCCATGACTGCTGTCTTTCCCTCATCTCAACTGTAGAGGTGGCAAGTCAGGAAAAACAAAATCCTGCAGCCATTAAAATACATCTTAAGAGGCAGGGCACTGCATGGGGATCTGCAGCATCCTCGGTGTTCCAACTTCCCTTAGTTTTCGCTGAAAAGTGAAGTTCCAGAGAAGGATAGTGAATTGCAGAAAGAAGAAGCTGAGATTTTGCCTCCCAGAAGGCAATTAGAGTGAGTTTAGGAGAGAGTGAAATGAGCTGCAGTCACTGTAGTGTCGCTGCCGTCTGACAGTCGCAGATAAAACCCGTACTTTGTCAAAATCAGGGCAGCGACTTTACTTATTTGCCGCTGCCTTTTCTTCTTAACATTATTTAACATGGAGGCCAATTAAGACCCAGAATCAAAAGCTGACAGTTTGTTCTTTCATTGTTTCTTCTCCTTGCTTGATACATATCTTAAGAAGGCATAAATACAGAATCTTACACTCTTAGACAAGCCAACCACATAAAGTGACTAATTTTAGCTCATTGCTTCAAGTCCTCAGGGAGCAGTTTGATAAGCCTGGGCAGTGAGAGAGGACAGGTTTTTCTTCCCAGACAGCTGTACCGTACCTCCTTTCCTGATACTTTGTCATTTCTCCACCTTCATTTCCACCATCCCCTCCTCCATCCCTCCCTCACCCATTCCCCCCCTCATAGCCACTCTATTAATAATGAGGTTTTAATGTAGTAAATGTGATATGGCACGGGGAGGTAGGATTTTTACCCACTACTTATCTCTGGCTAACAGACCTTCCCCGATGGGCTGCCCCTTAACCCCTCACTGTGGCGAGCATTGCTCCCCCCTCACTCACACCTCCACATCCAAACCCCACAATACCTCCATTTCCCACTTCTTAATACATCCCTCTGCTGTATGTCTTATTCTGTCCCAGCTTTTAGCACTGCAAACTCTGTAGTTGTCCTTGTTTTGTGTCCTAATTATGACAGTAGGAGTGCCGCTGGCCGTAGAGCATCATATAAACAGTCCACTTACAGAAATTAGAGCCTAAGGATGTTAAATGCAGTGTATAAAGGTGCTGGATTAACACGGGATTAACACTAATGAATGGAACAAGACATGTCACATCATTATAGTTGTAAAAAAAGATATACACAAGCGGCAGCAAAAGGGTTTAAGACCAACGAGGGGGAGAAGGGTATTTAGTGGGGAAGGTGGTGGTATTGTTACAAGCCACAAGGCTGCCAAATGGGCAAATGCAATTCGAGCCCGCAGGGACATTTGCAGATGTTTTTTTGTGGTGACAAACTGGGTGTTTTTTAAGAAGACCACGGTACATTTGTAGTCGTTTATGTGGCATCCGCAGTTGGTCATTTTTCACAGGAAATAGGACCATCTCAAGCCATTGTTGTGGCCACCAAAACAGGTATTTTAAGCAAACCATGACGTTATCTTAGCCCTAACAAAATGTGTTTTGTGTCTAAACCAAAGCCGAGCACAAGCACAGCGCTGTTAAAAGGGAGAAATAGAAAATTGAACTTAAACAAATGTCAAGTTGCAAAATAAAAAATGTTAACATATCTGTGGTTTTGCAGAAACTTAATTAGCCAACAAACTGTTCTGGCACTTGGGGTTTGGGTCTCTCTTCCTCCATCTTTCCACCCCCATCCCTCCCTCCCTCTCTCTTCCTGCTCTTTCCCCTCTTAAACTCTCCTCCTCATCACCATCATCTCTCTTCTTCTCCTCATCGCTCTACCATCCACCCCTCCACCTCCTTCATCCTCATGGCATGATTCCCTCCCCCCTTCCTTTCATGCCGTCATCACACCATATCTGTCGTTCCCTCTGGACCATTTCGACTTTGCCGCAGTAGAACCTTTTTATCTGTAAGAAATTGGTCAGGGGAAGCACAGAAGGAGGGCATAGAAAGATAGAGGTAAAAGGTTGTAGCCTTCGGTTTATGAGATAGGCAGGACAGGTCTGATGCCTGATTCACCTCAGGAGGAAGACTGGGCCAAAGGAAGAATGAAAGCTCTGGTAGGTCTGTCTCTGTGGGCAAGAGCTAATTAACTGTATTATCCATTTGCTATATTTTAATGAGATGGAGTAAAGAAAGGGTTGAAAAGAGCATGAAGTCAAAGAGGAAGGGGCTGCAGAGATGTGCGGAGAAGATAGTTGTGGGCAAACTGACTGAGGTATGAGGTGGAAAAAGGGCTCCAGAAATGAGAAGAAAGTGATAAAGAATGATGAAATTTACAGAAAAATACTTTTTATTCTCCAGCTCTACAAGTGTCTGCATTGCAGATAGTTTTGGCTTTAATCTTGCCTTTTCTCTGTCACTACCCGAGTAAAATGGGAGTAAATGAAATTCCGTTTGTGCTGCACAGAACACAGTGAAAAATTGACATTTACAGAATGTAATTGCAACGTGCCTTTCTAGAAACAACGAGACACTATCTCTGCAGAATTTACTTTTACCAGAGTTCATTGAGGCAACTTATTCAGTAGAGAGCAGTTCGAATCAACATTTTTCACACAATTTAATTTGTTATGCGGTAATGACATGAATTACATATCAAGACTCAAAAGCAGCTGAAATTCTTGTTTTGCTGACCTTCTACTTGAGGCCAAACCAATCAGGAGAAATCATGTTGATAATGCTCGTTCCTGCAAGTCTCAAATATGTTGAGACTTTACATTTGATACGTTGCAACTTTTTTTATATAACATTTTCAATTGTGTTGTGACAACACTGTGTTTGTGCTCGTGTTAGGTTTAGGCACAAAAACTTGATTAGAGTCAGGAAAACATCATGTTCTGGCTTAAAATACCTGGTTCTGATGCCACGAACGCGTCTTAGGAATGTCCCGATGTGTCATTAAATGTGGAAATACTGTTTTAAATAGTGGTAGATAAAAAAAAAATGTTGTATCTATAGTTGAAAATGGCTCCAATAAATCTGTTGATGGTGAGGTCTGTGGATTATTGTCGCTAACTGGGACAGTATTTCTGGAAAAAAGCACATGTTCTAAATGTCGTTTTTCTCTGCTTTGATCACCGCAAATGAAAATCCACCCCTGCTTTGTATTTGGATGGAGGCAGATGTCTCAATATGGAAAAATAAAACCAACCTAATTCCTTTACTAGACAATGTTCCACCAGGAGTGAATGTAAAAATAGCTTCAGCAATGTTGTCAAACTGCCTCTCTAAGGTGTGAATAGATAGACAAAGGCAGGTAATTCAAGTGTTTCGAGTACAGAAACAAAATGGAGTTGAAGATACTTGAAATGTCCTTTTTACTGCTGGAAAAATGGAAGAAGGCATTGAATGTGAAGGAGACTGGCACATTATTACAAAGCTCCCAGATAAATTTGAACTCAAGATGCTGCAGTTACAACTCCTCCTGCCTGAGTGTCTGTGGTGTCACAGTCTGAAAATGGTTAACGTCTCAGTTTGGCCTAGAACTTTTGGAAGAATCAATCTTGTCTTAGCTGAAGGCCAAAACTGAGCACTAAATTTAGTCTCTCGTAGTCTGTGACTGAAGAAGTATTACAGTCTGTCTTGGATCGCTGTGAAACATATTAATCTCCCTCTAAACCTCCTCCTCAGTCCCAGACGTCAGTGCTGAACAGTTCAGTGGTCCGCAGCGAAACACCCAACGTTGTCCTGGAGGGTCTGAGGCCAGGGACCGGCTACGCCGTCCAGGTGAGGGCCCGGACTGTGGCCGGCTACGGCGCCTACAGCAAGGACATGCTCTTCCAAACACTCACCGACGGTAAGTGGGTGGACGGGTGGGTGGTTGAAGTGTGTGGAGGTGTGTGTGTATGTGTGTGTGTCGGTGGAGGTTTTTTCGGTGGAGAGGAAAGAGAGTGCAGGACGGAAAGAGAGGAAATTTGAGAGGTTGAGCAAGAGTGAAAATCTGGCTGTGAAGTAATTAAATTCTGCCCTACTTTGTGTGTGTGTGTTTGCGCGCATGCATTTGTGTGCGCTTGCAGTCATGTAAAATGAGCCTTGCAAATGATATTTTATGTTTGTTAGGGAGAGAGAAACTGTCAGGTTTGTATTCTCCCCCTCCAGAAATGCTTAGATGTGTGTATGGGAGAGTCTCAAAAACTATATAAATAATACCTCTCTTTTCACTGTGTGTGTGTGTGTTTGTTTCTGCAGATGAGTATAAGTCAGAGCTTGGACAGCAGCTGTCTCTGATTGCAGGCTCTTTAGTAGGTGGAGTGTGCATCGTGTCATTGGTAGCTATCGCCATCATCTGTACCAGGTAACACATAGGCACCCTTTCCTTTTTCTTTTAAATCTGAAGGTTTGTCTGTATATATCCAAATGTGTGAAAATCAGAAACAAAACAATAAATGAGAGGGTTGAAAATCAGGTTATTTGCAGTGTAAACACCCAGTATCTGTAACATTTATTAGACACTTTCACAGCAGACATTTTGACTTGTCATAGTAGATAAAGCACTGGTGTAATGAATGACTACACTTTGTTCTCGTGTCCCACTAAAGCCCTGCGATGTGACGGTGTTCCAGCATGCACAGCACCAGGGCCCCTGAAACTGAAGCAGCTAAATGGAATTCAGCCTTCATCAATTCACCGCCTGTACTTTTCCTTCTGTGACATGTCAAGATGTCTTCTGTGAAATAGGTCTATTGTGACCAAAAGAGCTTTCTGTCACATCTCTGAGTCAGAGCCTCCATCACGTGGGAACAGGTTTATGATCCCCGCCGCTCTGTTTGACCATCTGTTATCATGTGAAGCACCAGACTTTGGTCATGTGATGAGAACTGAGCCTTTTTCAATGACAACTGAGCAAATTAAATCAGCTACAGACACTGAGAGATGCAGTTGGAAGTCAGTCAGTGTAGCTTGAGTTTGGAATTTTCTGTCAAGTTTCACATAAACCAGTGACCTTTTTTTTTGACAAAGTCTGGTTGATTTTGAGTTGCTTATTTGCATTTTCTAACTATTTATCACATAAAAAACATTTTTATGAGTTTGCTCATAACAACTCAAGTCAGCCTTATTTATATAGCACCTTCTACACAAAAATGCAGCCCAAAGTGTTTTCCGGAGCAAAATTAAACCAGCACAGACAAAAAAGGGAAAACAGCCATGAACAGAATTTTTCAAAACTCACTATTATTACAACAATAAAACAATAAATTGTTCGCCCTAGCTGAGCGAAGGGAGAGCGTGCATAAAGTCAAA
This sequence comes from Sparus aurata, assembly GCF_900880675.1. Lineage (NCBI taxonomy): Eukaryota > Metazoa > Chordata > Actinopteri > Spariformes > Sparidae > Sparus > Sparus aurata. The sequence goes on along the minus strand of NC_044197.1, from coordinate 26,472,590 downwards.
AGGAAAGTGAAAAGAAAATCAGGTTCTCCACAAAAAAATCCGCATCCAGCAACATTAAGCAACACGGACAAATTGTCCACAGGCTTGTAGAGAGAGATTTTTCATGCCAAGTTACAGTCTGCTCACATATGGCCAATAAAAAACTGTTCAAATTCATACAAAAACATGCTCCAAATTGATAAATGTAGCCCTTTTACATATCTAAAAGTCAAAAAGGCATGTAATATATACTGGGTAAAATAAAGACAGTCAATGTTAGGAATTTTAAAAGCATGACGAGGCACCCTGAATCAAAGCCAGGCTAAAAAGAAGTTTCTTTTGACTGAGTTCACAGAGGTGAAGTCTCTCAGATCCACAGGCAGACTGTTCAGAGACGAGGGCCAAAGAGGCCGAAAGCTGACTTCCCATGAGTTTTAGTTGAATTTTATAAAATATCGGAGGCTTCAACAAAAAAGGACAGTGTGTACTACAGGCTCCAGTGAACAGTGTGCATTGGGGTGTAAAATCCATGTGAACATCAGTTTAAACCGATTTGCTACTTTAGACTAATCTTGGTGATCAACACACCAGCAATAAAGTACTAGAGCTACTTTTTGTTCGACAATACGCAGCTTCAGATTTTATGCATAAACATTAAAAACATTCAATTCTAATTAAAACACTGAATATGAGTTTAAATTAGAATTTATTGGCTGATTTTTTTGATTTTACACAGGAATGACTTCTTCCCACAGCAGTTTAAAAGTAGATCAGGACTTTATGAAAGTGTCTGTGACCCCGTGACCTCTCGGAAGCAGCAAGTGACAAGCTTTCTCTCTCCTGTGCGTGGGATAAGGTGTCTGTTAGGCAGATCAGTTGGCATATTGAAATAAAACAGTGTGCGTTTCTTTAGTTCCCTCCTCAGATGAACGCAGGAAACAAGGGCTGACAACACAGAACAATAACAAGTCACCCAACACTAATGAAGTCCTCAAAGACTTTCTCCTTCTCTCAACAGACTTCTTTTGACATTCAGCATGACTATTTACTTTAACTCAGCTGAAGAGAAGACAACCAATTATCATTTCTAACTTTTTTTTTCGTTCTGCCTGTGTCTCTGCCTGCAGGAGAAGGCAGCTGAAGGAGAGTGTGTACGGTGACAAGCTGCAGCAGTACAACACAGGAGGAGGTGCGGCCATTACTGAAACTTTAAATAAGCTCTGCCTTCATATATGCTGACATACACCAAACTTCCAGAGCAGTGTTTATATTTTGCACTTTGTAATTTTCTCCTCAGAGGTGACGCTGAGGCCGGACATGTTCAGTGGTCCCACCCCCACTGTGACCTTTCCCACCCTGTCTGAAGGTCACAGTTCACCAGGGGTCAAGATTTACATCGACCCCTTCACCTACGAGGACCCCAACGAGGCTGTCCGGGAGTTTGCCAAGGAAATCGATCCCTCCTGTGTCAAAATAGAGGAAGTCATCGGATCAGGTGGAGATTTTCACACTGTCTCTTACACTCTCATGTTGTTGCAATAAGACTTTGACAAGACAAGATTATTTTATTTGATTCTAAAATGCAGTGGAAGAAATCGGGTTAGTAAATTTACTCAAGTGCCGTACTTAAAACAATTTTCTACCTCTACTAGGCAAATATTGTACTTGTTACTCCACCACATTTATTGGACAATTTAAATTGCTGTCTAGATTGAGATTAAAAACGACACATTATTATAAACTATGATGCAATATTATGGATGAAAAAGAAATACCTTCACTTTCGTCAGCTGCAACACTGAAGTTATGTGAATAATCAATAATTACATTAAAAACCGTTGTTTTCCCTGATTGGTCTCCATTATAACAGAGACACCTTTAAACTGTTGTCAGGACACGTTGAACTGCAAAACAAAGGTCAATTATGAATCTCTCTGGCGTGACATTTTCAACCATGGGGGCTTATTATTTGTAAAACTTTCCCTAGAAATGCAACTTAAAAATCTCTGAAGTCATCCCAATGTTAACTCTTTGTAGAGAGCAGGAACTCGCTGTGAGTTACCCATCAGCAGGAGTGTTCATTGGTCTAGTGTGGCGCAGTGCCTCCAGGTTGTTGTAGTTTTACTGATTTAGAAAACATTTGCGTCTTTGCACTGCATAGACAGCTCAGTTTTTTATAAGGGCCATATTTCCAGCGGTGAAATATTATAGTCCGAGTTCATAAACACCATGAACTGCATCAAAAGTGAATGTCAGCAAAGTAAACCTTGGTTTCCTTTAATGAGACCAGTTGTCACTTGAAACAGCAAAGAATTCAAAGTAAACTAATCAATATCTCCAGCGGTGCAATGCTTTTGTGTCAATGAGAAAGATCTGGAGACTCAAAATACCAATTTATTATTTTTGCTTTATTTTTGTCCTTTGAAGTCAGGAGAGATGTTTTATTCATGCTGAAAACTTTCACCGGAATAAATTAAAACTGTCTTCATGCATTCTCTTTGGCTATCCGCGCTCTCACTGTAAAAATGCTGTGTGATGTTCGGCAAATAGAGAAAGTTGGGTGTGAACTGGAGTCCCAGAGCATCCTCTGAAATTGTTTTTAGGGGTGCAGAGTTTTTGCATGTAAGCCGTCGTATGTAAAAAGGAAAAAAAAGATGGCAACAAGAAACAAAACAAAAATGATAGAAACTTAGCTAAGATCAAGTGCTTTATTTTACCATTGAGCATTGAGAACTGAAACCATCCATTACCTTCAAATACTTCACTGCTGCTTTATTGTCTCAAGGGGATTCAAGTCAGGTAAAACACAGAGCGCCAAGATTTGAGAATAAGACGAAATCCAGAGAACATCAAATACAAATATGTAAATCATGTGCCAAAACCAACAACTCAAGGTTAAAAATAGTTTAACAAACTGCAGCATACATCAGTGACAGCATGAAAAGAAACCAGGAGAACATCCAGCCATCAAGAGATTTGCATATTCCAACTCTTTCATCTCTCAACTAAGTATTTATCACTTCAATCACTGTTGTTATTCCTCAGATCAGACTCACATCTGTTTATGATTTAATTGGTGTAATGCCTGAAGAAACTATTGGGAATACAAAATACTGGAGGATAATCTCGAGCTTTGCACAAAAACATAAGAAAATCATTATTTCTTGTCACACGTAGACTTTTAAAGGTGATATTAATGCCTAATATGGACATTTGCATCACATTGATGAATAATATAGATATTCAAGGTCTTAAAGACGTCAGCCGTATTTCATTTCTACATTGAATTTTTGTACTCTTTGCCCCAGGCCACCAAAAGCCAGGGCTTCTCTGTCAGTTTTCTTTGGGAACTTTAATTATTTCAGGTTTAATTTCTCTTGTAGCTAATTTTCACAGATACAAACCTCAAATACTAATATTTCAGCCTAGAAGTACTGTTTTTTTGTTTTTGTTTTTTTTTTTACCCTGGGACTCTTTGTATGCTTAGTTGAGAATTTATACTACTGAAATGCACTAAACAGGTTCTGTATTATTAACATTGGTCTTGTCTTATAATGGGCATTGTGTCAAAATCTAGTTAGAAGAGCCTCTTTTCTTTTAGCTAATATAGTGCTTACATGGCGCATAACACAAATTAAGTTTTAAGTCAGCGTGTGAGTACTGGGTGACAGGGTGCACAAAGGGCAGTGTCCTCTAATCTGACAAGGGGTTGACAATATGGGAAAAAAACAATCCTCTCTCACAGTTTATGTAATTTTGGTTGACAGGAAGGTCAGATTTCTAAATTCAGATGTTAAAGGGACATGATATGAGATACAGCCAGAGTTTTGGTTTAAAACAATGAAATGAGCCAACATTATCAGCTGAATGTGAAGAAACAAGTTAACATTATGTCAAAGACATCTTTGTACTGTGTTGCACTGATTTCAACTCCAGTTGGCATACTAACCAGCTAGCTCCTGCCCGTCCTGTCTCGCAGTACCACTTTGTACCTCAAGAGGAGCCTGATAGCCCCCATACTTTCACTTGGGAGAAATATGGCAGCGATGAGTTTGCTACTAAACTCACCAGATGTCGAGAGAGGAGATATTTTACACCTATTTTCCTAATTTTTCCACTACAGCTGTTCACTGACGGAACTCAGCTTTCTCTCTTTTATCAAACTAACACAGGCATAATTACCACGTTAACCCATTGTCAAACACACACAATTCTAACATATTTCAAACTTTAAATTAAATTAAATTAAACAAGAAATCATTCCGCGATAGGGCCACTTAGCCCCACAACTAACTGAGCTCCTGTAGTGTGCAGCAATGAGCGGTTATGCGGCCCCCTATAGTTTTGAAGCCACCTTTTGAATTCTGGCTATTTCTCACAGTTACACTGGTGATGGATGGAATAGGGAAATGTATATTGGTTCATGGTATAAATTAGGAGTCGGGTAAAACAATGATTTCTTAGCTCCATCATAATTCCCTCTTGAAATATTATGTCTAGATGCAGGAAACTCAGTTATCTGACATTTTAAACCAAATACTGAACAGTGTGATCAGTTGTAACCATTTCAGGATATCTTTTTCTTTTTCTTGAGTGACAGCAGAATGAGGTCGAGCTGGCATGGACACCACAAGTCTTTGCAAAAACTGAAGACTCATGTTATCCCAAAAATCCAGTGTGGCAGTCCCACAGGGGGAAAAAAGTATTTTAACTAGTGGCCGCGGACTTTTGAACCCTACTTTGAACTATGTTTTAAAAGCAACATGTGGTTAAACAGTAAGTAAAAATAAATGTGTACAAATAAAACATTTTGATGCATCAAATTGCAGTGCAGCCCCTTGAATCAGGATTGAACTGAATCATTTGGTGCCTAGAGATTCCCACACAGACATGAATCTTTAATGATTCATTTGTAGTATTTGTCCTCTACCGCAAACCACGATAGATCGAGAAATGCTTTCACTCCGGACTATATACTTTGGAATACTCTTTACTTTCTTTTTCCTTGTACCAAAACCAATCAAACCCAAATGGCCATGGAGCTCTGGGTGATAAAGGTCATGAACCAGATTCAGCCCCTCACCGCTGAGAGTGTGTGCTTTCAGCTTTGGTCTGTTGAGCCACTCTGAGAGGCTTCCTGTAATCCCTCCGTTTCTCGCTTTATTTCTCTCACGGGAAGGTTTCTCACCTCAGCCAGAGGTGACAGAGCAGGGATGAAAACGACGGGGAGGCAGGGGAAAATATGAGCCTGGGTGATTGAGATGTGGCCGGACTTTGAGCCCTTAAACGGTTGAATCTCTCCCATTTTGTTGCAATAGAATATGAAATTCGATCCACTGCTCTTTCTCTCTCATCCCCCCCCTCTGACTTTCGTCTTTTGTTTTTCTTTCTGTCTTTCTTTGATACTTCCTCCTATCTTCATCTCACCCAGTGATTGAGGCCCTCTGGTGTTTTAGAGTTTGTTTGCGTATAGAGAAATGCTAAAATAAAGAACCAAGGGGGAAAAAGCAGAACAACAGATTGAGGAGGGAAGATAAAAGAAGGAAGAAGGAAGCACCCTGAGGAGATAGTAAAAATATCTCACCTCACTCTCTCTTGCTCTCTTTCTCTGTGATAACACCCCTCGGTTTCCCTCTCTCACCCACACTGTAAGAAATGTCATTCTTAAAAAGCGCTTTATCTGAATGAAGTCAAGTCCTGGGACACTTTAATATACTACAGTAAGGAGCAACGACATCACACCTGACAGGCCACTTAATTTAATTCTACTATGTTTAATGTACTGTAGATTTAAGATTTTAAAACACAGCCATTGAATATATCTTCTTTTGCTCCATCTTCTCTTAGACCACCGCCACAGGAAGTCACATGTCATCTTATCTTTCCTCTCTTTGCAAAACCTTCTTTTCCATCCTCCTCTCCCTTATTATCGATACAATCTCATTTCCATCCTTCTCCTTTTGATTTCTACAACCCCTCATCCCTCCTTTCTTACCCTGTCATCTCTCCATTCTCCTTTCTGTTTTGCCCTCCATCCATCTCTTCTTCTGCTGGTTTACGGCGATAGATAGTTTTCTAATGAGCTGTGAGATGCGGTGCAGAGATCACAGTGCAACAGGGCGACGTAGTCTGTCATCCAATTCCCATCACTCATCCATTATTCACATGCTGATTTTTATCTCAGGGATGAGGACGTTTATTTTGAAGTGATATTCAATTTTCATGTCCCAAAGCAGAGGCATACGGCTGCATTTATTTTGACAAAAGACATCTGTGTCTCCAGCACTGTATGGACATTTTCTGTGCATTGAACACAGTGCAAGGCAATGAGGGTAGTAGCGCTTTGTGGCCTATCAAACTAATTCATCGATCAACATAGATATTCATAAAGAAAGACACATGAACAAGAGAGCCTCGGAGAGCTTTTAGTTTTTTAACATCCACAATAACCTCCATGTGCACATCAGCTGAGCAAAATGCAGAAGTGAAAAGTAAGGAAGAACATGAAGTTATGGTTAGTACAATTTTGAGGCACAATTTTATGATCAGTTCACTTGTGCCAATGAATATCTAAAAAAAAACAAAAAAAAACGACAAGGTGTCTAAGAAGGATAGGAAGAAAGAAAGAGGTTGTCGGACCATTTTTGTAAATTTTTGAAACCAGTGACCCAACATTTACAGCCGATTTATGCTGTGATTGGCCAACCAGAATTTAAACTACTCCCTTCACATCTTTTTTTTTTTTTCTCTCAATAAAACTGTTTAACTTCTCATGTGAATAACCAAGTGAAACTTCCAGAAGAGACTGTCCTAAAATGGGCGTCCTTATCCCAATTTGTAAACAATATCAACTTCCCCGTCTTTGTAATGTTGTGGTCCGACTTTTAGTGTGGCCGCTCTCAATTATAAACACTTTCGATTTCCGATGAAAATAGGTGTAGTTGAGCAGAACCCGACCGTAAAGTCAGCTTTGCAAGAGATGACTAATAACCCCGATGATGTCAATATTATGAATTGTTAAAGACATCGCAGGGATGGCGTTTTTTTCCAAGCTAACCTAGAAATTAGCATCGCCCAGGTTCCCTCGACAAAACACCCATTGGGTTTGTTCAATTGGATTTTGAATTTTTGCCGAAAATAAGGTCCGTGTTCCACAAGATGATCTTCACAAATGATCACTGCTTTTATGGTTTTTAAAGCTAAAATGTAGTTAGAGTAGAAGTAAAAAGCTACTTGGACTTCAACTTCACCACTACTAAGCTTCACATTACACTATACAATACATACTATAAATTGATCAATCTTCAGGTTGAAATGCTGACTCTAAAGACAAACTAGTGAGTGTAGCTGAGTTGGTCTCATTTAGCAGCTTCTTAGCAGCTGCCCTTTTTAAGACATATAAAAGCTTTAAAAGTTTTGATTGGGATATAAACTGACATATTTTATGTGTTAGAACAAGATGTGAAAATCTCTTAAGCTTGTGTTAACCACAGACCTTACTTTTAGAAATCTTATAGAAAATCCATTAAAGAAACCCACCGATAAGAGACGAGAGAACCACAAACATCAAAATGCTCACTCACTCGCGGGTTGTCCAATTTCATTCCAGTCAAAGTCAAAATGTACCTGTTGGGATTTTCCAACTTTAAATTTAATTTCCAGGCGTTCCATAAGAAGGACGCCAAACGGTAACAGAAAGACATGGCTGACAGGAACAAACTGATGTTCCCTTGGCAAGTGTGCACTCTTTACCCCCAAAAAGCAGATAAAGTTACAGATGCCATCATACATTTTATTTTGTTTCTATACTAAGAGATAAATCTAAATATCCAATTTACATGCCTCATACAAATACCCTCCCCGCGGGTGCTGCCATTGTATGACATGAGACATCTGCTTCTACATGAGACTCCCATAGTCTCTATCCATGAGGTCCCCTGACGGTCTAAACCTCGAGATGAAGGCTGAGGTGTGGCGTGTAAAGCCAAGTACCTTAGCAATAATAATGGTGCTGTCCCTTTTGTCTTGTTTGCCAGCTTCACTCCTAACCTGTTATTACCTCTGAGAGGAGCTTTAATGGGGATTCAATTTTTGTTGTTCTTTCAGTCTGCAAAAAACACCATCAGCGTGGCCTTGAGTAAAACCCTCGACCTCAGTCTGCTCGCTCAAAGGCAATCAGTATGAGACTGAGGAAGCAGAGGGCAGCTTCCACCACTGAGCGAGTGTTTATGTGTTTGACTCGACCCGCCCCTCTCATTGGACAATATGCTACCAATGTTTTGATTGATGGAGGATTTTTAATAATGAACAGTAGCCAAATGGTTTGAACTACAGTCCTTCAGAAGACCCATTGTACATCATAAAATGCCATTAAAATGCAATTATTTATTAGCTCTTTTATTCTGTAATAATTTATTTACAGGCCCTGAATTCAAAGGAGCAATAAAATAACAACAATCCCTGACAGTCCCAGGCACTTGTTTTCCCCAGCTGAGTCACACACTGTTCTGAAGAAACAGCTGAAGCTTTGCTTTTAGACAGAATGCTTTCATTTTAAACCCATAATGTCCCCTCCTGTTGCAGGAGAGTTCGGCGAGGTGTACAAAGGTCGCCTGAAACCTGTCGGGAAAAAGGAGATTCCTGTGGCCATCAAGACCCTGAAGGTTGGTTACTCCGAGAGGCAGAGGAGGGACTTCCTGTCCGAGGCGTCGATCATGGGCCAGTTTGACCAGCCGAACATCATCAGACTGGAGGGTGTGGTCACAAAGAGCAGGCCTACAATGATCATCACAGAGTTCATGGAGAATGGAGCGCTTGACTCGTTTCTCAGGGTAAATAACACACGCAGTACACAGAGTCACACGGATGTTTTGTCAGTGTAATGCTGCATTTTATGTAACGTTTCACAAAGAATTTTAAAGTTTCTTTAGTATCGCATAATCTTATCTTAGCTGGTGTACACAGTCTATGAACCGACTGAGCTTGTTTATTCTGGACCGTGGAATCAGCAGCTGACAGTCTCAAACTAAGGTTCAAATTTTTGCCTATTCTGGAGCTTTCCACTGCATCACACGGTAGTTATCAGTAGACTGAGGCTGCTCAGTTGCCATGGAAATGAGAACTTTCCATGATTCTGACTACCTCAAGAACTCATCACTATTTATAAAAAAAAAATTGCCTAATAGCTTGTTTATTACCTTCAAACCGCCAACATAAAGCCACTAAAAACTCACTGTCGAATGTATTGCTCTATACAATCAAATTCCTGGCTAAATAGGCAACACTTAAAGTAAAACAATCTTAAAAAATAAACACAAAACCTGTAATTTATGCCACAAGGGGTCCCTCAATCAAAATGGTGAGAAGTGGCGTTGTGATTTTTTGTGTTAACAAACACCATTGCTGTTGAAAATCTGTCTGATGTGACTCAGGCAGGACGAGGTGATGTATTAAAATGACATACCATCTGATGACCCCCTAAGAGCTACTGCAACGGGGGACCAGATTAAATGCACTGTCACATTGAATGAAATTAGGATTTCATTTCATTTAACTTCATAGCTCGATAAATAACTAAATATACCTCAAAGGTCTGGTTGTTTCAATGATTATATTCCATGAATGTGACAAATTATATCTTTTAAGAGTTTAACACTCAAACGTTTGGTGTATCTTGGATGAATGGATTTGGATTGTTTAGATTTGATAGATCGTGACTAAAAAAATGCGTTGCTAAATGTAGATTGATGCACAGCTGAGCCCCGCCCATCTTAAACTACTAATAAAAGAGAAGAAAAAAAGTTTTGTATGTGAAAAAAAGTAAATGGAGGATTAACATGATACGTTGTGTACAAGCCTCACGTAAAAAACTGTTCTTACATTGGCTGAAAAGTATGTGACACTGGTTAAAAAAGTATTTTTTTAGGGTCTTCCAGGTCCATTTGCACTCTAATTTCCGGCCCCATCAGCAGATTGAGTCGTATGGTGATGCTGAAAAGCAGTAAAAAGAGCTGAAAGTTTTTTGTCACCTTATGAAACAGCCCTTTTACACTCTGCAGTTTGAAATTCATCGTCTGTCGTTATCATTAACAACGTAAATGTTTGAAGTTACTTGGTAACACTCCTGAACACGAGGCAGGAGAGGTTTCAGTTTACACACAAACTGAAGCTTTGGAGGAAAGTAATATCCTGAATGTTATCAGAGATGGATGCAAATCTATAAAAAAATATCTTGTTACAAATTTGAAATACTTGGCTCATCAAATTCATCAAAATATAATAAAACATACATGCATGAGAAAATGCACATAATTAAAACACAGATCATTTTTAATACAATAATACATTCAATATTGAGTGATATGTTTGCTTTTTAGGCATTCAGTAATCCAGGTGTTGGTCTAAACCTATACCCTCTACAGTAAAATGATGAGTTCTGCTGCTGATTTACCATGTCATAGATTTGAAGTGGCCAATCAGGACATCTTGGAGGTGTGAGGCGCCTAAATCAGGGATGCATGGTGGGTGGTTTCTGTCAGTCAGAACAATCATTGACTGACTAAGTGAACAGTCGGAAATGGAAACTGAACAATCAGGCTACTCTCCTATAGGAATAAAACTGCATTTAAAAGATGCCATTTTAGAAGAGTCATAAATGTAAGTGCAGTGAAGTAAGTGAATCTCAAACACCTCCAAAGTCAAATAAAGTGCTAGAGAGACAAAACAGTACCAGTACAACAAGTATGTTACAGTAGAGAATAGTAGAAGAGAGGGACTGATCCAAAGCCGAAGAATGTGATTGGTTAAAAATCTTAAGTAAATCTGAAAGTCCATTTGAAATACATGTAATGAAAATCCTTGGGTCGCACATCTCTTAATGTTATCATAAGTACAATAATACAAACACAGTGTATGTGTTTATGTGCGGGCCTGAGGCTGTTGATATGCACGTTTATCTTTAGTCCAAACACATAAAAACAGACGGAGAGGGGAGGATCCGGAGTTTTTTCGAAGAAAGAGACACAGAGACCGAAACAACCTCCTGCTCTTCCTTTTCTCCTGTCTTCTGCTTCCTGTGCTCGTTCCTCCTCATCCTGCCAGCATGACTGTCTGTCTGTCAGTCTGTCCGTCTCTTTGATCCTGCCCTCCTTTCGAGGCGCCTCTAAAGACAGAAAGAGAAACTCTTTGATGTTTGGTTCTCACAGCGTGACCCCTTTTGACTCAGAAATCATCCGCTGACTCAATCACACACACACGCACACGCACACACACACACACGCACACACACACACACACACACACACACACACAATGATCGATCTCACTGGTGTTGCTGTCCTAGCGTGACCATCTTGCAGGCACAGAACCCAGAGGATCAATGTGTGTGTTTGTACCTCGAAGAAGGTTTTGCCTGCAGAGGATTAAGCTAGAGGAGCATCAAAGGCACAGTTTGATGCACAAAGTGAATTAAAAGACACACACGCACACACACACACCTTCAACTGCAACTCGGTCAGCGGGGATGTCAGTGATGTTTATAAGAGAAAAACTGTCTGGCCCAGAGGTTAAAGAGTGAAATAGCAAAAAGGCGAATGTTTTGGGTTTCACAAACATGTTTTACAACAACAACAAGCCTCCGGCTCCAAAGTACGTTTTTCTTCTGTTGGGTTTTTATATTCAGAAAATATTTCCTACAGATTAAAATGACTTCTAGTGACTTCTCCTCCTAGTCATCTGAATTACATTCAAGAATGAACCATTTTTACACTGGATCACATGTTTGGGACAGCAAAAGCCCATCGGTGAATACAGTCTTCTGCCTCCATTGCATATTTTTGTCACAAGTGTTTGATAATAAGATTTGAGAGAGGACTGCAAATGTTTTTCAACTCCCTAATATGAGTATTGGCATCAGCCCTAGAAACTGCACACTGGTCGGGCTCTACTGTTTAACATTCAACATAATTGACTTTCAGTCTCACCTCAGCACATAGGACCAGTCGCTTTGTGAAATGGCCGTGAATGTTGTGGTGTTGGTCGAGGACAAATTATCAGACAAAAAGCCTCGAATTTTATTGTTGGAAATTTGTGAGAGGGCATTTTTAGACACCTATTAATGATCTCACAAGCACTTTGAAGCATCCTGACTCATTATCCCTAGGCCAAAACCAAGGACCATGATATTGATAAAGTGAACTGAATCATTAAAAAAGTTAAAATCACAAAGAAAAGTCACATTTCCATGACAGCAGCATGATCACACTGCAGTTTCTGCACTTCTTTTCATACATCATCTTGATCACATAGCACTTTTCTGTGCCATGTAACTGTCACCTGGTTTGAAAAAGGTAATTATTTCCCCCAGAAGCTGTTTGTTGAAGCTCCTCTCGTGGCATTTTATCGAGAATAGTGACACATCTTTTCACCTGCTAGAAGTAAAAAGGCCTGATAACGGAAAATAAAAATAATCCTGTCACGGTTTGGTGGTTTTGCAGCAAAATGATGGGCAGTTCCCAGTGATCCAGCTGGTTGGTATGCTGAGGGGCATCGCATCTGGAATGAGGTACACACACACAGACGCTCATACACTCCTGCTGCAGGAATCCATTTTTATCATAAACATGAATAAGAAACTTTTTCTAATGTTTCAGTGACTGTTGTGTGAAATTAGATTTTTTTTATACAACAATACCAATTCTAACCCACTCTGATGTCATGTGGTGATATTGAATACTGCCTTGTATTATTCACAATCAGATGTCAGCAGCCTGAGATGTGCTGCCTCCACATCCCTCCACATCCTACAAATAATTTTTCTCTGACACACATGAACAAATAAAAACTCTATTTATTCAAGTTAAGACGGCTTGAAACAGTGCTCACATACACACACACACACACACATGCACACACACAAAACACACACGGGATCCTATCTGTGTTTTATTGCTTGTATCTGGCTGTGATAACACACATGTACGCACACATTAAATCCCATTCGTATTTTATCAAAGGCTGCTGGCAGTGACAACGCACACACTAAATCCCATTACCTTTTTTTATAGGGGCCCAGGTAGCTGGCAGTGGATAAGACACACATTCACCTGATAAATCCTGTTGATATTTCAGGTACCTGGCAGAAATGAGTTATGTTCACCGGGACCTGGCTGCTCGGAACATCTTGGTGAACAGTAACCTGGTGTGCAAGGTGTCTGACTTCGGCTTATCACGATATCTGGAGGACGACACCTCTGACCCCACGTACACAAGCTCACTGGTGAGGGGACACACACACACACACACACACACGCACACACACACACACACACACACACACACACACACAGGGAACATGCAAGCATACATGAAATGTTGCTGCTGTTATCCGTGGTTATTTTAACAACCATGTAAGACGCTCCATACTCATTGGTTAAAAACAACGCTGAAAGTGTAAAGGACCAATTTGTTTCCATTAACTTCCTGGTGGAAAACCCTTATATCTCATTAGTAACAACACTTCTGACATTGGAGTACATTTACCTACAGTAAATTATTTGTTTGCGTAAAGTCTAAAAACATGACGGCTTGAGTTTAACCAAAACTGGTTAGTTAGCTGAGATGTTGCCGTTGGGTAGAAGAAAGAGACACTAGCAAAGCAACAACTATGACCAGCACGGCAAAAACATCAGATAGGCTGGACCACTGTGTTGAATATACATCTTTAAACTTTACGGTTCCGGCTGAAAATATCAACAGAAATAAACAACCCTGCCGGTTTCACATATCCGCACTGTCACAGTAATTACTTCTACAGCCATGCAAGCTGCCCCTTGAAGCTGTAATGCACAGCAAACATTGAAGGAACACTCGTGAAAAAAATAACATTACTCCTGAGGGTGATGCTGGAGAAAACGCTCGCATTGGACATTTCAGAGCAGACACAGCTTGTCAGTCTTGGCTCATTTTTCATCATCCTAGGCCAAACTTCTTGAGTCTCAGCTGTGCTATGTCAGCTGCATGCTACTAGCATGTAGACCAGCATGCGTACAGTTGGTAACACACATGCCATGTGTCATTAATCTTAGCACACAGCTGTAAAGTAACTTTCTCGTTGTGAACAATGTGTAAATAAGCAACCTACGACATTCTGTAACAATTTGCATGATGGGTAGGAATGATTTACGTAGAGGTAAGGTGGCTCTCCTGGAGATGGAGACATTATCAATGCCCTTCTTTGCAGAGACATGTTGGATTCACACTCCTAACAAAATGGAGCCCTTTGGCTGAAAGGAAGAACTGAATCTGTCATGTTTCATTAATTTATTACACTTTTTGTACACTTTAAGATATACATTACATTGTGTTACATTGTTTCTAATATGAAACATGGGGTGTGGCACTTGCACATGGACTACCACAACCCCCACCCTTGGATCACCTACCAATAGATCGAAAAATTCTTTACAACCTGTGGACTGATGGACGTTATATGTTCATTGCCTTGTGTATTTTTTGACTGTCTGTTCCTTTGGGAGATGTGGATGTTTTAATGTTGAATAGATGTACATTTTATTGTCCCATCAAACATCTGCTTTGTCATCACTTACATGTGAGAGATTTCTATAAAATGTTAACATATCCATTTCCTCAACACTGTATCAGTCCTCACCTTTATGTTTATGACGTACTAGGGCAGATATACGGGTTGCCCATGGCCTCTGTTTAGTGCTGTGTGATGAATGTGTAAGCGAGGACTTTGAACTATACTACTTGAGTTGAACTATAAAGAAAATAATTTTCCTCCTGCCTTTCTTTTTCATCATTTATCTTCCCCTCTCTCTGTCTTCCCTTTAGGGTGGTAAAATCCCCGTGCGGTGGACGGCTCCGGAGGCGATCGCCTACAGGAAGTTTACCTCGGCTTCAGATGTGTGGAGTTATGGGATCGTCACCTGGGAGGTGATGTCATACGGCGAGAGACCTTACTGGGACATGAGCAACCAAGATGTGAGTCACTGCGTGCTTCTGTGTGTGTGTGTGTGTGTGTGTGTGCGTGTGTGCGTGTGCATGTGCGTGTGTGTGCGTGCGTGTGTGTGTGTGTGAGTCTTTCTCCTGTTCTGTTTTGTTCCTCTCATTGATGCCTGTAACTGTAGGATTCTGTACGTTTACCCGTTTCTTTGTTGCACACTCTCTCAGGATTGTGTGTGTGTGTGTGTGTGTGTGTGTGCGTGTGCGTGCATGCGTGTGGGTTGGGGGTTGTGCTTGTTTGTTTCCTTTGCCGTCTCTCGCAGCAGGGTGCCTGCATGTTGACGAAAACACGCGGAAAATGAGGACATCAATTTGAGTGTCACAGAAATCTTTGCTGGAACATCAGACCAAAAGGCATCAGAATTTTGTTTTCCTGCTGATCCTTTTGCCTGGGAATATTTTATTGTCTTGACAACTTCATCCCAATTACCTTCACAGTTTGATCGATTTGCAGCAGCATTTTGATATCTTGTTTTGCTCTGGCATCACAATTATGTCATTCATTTGTTTAAGGTATGTAGATGTTCTTCAGGCTGGAAATTATTGCCAATCTTTAAAAAAAGACCTGTGCAGTTCTCTGCTGTTCTCGTGTTAAAATGCAGCATAAAACCACTCTCCCATCCTTTCTTTAGGCTGAGTATTCAATTTTACTGTTTAAACCTAAAGGGGATCACGTCCAGTACATGAAACAGGAGGTTCCAGAAGATCGGATTGCTGACATTTTTATTTTTAGGTTTCTATTCCGAGAAGAAATGTGATACACAGATTATAGTGGGTTTTGGCATTGAACCCCACTTCAAAGCTCCGAGGCTCTGAATCTGAATTCCTGCACTTTTAAAACTATATATCTAATGGCTTTGACACAGAGGAGACTGGGAATTTTTTACACGCCTCCAGTTTTTCAGTTTAAACTTTAAAATACATTTTGTTGCTGCAGAAAATCTTTGACATCGTTGCTGACTGGCATAGCAATGTTTTGCCTACTTTAGGCCTCATTCACTTTGACTATACCAAGTTTTCTCTACCTGGTTACTTTCCAACTGATGAGGAATTAATCTGCGGCAATATATCACCTTTGAAATATATACGGACAAAACATTTTCACTTATAAACCTCAATCATTCCTTAATTTTTGTCAGCAGAGACCCTTTTCTACTACCTACACCACCGCAACCCTCGTTTTCACCTTATTTCACACCTCCTCCTCTGCAGCCTCACCCCTCCTTCCCCTGTGGTTGCTCCTGAGCAATAGAAGTCGTCTATGCAGCAGTAATGACGGAGAGTCAGTATAATGACAGCAGTAGTTTTATAATGGCTCAGACAGTGTATAATGATGAGGAAAAGTGTGTGTTACCACTATAGCTAACGAGGGTCTGCCGGGGCATTAACTATGCATGAACTTCACACCCTCGACTCACACATACTACACACACAGCTGAACCACACACATGCGAGCTGACATGCATAGAGACACACACACACACACACACACACACACAAGATTTCAAAGAACACGGAGCGGTGAAATTGTCAGCGGAGCCACCACAGGTGCTGTGTTCGACATGAATTAATCATGAAAGAGACCTGTGATGTTTTACTACACTCGCTGCAATTTTGATTGACAGCGGTGCTTAGAGAGAATTTATGCGGCACAAAGCCTGAGAAGTGTGTCGGGGTCAAGTAGAGTTCACCCAGCGAGCAGACAAATCCCCAGTGCTGAATTTACAGTAGTAGAGGCGCCGCATTCCCCCAGCTTACCTTTAGGTCGGCTTATAAGTACACCGACACGGGCTTGTAACTCTGAATTTACAGGAAGCGCCGAAAAAACAAGTTAAAGTATTATTTCAAGGAATTTTATGGCTCCTCCGCTTCGGTAAAGTAACAATCCTTCATTAAAATGGGAACAGAAACGTAGCAGCAGCATCAAAACGATAGGAAGATAGGAGAGAGCTCCGGCGGAGGAGGACTGGACTTAAACGCTTGAATCACAGGCAGGACAGGCAGCGTTAAAACTGCATTCATTAGGTCAACGACCAAAGCGAGGAGAGGCAGACCAGTCCGAGAGGGCAAAAGCTGGCAGGCAACAGTTCGGATACAGGCAGAGGTCATTGAAAAAAAAAGGCAGACAGGAAATGGAAAGTTTTGGCAGGAAGGCACAATCGAAAATCTGGCACAGCGCTGAGGCTACATGGCAGGTAAACCAGGGAAGATAACTGGGGAATGAGGAGCAGGTGTGGTTGGTGGATGTGGTGGTCAGGTTATTGGGAATGGTGGGAACACACTGGGGACAACTGGAGGAATGGTAAGATACAAAATGAAAGAGGGGAAAGAAAAAAGATGCAGAAAATTAAGGATCTATTTATTCAAACACAGAAAATACAGCAATGCCAAGTAAAATGAAACGTTAATAAGTCAAATACTTTTACTTTTAGTTCTGAGGAAATAATGCAGAATAATACACCCTTTTATGCAAATCTGCATATATCTGAAGTATAAAGTCATATTTATCACTTTTCATTCATTCATATATGTTTTGCCCATGCCTTTTAGAGAGTCTGTGCATGGCACACGTGGCAGATTTTTCAGCCCCTTCCTTTAAAACTTAATGTGAGAAACAGGAATTCTTCTCTCCAGGGTGTCTGAAATATTCAAAGATCAATACATAACTACAAGCAGGAGTCTGTTAGCTGAGGTTAGCCCAAAGGCTTTAAAGGTAACGAAAGCCGCCTGCCACCACAAAATATATAAATGACAAATGTGGTTATTTAAACTGTGGCGTTTATATGAGGACTGTCTTGGCAAAATGCAGTGATTTACCTGGAGTTGTCTCTGTTTGCCTGTGCTAAGTTAAGCTAACCTGCTGTTTATCGTACAGAAAGAGGCATCAATCTTCTGAAGTTTATTTCCTAGTAATCATACATGTGTCATTATTTTCATGTTTTTTCTCTGCAGCATTCTTAATAATAAGATGCATCATCCAGCGATAGTCTACTGATTCCTCCACAGGCAGAATTCAACTACAGACCTCCAAAATCATTTAATTCAATTCATTATCTTAATGTACATTGTTTTAATGAAACACCAGATTAGAGGGTTCCACATACAATTTACAGCTTTGGTTCTCTCAGAATAAGAAACATGGTTTTTCAACTGAACTATCCCTAAAAATGATTTGATATTTAATGGAACTGGATCGAATCGGGACCTTGTGAGTTAGGAACTGAATCGATTCAAGAAAAAAGTGGTGACAGCCGTCTTCATTAATTTGTAAAGCCATAAAAAAAATACTCATTGGACATCTAAAGAATAACAAACAGTGAGAAGGAAGATGTTAGTAATCTCTTATATGTGACGTTTTAAAAGAGCTGAAAGATAGATGCTATCTGAAAGCTTTACAGATACAGAACATGTTTTAAGCCACGTGTTTGAGCTATACGACGAAGTGAGTTTAAAACATTGCAAGCATCATAATTACACTTTTGGGGCGATATTTAAAGAATTACTCTCACATCACTGGCACAGGGGGCAGAATCATTTGTGATAATGATTACTTCACTTGATATTTCCTGTCTTTGATATCTATTTTTTGGATGGCAAAGCAGCTAGTTACACTTTCAGTCAAAGGAGTTTTGAATCCTGTGATGTTTGGGATAATTGCATTCTGCACACAAAGGTATGCTGGCTTGTTTTGCACAACCTCTCTGCAATATCATATTCCTGCCAAGATGTTTTTTACAGAAAAACTTCGAAAGGTCCTTATCATTCTCGACTCCTGCGCTGGCATAATGAAATCAGAAGCTCCACTTGTAAAACTACCTGCCTTGACATCAGAGACTGCAGCAGGCGTCACTGCCTCTTAGTGATGAATATCTGGATGTACGAAGCGACTGCATAAAATGTGTCAGGATGCAGTTCTCAAATGGAAATTGAATCCTCTTAACTAATCTGAGTTTTAAATAGAGCCGAAAGAGGCACGATTCTTCTGTAAAAAAAAATACTTCTGTGTTATCAGCAGAAATCACAAAGAAGCTGTAACAGAGAATACTTTCCCGTCCACACGGAGCTCCTCTCTGCCAACAGGAAGTCACAAATCAAAACTCGAGAGCAAAATATAAAGTGTCCACTAAACAGCAGCGGGAGAGCTGGACTCAACTTCACATCTTTTTGCCTCTTTCATCCTTTTGATATCCAGAGCATCGCAGAGCAGTACCGTGCTGAGTGCAATTTACTGATGTCATATCACAATAATATGTTTCTTTCAAAATATGTTTTCCCGGCTGTCATTTATATCACACATTTCCCCTGCGAGAAGAGTGGGCTTGTTGGAATCCTACAGAGAAAAAAACATCCTGTGTGTATACGTTGGCACGAAAAATCCAAATATTTTCTCTTTCCGTAAAAATACTTTTGATAATTTATTCTGCAGTGGGAGGCGTCAATCAAATGTGAGTTCAGGGCCGCAGCACTTCTTCAATTATATGAAACCACACATGACCTCATTAACTTGGTTCATGGTATCTATCAGAACAACATCCTGAGTGTTTGGTTGTCAGAATCCAAAAAAACGTCTTTCCAAAACTGTCATGGATGCCGTCTCAGTGGGTGGAATCTATATGTTCCTCCTCTTTCTCTGCCTCCAACAATGTAGGTGATGGAGATGTGGGTGGAAGCAAACGATCCTGAACGATTGAACCCAGTTTCAAGCTGCAGCAGCTCCCCAGAGAGTCTGTGCTCGCTAAAACAAAGCCACTTGCCAGCGATCAAATCTTTGAATGATTTGATCAACTTTAAAAGTTATACCCCGCCCACATATTCCATTACACTGGGAACATTGCAGAAGCTTTAATGGATGCCTGAACTGCAATGTGACTGTGATAATGTGGCAATGCGTCTCTGGCTATGTTATTTTATAAAGTTTAGCTAAAGCAGTGTTTACTTTTAATAAAAATGGAAAATAAACAGAATAAATGAGATGCAGTAGACCGAAATGTCACTAAAGTCATCCACATATTGTTTATTTGCCATCTCTTTTCATAATGCCACAATATCCGCATGCTGTGAAGTTGAAACTTACTACATAATCAATTTGTGGTCATACTTGATAGGAATAGTGCATGAATAGTATAATGAACAGTCGCTTATTGAAATTGTGAAAGAAGATATAAATCAACATTGGCATCGTCGTCTATCCATCCATTATTTTCTTTATTTTTAGCTCTATTTTGGTCAAAATCAGTCAAATCGTGTGGAAAATGTAGCTACTAAATGCTCAGCTATGTTCACTAAGTATAGGTTACCTTTGTCCGAATACTGTTTTATCTCTGGGTAGGTAGTTTGCGGTCCGTTTATCAGTTGATGGCTGTGAAACCGAAAACAACAAGCTGAAATAGGTGTTGAAAGATGCTAAAACCTGCTCTAAAGCCAATAATGTGTAAAGTTTCGGCTGATAATTCTCTGTGGTGTTTTTTTGTTTGTTTTTTTTGTCATGAGCAAAACACGATTATTTGATACATTGATTTATCTTTGCAACTCTCATTGATTCTATCACCAATTGTAAAAAAGATAAATGATTTTCCACAATTCATAAAAAAATTGTGTCCATTTGTCTCCCTCTCCCTCGCTCTCACCTCCCAGGTGATAAACGCCATCGAGCAGGACTTCAGGCTGCCAGCTCCCATGGACTGTCCAGTCGTGCTGCACCAGCTGATGCTGGACTGCTGGCAGAAAGACAGGAACGCACGGCCAAAGTTCCCCGATATTGTCAGCATGTTGGACAAAATGATACGCAACCCTGCATCTCTGAAAGCCGGCACCAACAACGTCACCCCTGGGTGAGGAGAGATACAAACTCATTTACATACACAAACACACTCTCCCTGTCCGTCTCTAACCTCTGTATCAGTGAAACCTCTTTTTTCTCTCCTATCGTATCCACCGCCTGCAGTCCTTCCCATCATCCCTTGTTAGACCGCGGAGCTCCAGACCTGAGCAGGGTGAGCTCTGTGGAGGACTGGCTGGCTGCGCTGAAGATGACCCAGTATCGAGACTCCTTCCTGGGCTCGGGCTTCACTTCTCTGCCGCTCATCACACAAATCACAGCCGAGTAAGTCCGCCCGTTTAGCTGCCTCACTCTGCCTACGTCTCACACTGCTCACGTGCCAAGTCTGTGTCTCGTTAGCTGGACAACTGGCAGGGCTGCTGGTTGGCTGACTGCTGTGCCATGTGTTCTGTCTGAACCATCTCCCAGGCTTACTTACTTCCATCCTTTCTTCCTCTTTTTATCATGCTATAAAAGGCTGTGAGCACCGCTACAGAATGTCAATATATCTCTGTCAAATAACTCGTGAGGAGCTGTAATTTCTGTAAAACCCCGTCAAAATAAAAAGAGGCCTCTTTCCTCAGATAATGCTGTTTCTTCTTTAAACTGAGCCTATATTTTCTGGCTTTCATGTAGCTGTTTCTCATAGCTGGAGTTTCTGCAAGTGATTTGTACTCACTCCACAAGCAAACATTTTGGAAGTGAGATTTTTAATCAGTGTGTCTTTTTCGTTCACCATCTAACTATTGAAGACATTTTTAGTTTTATTTACTGACGTACAGTATGTATAAGTGGTGGAGGTATGCATTTTTGTGGCTGGTCCCTGCAGGCTGCACTTTGGGTCAAACATAAGAGGAGGCATTTTCCCACAGGAATTAATTAGCTATACTTTAACACAGTACCAGTGCGGCGAGAGCAGATAGTGCCACACAGACTTGGTTATGTGCCAGTGAACCTTAAAAACATAAAAAATCTGTCCCATATTAGCTCCTATAAAAAGTCATCTGCCCATATAGTTCATATGAAGTCTTGTATATGACCATTAATGGGCTATATAGGCATATTTTTATATCAGTGTGGTTGAAAGCAAATTGGCCCGAATCATCAATAATCAGTGAACTAAAATTAATGATGCACATTTTATATCCGTTGATGTGTCAATAAAAAAAACTGTTAAGCTAATTAGACTTTTTGTGCTGATTAATTCCTTTTCTTACCATTTCTCCACTAAAAGAATGAAGCTATACATGTAAAGGTGTACAGTACTATTCAGGAATTGTCGGTTTCTGTTTGTACACAACATTCAAAGTTGCCCGCTCCTCTCCAGCACACCGCCACCAGGAGCACACGTCACCTGGCCCTGCAGCACTCAGTTTCCAATTACAGACACATATTTACAAAACTACTAAAGGAATTATCCAACTATAAATTTCTATGTTCGTTGGGGCCAGCTTCAGTAACCGGTATGATGTGAGTGTTAGATAGAAAATTATTAAAAACTCAGACCTCAGGGGTTAATTTTTTAAAACAAAGTTATTTACTTTTGTGGAATTGTTACATTTATTGTAATAGAAAAACTTTTCTTTGTTTCCCTGTGGTAGTACTGTCAGCACCGTGGTCACATAGATAGCTGTAGCTACATTGCTACTGCTACTTACTGATCTAGTAGAAAGAATACTGGTTTTGAACCTGGTGGTAAGATGAAACACATATCACCAGGGGAACAAACGCCCTTCATCAAGCTAGTTCTCTTTTTTACAGTGTAGAGTTTCCACAGTTATTCCAGTTGAGCCACCTCTCCTCCTGGCTGGGAGACGATGACCCATTAAGTGAACAAAAAGGTCCACTTTAAGGCTATTTAGATATGTAGTCACAGTAGCTCTCCTGGCTCAGCCCTGCTGCTGCTGTCTGCTACACACACAGAATGTCAAGAAATAAAACGTGTTCAAAGGAAAACCTTCTTCCCTACTTACTGCATTTCTCAAACAATTCTTAGTTTTCGTCTTACTTGGGTATCATGTCTGTGATTCTTAATCTATTTTTAGATGTTCTTGAGCAATGAAGGACATTAAAATCTTGAAACAGTTTACATTGTAGGAAATGCTCTATTTAACTGGAGCAGGAGGAGCACTGGGGTGCGTCTCTGTGTGCGTAATGCAGTGCGCAGATCTCAGTCCTTTGATCGGATAAGGTGGAGGTGGATGAAACAATTTGTATTTGATGGGGAACATATCAGTGACATCACCTGCAATGGACTCCAGTAGCATAAACATTAAGTGGGACTCCCCCTTAAGAGAGACAATACGCGTATTTACACACAAGACAGAGTATAGTTCATTTCACTGATTATTGAAATCTCCCGACTCCTGAGCTCCATCACTGCTGCCTCCTCTAAGGAGTATCCTCTGTTCTGGCCTGTTTATAACTACAGATATAGCTTTCCTGCTTAAATGTGCCATGATGTTCGCTACAGTGACATTACTACGCACATGGATAGAAAAGCCTTTAAATGACTGAGAGAGCAGCCTCTCTTATAATCAAAGCACATGTACATGTGTTGTGAACCTGCCTTTGAAGATGCATTTTACTATAGGAATACTGAGCCCTCTGTATCACACGTAAAATGCTGCAACATTGACTTTAGATCAAGGGTTCATCTTATTACTGCAAACGCCTACTGCTGCTCCGAGATGCGCCAGCAAAGCACCTGATCTCGACTTATTTTAAGACCATTGGTATAAAACTAGCAGCGACACTCTTGTGCACTGTGCGCCACTTCAGCCGGCAAAAAGATCCTGATGCTGCAGGATGGCTATTTCACCTACCCACACCCCATCCCCTATTAGTCTGAATGATTGTTCTTATGACCTGTCCAGTCCTATCAGAGGTCTGAGATCTTTGCACCACATTATGCACACAGGTGCACCACAGCGCTCCTCCTCCGCTAGTTAAATAGAGCATTTTTCCCATACACAGCCAAAATGAGTTTTTCGAATTTTTGTCATTATCTGTAATGTTTATTGATCACTACCAATATCTCAATATCACTATTGCTGTGCTGATCAATGAGCAGAGGGAAAAATCTGCACATGGATTATGAATCCGAGAGCACGGTCTATAATTCCGTTTGCACAGATTTCCAAATCCGTCACTAAGTCAATGTGGAAATAAAACAGTGTGTCTGGTTCCAGAGGGAAGAGAGAGAAACCCAGGGCTTTGATGGTTCACTGTACTCACATGTAGTCTGAAGTGCTCACATGTGCCACCTGTTGTTGTTGGTGCACACTGCAGCTAATGCAAAGTCAGCTTGATAAAGTAAAAGTCCCCCCTCCTTTTCTGCGGTGTTGCAGTACCTTTAACACTGTGGTAATGGTGTAATCTGAAAGGAGAAACATCTGTAGGTAGTCCTGACTTCACCTGTTGTGTTAATAGCTGGGGGCTACCCACCCACTGCCGGAGGGATGACTCCCCAAAACATCCTGAGCACAACAAAATATAAAGAAAATAAGAAAATACAGGCAGAGAGAGCAGGAATCCTGCAGAGAAATACACCGACACACACTTCTAGTGGGTCATAATGAATGATTGAGAAGAATTACAGTACTTTTGTACAGTACAACGTTTTTTAAAAAGACTTCATAATATACCTTTAAAAAGTTAAAGAACCAATACAGAATAATGTGAAATGTAAATATGTTTTTCTCTCTGGGAATGATTAGTTAAACATGGCCCACTACTTTGTCATTATTTAATCAAACCAGGCAAAAACAGCCCTTATCCATTTTTGTTGCATGTTCACACATTGCACCTTTTCATTCCAGCTTAAACACCCTTGTGATTAATGCAGTAAAGAATTATCAGTGCTATATACCTACGCATAGGACCTGTAATAATAGCAGTGTTAATATGACATTTTTCTGTTCTGTGTTTTTCCAGAGATCTTCAGAGGATCGGGGTGTCTCTTGCCGGACACCAGAAGAAAATCCTGACTAGCGTTCAGTCGATGAGGCACAATATCGATGACCAGTCTCCAACTGAGTCTGTGTAACCACACAGGGAAGCGATACACAATGAAATATCTGCTAAGTGTACAGTCTGAATGAACGAGCAGGCTGTTGTCTTCTTCTCTTTCACCTTCATACACTTCACTTTGCTGATTTACGTTTTTAACAATCGCTGTGGCTGTTTGTGTGTCTGCGTGGCCTCAGCAGTCACCAGGTCCCTCCTTCAGTCATTGGACAGACTTCTCCCGTACTGTTAAGCCTCCCAAATCGATTTAAACCGAATTCATCTCGGAGGGAATTTAATTTGGAGTTAGTGCAAGAGGAAAAACAAGGCAGATGTGATTCGTGACTGGGAAAAAAAAAAGTGTCTGGCCTTCTCTACCTGACTATATAGGGTACAATCACAAACCTCCTGTTCCCTCTCACCCAAAATCTGCCTGCAAGATAACTTCCCCCACGGAAATCTACAGACTTGTTTTTGCCAGCTTGACGACTTGGCCTGGTTTTTATGTAAAAATAAATAAATCACAGGATCATGCTACTGTGAAGAGGAAACAGACATTTATGTGAAGAGACACTACCTGGACCAAAAGTCTGACAAAAAAAAGTGTTTGTCGATCCATAGGAGGCTTTGTTATCTCTGACAGTGTGTTGGCGAAACTTGCAACCATTTGAATCAAGACAAGAGCCAACAGTTTAACGGGACATTGTGAATCTGTCTTCATATTGAAGAGTCTGTACATACTACGCTATGGGATGTTTATTTCCTATTTGCTCATTTGCGCTCACTTTTGCCAACAGCATCAAACAATTAATTGTCACTGGAGTATTTATGAGCTCTCTATGATTATTCTTCCTCTGCCTGACTCATCACTCGAGCAAACTTTTAAGCGGTGTGAACTGCAGACAAAAAAAATGTGAAAAAAGGGGATTCATAGTTCTGTTTTATTCTTTTTTTTTTGTACTTTCCATGCAGCCATGAAAAGATAAACTCCTCCATGCAGAGAGCTAGCAAATCCTGGCCTACTTTAAATGCTTAATTCAGAGGGAACTCAATGATGATGGTGATGTTATACAGTCAGCACGAATGCCCTCTGCGTAAAGGCAATTACAGACCAGAGACAAAATCAGATAAAGAAATATGAAGCCACAGCAGTGTAATGCTTAAGTCTTTTTTTTACAAAGCTTTGAAAGCAAGGCGTCTGAAAGTATAGACAAAGAGGATATACTGCCTGAGAGGCTGTGGGTATTGAGTCATTAGCAGCTGCTGAGACGCACCTGTTGTGAATACACTGCGGTGGCCAGGGAATCTCAAAAGACAAAACAGGTATTTTCATCCAATGTTCTTGTGATTTGGCTGAAAAAGCCTAAAGCTGTCACTGAGGCGTTAATAAAACGCATGAACAACCCAGAAATCCAATGCTCGCGTACCGTCCTCAAAACATGAAGCAAATCCCATTTCTGTCTATACTGTATGGCTGCCGTCCAGATGGTAATCATCACTCTGCAGCAACAGGCAAGCAGGCAGGCAGGGGCTTTTTATATAAACTCGTTGGCTGCCGGACATGTCATTGTTGTCAGAGTCTGTTTTGACAGTAACATTTTGCAGTTGACAGAACTGATTAATAATGTTGTGTCAGTTTGCAGATGAGGTGACCTATCCACGTTCTCATCTGTGGACGGCAACCTAATGCAACATCCATTGACAAGAAACAAAGACTAATTTGTCTGATATGTCAGAAAAACAGATCAACAGGAAAAAATGGGAAAACACAAAACAGACAGGAAGGAGTTGTCAGAATGGAAATTAGCCTCGTTTCCACCAAGCAGTCAGTACAGTTCTTTTCAGTTATGGAAGTTATTTTGGTGTTTGTGTTGTCAAACGCGCCAACCGTTTCAAAGAGCCAGCACACTGATCCAATACTAAAAGTTGGAGCTGAAACACTGCAGACTACTGGTTGGTGGAGTCATTGCATCACAAATGCTCTGATGTAGCGGACTGGAGACTGGAGGGATTTTGTGTTCGAGTTGTCCATCAGTCCCAATTTCGTGAACGAGATATCTTAGAAACACATCGTGGGAATTTCTTTAAATTTGGTCCAAATGTCAACTATAACTTAAGGATGAACTGATTTGAAATGAATTTGGTGGCCGAATATCACAGGTCAAGGTTACTGTGACCTCAAAAAATCCATTTTGGGCCATAACTCAAGAATTCATACAATGATTAGGCAAACATTTTACACAGATGTCTAATAAGACGTTATGATGTTTGATAGCTAAAAGATCAGGGGTTGAATGCACTGCAACATCATACTTTTCTGATGTTGTGCCTATTATTCAACGCCATAGCTCTGGAACAGCGGCATACTGGTGCACAGAGGCATACAACTGCGAGGCAGTAATTCAGGTTTTCAGCAGTCTTTTGTCTTGCTGGCTGCAGCCTTTTTTCAAGCAAAGCTTGATTCCTTGTTGTAATAAACAAGTCTGTGGCTGAGCAAGAGAGACACAGAGAGAGGTTACGCAGAAGGGTTGGCAAGTTTGTATATGTTGTCAATCTGATCACAGCCACAGCTTCTCAAGAGTCGAGACCAGTCTCCCCTGTTGTTTCCAAACTGGTTGAAAAGAGAAAGGTGTTACTCATGAAGCCATCCAGTAACAACCCTGCCAATATTTAAGTACTGTCGCAGTGAAAATGCAGAACAGAACTCACATTTCAACCCAGTCACAAGACTAAATGTGGGCTAAGTCTGTTTCTGCAAAACCGCAGATAAGTTGAAACTTAACGTTTCTTTAAATTGTAACTTTACCTTTGTTTAGGTTGAATTTTCCATTTACTCCGGTCAAAAAGATGTGCTTATGCTCAGCTTAGGTTAATGCACAAATGCCACTCGATAAGGGTTAGGAAAACATCATGGTTTGGCTTGAGATACCTGTTTTGGTCACCACGATCGCGGATGGACATGTCTGCAGGTCTTAAGAATATCTAGTGGTGTGACTCAAACTGCAGTCAGCCAGTTGGCTTATTGGCCACCACCATACAAATTTCCAACTCAGATCTGCGTTTTGCAGAAACATTAACTGCTAATATTATATCCTGGTGACTGGGCTGCGTGTTGTGTTTACACAGGGGTTCAAAGGTTACTATGCCAGTAGTACTTTGGTGGAAACAAGCTTTCGACTGCATATTAATCTTGTTTCAGCGCATAATGTGATGTTTGACTCCCTAGTCCCCACAACATATGATATCAAGAAGGCCTGATCTCACTGTGGGCACACTGCTGGAGGAGCACTGGGAGTTCTCTTTTATCTCAGCTGCTGAGCAGATTAGCAGCTGTGAAACAACAGCACAGCTCGCTCTGCCTTCAGCCCCAAACCTCTGGTCATGTGTGTGCAGCCTCAGCCCAAGGATTACCAGTCTGCAGCGCTGATTGGATGCCATGATGCACTTACAACGATAGAAGTGATGGTGTTTGGATGCTTGCTTTCGGCATGTTTTACTGCTGCGTGACGCTGACGCGTCCGACAGAGACTGATGTGTTTGTCTGCTGGGACGACCCAAAGTCTTTCATTCTGTACATTGCGACATTTAGAGGTTCACAACAGTTTTGGTTTCCTCTTTTCACTGGAATTGCATTTGTTGCCTAGAAACAATAGCTTATTGAACATTTTATCAGGAAGTATTGAGATCAACTCGGAGCGTGTCGGCGGCTCAGAGGCGTAATTCAATGTAAATAGATGCCTCTGGGAAAACTGTCAGCGCCGAGATGACGAGTGTGCCTGAGAGCTCATATTGAACGGCACCTTAAAAAAAATGTCACACCGAAAATGAAAGCTATCAACCCAGACAGGCATCTTAATACATGATGAAACAATCCTTAGCTAAATGTGATGTGTCCGTCCTTTATCTGTGTTTTTTTCCTGCTATTTAAAAAGGTAAGATGTGAGCTTTCAGAGACATTTCACGTGTGTGTCAGTGTTTGTGAAAAGACAATGAAGGCAGAGCTGATCTACAGCTCCTCTATTTATAATATAACATGTCCTGGTTTGAGCACAAATATACACCACAGAGAGGATATCTCAGGAACACGACGGATGTGAGTTTTGTCCACATTGCTGCATAGATCGTTTATCAGTAAATTGTGCACTATATTTAAAAGATTAATCCAAGATGAAGTGCTTTAAGAGTTCATAGAGAAAATGTTTTTGATCTTTGGTTTTCTGCTTATTGAAAGTTGAATCCACTCTAAATCCAGCTTCTAAACGAGAGAAACACATTATTAAAACCTTGGAGAGTTCTGTGGTTGTGAATGTGAACAAGACTCTAATAATAACACTTTGTGATTATATCCGTGCTGAGAGTCTGGGCACATCTGCTAGTTCAAGGATAAATTTGATTTTTATTGAAAGTGGAGAGTTTTGACATCAAGGTTTATAAATGTTTCCCGTTTTTCTCTTATTTTCACTCCACTTATGAAGGATCTTGTGTTGAAAAACACAAATCACTTTCAGTAAAAATAATGCTTGATCTTTCGTTTGGAAACATCAACTCTAAAAAGACGTAGATTCTTCAATTTGCTGTTGAAAGACACTTGACGTTTTTTTTTCAGACGGGCATCGGTGCATGTACTGGATCCTTTCCTGTTAGAGAAGAAGAGTTCTCTCAGTGTTTTGTCAGTGTTACTCACCAAAGCTAAGTCTAATGAGGATGTTGAACTGACCAGTGGAATAATGTGAAACCATTCACACGAATGTGAATCACATCACCCACATGCCTGTGCGTGTGCACAAATTCTGGATCATAAGATCACAACAAAGAAACACAGAACTCTCCTGACTCACATATCAACCACTTAATTATGTGGACTTATGTAAGTGAGTTAGGCATAGCAAATGGGTCTTAATACTATAATACCCATGATCCTTGGCTGCTGGTGCGGTGGAGAAAAACAGTGGGTGTGTACCAGCGTAGCTGCAAGTGCAAACAGCTTCCTTATTATAGATGGGAACAAAAGATTACACAGAGTTCATCCAAAATTGGCCCAGAAATGCAAAGCAAAACAGTTGAAATACAGATTGAGTTTACATTAATCTCAACATCCTCATTTTTAGCTTTGGTGCCACCATTAGCAGCACACGGACGGGATTTTAAAGGTCCAAGTCGTAAGAACAATGATTGTTGAGTCTCATTCGAGAGTTGGGAACAACACTCAACAATCAGCCGTCTTACAGATTGGACCAGTAAGTTAAGTCTCTTCCTTTTTCTTTTTGTTCTAAAGCTGAGGAAAGTCCAAGCCCCTCGCATTACGACTTTTATCATGTATCAACAAAGGTGGGGCAAGCAACATAAAGATCAGCGTGATAACATCTGTAAACTGTCACTTCTTACTTTCCCCCTAGTTACCTCCCTTGCAGTGGCTTTATGTTGCCGTTTGAGAACCACTTCTTTAAAGGAGAGATGCTCCCATGAATATTTGAAGGTTTCTCTGTTTGTTCTTTATTAGGATGACGTTTTAACGTTGTGTGGTGCTTTTCACCATCAGACCAGTTTGTGAACATGATGGTTCATCTGTGACCGTACTCTCTCCCTATTGTAAAAATCTCAACATTTTGCAGCTGCAATGCATTCTGGTCCGCTGGGATACTGCCAGCAGAGACGATGAATTTGCCTCTGTTCATTGTTGAATAATGGTACAAATGGCAGCTGCAGACAAAAGACCCTCTCTCTTTCATCTTTAGGGACTGACACCAAAATCTGACATTTACTGCAGATGTTTGAGATAGAAACTCAGTTCGGCCTCCACTGTGACTGTGCTGGAAACATGTCAGCATGATGTCACATTACGTTCGCCCAATTAACCGCCGAAACAGTAAAATAATTGGCCCCGGAATGCAAGGTGTGTCACCAGGAGCTCCTCCAAGTGCTTTATTGTGGATTTATCTTTTAATTGCAGTTATTTTCCCGAAAAAGCCAGACCGAACCCTGCCGCTGCTCTCCTCTCCTGTTGCTCTGGTGTAATAGATACTGTAGGTGAGGCTGGAGATGAGAGGAGGCGAGTAATGAAGAGAGCTAAAAAAAAAAAAGAAAAAAAGGAGTGAAAGGGAATAGGTAATAGAAGGGGCAAGGGGAGAAGGGAAGGATAACAGAAGAAGAGAGAAAAAAGGGACGCGAGAGGCAAAGCTCGACTCTCGCGTTTGAATAAAAATGAGGCTGGGTGTGGAGAGATTACTCTTTCTCTTTTTGTCTCTCTCTCTCCGCTCTACCCAGTGCTCCTCTTTCTTCTCCTAATGCCCACAACCCCCCTGCACAACTCACTCTGCATCCAGTCTGCGTTCCCACCGACTAACAGCGTAAAGGCGAGCGAATCGAGCGCTTGTTTCATTCTCAGACTCACTGTTGGCAAGTGTCACTTTCACACCAAAAAACCCCTGCAGTGTTTTGTTGTGGGTTTTTTTTTTTTTTAAAGGAGGGCATTTATCCCAAAACAAATGAACGTGAAGGTCTTCCCGGCGGAAGAATCAAAGGTTTCCTCTCTCATTTCATTCATTGACAGTGTTTCATCACACTAACCTGGGCTAAAAACGGTCCGGCTGTGTTTGCTCTCCGGGCGTACAGAAAACATCTTCTTCTTTTTAACTATTTAATTTAAACTTGTTTTCTTTTCTACTGCCTGCCATACTTTTTCAGTATGTATGTAATGTATATGGTTTCTCTTGGAAAAAAAAAAAAACAGCTCAGTAATCGGCTGGCGTCTGCCTTTCTCTGTTTACCTACGATACTGTTATAGGTGTTACTGCTCATATAGTCGGAGCATCCCACTGTAATGTATTATAATGCTGTAATATAATGTGAGTATGCGCACGCCTGTGCACCTGTGTGTGTGTGCGCGCGTGCGCGTGTGCGTGCGTGTGTGTAATATAATGTGTGTGTGCTGTTCAGTGTACAGTAAAATGTTTGTACATCGTGCGTGTGTGAGTTTGTAGCTGTTAACTTTCTGAGTCTTACATTTACAATGCACTGTTTGTCAATAAAGACGACAAATCAATCAAAGTGATCAGCTTCGGTGGTCAGTTAACACGCAGTCAACTCAACTCAACCTGAAGGACTGAGAGGAGGAAGTTGAATGGAACACATTCTGCGCTGTATATCACAGAGGTTTATCGAGAACAATTTTTGTACAGGTGAAACAAACACGATAAAAAAGTGACGCTTTCTGGACATTTTTGACACCTTCAGGAAGAGCAAGTTGGATGTTTAAGCTGTTTCCCATATTTATGCTAAGCTAAGCTAACCTTCTTGTATCAGTCGCTTGATATGTGCTCTACGGTTTATTTGATATCGCCGTGTTGGTGTTGTTCCTACATGTTGAAGATTGTATTTGAACTAATCTGGCTAATTATGTTTTTTTTTTTTTTCTCAAGTTTTCTATCCTAGTTTTGTTTGGTTTAGGCAACAAAACCACTTCGGTCAGGTTACGGACCAGGTGGTCTGGGATAAAATAGACCCGTTGAAAGCTA
Organism: Sparus aurata; assembly: GCF_900880675.1. Taxonomy (NCBI): domain Eukaryota; kingdom Metazoa; phylum Chordata; class Actinopteri; order Spariformes; family Sparidae; genus Sparus; species Sparus aurata. The sequence continues at coordinate 26,440,247 of NC_044197.1, read as the reverse complement.
ACTTCTTCGATATTGTTACGACCAGGGCCTAGGGGAAACCCTGGCGTAACAAGAAAATGAGACTCCCCTCTTCCTGTTCCCCAAACACCACCAGCAGCGAACGTTTTTAACAAAGTTTTTATTCAAACATAGTTGTTCCACAATCACACAAATGCTGGTAGTCTGGAACAGCAGAGGAGAGCCCACAGGAACTGGAGAGGAGCCGGCCTTTAAACCCATGGCTCCAGGAAAGCAGCCAATCAGCTCCATGGGGCAACCTACAACCAGACACACACTCATACTCACAGGTAAAAGAGGGATATTAAAAACAGACAAATAGACACATGACCTCTAGGGTCGTAACACCTCCCCCCTTAAAACTGAACATTTCTCCCATAAAGAAATGTTCACACACGGGCCCTTTCTGGCACGTAACAGATGTGCATATGTTTTCATGCTCTTATCCCCTGAGTCGCAAAAAATTGGCTTCACAAAAACATGTTTGGGCACTGCAGCAATGTATTAATGGGGTAAAAATACAAACCCAGAAGTATCTATTTTCTCCATAACTGAAGAAACAAACAGAGGAAAATAAGGTACCCAGAACGCTGTCCGAAGCTTAAAAGGTGGCAGAACCTCGTATAAACAAAGTATGAAGTTGTGTGGTCCTTTAAGGTCAGTTTATGTATTATTCATCCAGTTCTTCCCCAAAACTATATAGTGCACCCAAAATATTTCTCCAAAAGTTTAACAGCTCATAAAACACACCGTTGTTTGATCACATTTTGTGTTAAAAGTGATAAAACAAAACAATTTAATTTTAACCATTTACTCAGAATTGCTCATAAATAGGATTTCGGACTGATGACGTGATTTAAACGGTTGGATTGCTTCTGCTTGTTAGCTGTTAGCTTCGCCACGCAGGATAATAAACTGTTCATTTATTTTGAATGTGAAAGATTTTTTTCGGATGTATTAAAGCTTTGTTTCATTTGTTTGTTCATGCAATGCACACATACGATTTGAAGTAGGACAGAGCTTTATGGTAATGTAAAGTAATTTCCATATTTTGTCACCTTCACATTTTTTGCAATTGTCGGTACTGTTTACACATACAGCAGTGAAGTATGCACGACCCCAAGCGATGTGGAAAATGAAGCCAACATTGAATCACTCGGCAAATTTGAAGTCTACTCAGGTCTTGGCAGATATTTGGGTAGGTCATATTTAATATCACAATAACAATAGTGATGACGATGATGATGATGATGATAGTAATCATAACAATCATAATAATCATAATTATAATGGGATGGCCGTGTGCTTGACGTCCACTTTCGGAGGCAACACTGAATCTAAATCTTACCTGATACACTGTGTAATAAATTCCTCACTAGATTACAGGAGACAACTGCATTCTGAGAAGTAATAAAAAAGGTAATAAAACTCCATAATGAGTTCCACTTTCACGCCAGCCGACTAAATTAATCATTCCTGAGAGCGTTAGTCAGTTTTTTGTTTTTTTTAAATGCGCGAGCGATTCGTGTTTGCGACTGTGAGTCCTTGTTGATAAATGGCAAAGTTTACAACCATCGAGGACGACTTTGAGTGATAAAGGTGTCGTTCTCCTCAGAGCGTTCGGAGGCATTTAACACAGCCGGGTTGACAAAAAAAGGTACAAAAGCTGAAAAACCCACGAGGCGGGCTAAATTGAATCACATTTAAAGCTAGATTCACTAATAAAAGGAATCCATTACCTGACGGCCTGTGGAGTCCGCTGCAGTGTATTATTCAGAGCAGGGAGAGCCCCATCAATTCATATGAAACAGATTAGCAGCATAGGAACTATCGCAAATTGCTAATGAGTGCCATGAATACACGTTAGGAGTGTAATTGACATAAACCCATTAACTGCGGCTAAGTGACGGGGAATTAAATTTGATTACAATCAAGTGTGGCCTGTGAGTGAACAGTTATGAATATATTCTCAGTACATTTCAATGAAGTCAAACGATCCCACAGATCATCAGCTACATGATCTGATCCCGCACTCTGAATCCAACCATACGACCATCTCTAAACAGACAAATAAAGGTAATAATGATAAAATAAAATGTATGTATTCAATCCTTGATTGAAGGATTAGACTGGTGATATTCTGAATTTTTAGATTTTCAACGGATCTTGTGAGAATACAAACAATGACTTTTATTAACTGACCCTGCTTACGTTATCTCATTTTTGTTTTGTTGCATGTAGCCTTCAAATACTGCAGATCAATACACGAGCAACAAAAGCTGTAATGGAGAGGCCCAGAAGCCCTTAGAAGGGCTTGACCTCACATTCTCAAGTGCAAAGGCCAGTTAAGAAGAATCAGAGAGGGAAAAATAAACGTGTTGAAAGGATGGGAAAGAGAGACAGAGAAGATTCCACGTGCTAGCAGTCATACTAGGTGCACAAAGTGAAATAAAAATAGAATTAGTGGGTTGTTTATGAAGATGATCCACGAGGATAACATTACATAGAAGAAAAAAAAAAAACCTTTAGACTTCTTAATAGTTGTGTTTAGAGATCCCTAAAACAGCACAACAATTGGGGTTGGAGCTGTCCTCTTGGGTGGGGTGGAATTAGGCACCGGTCATGCAGTGCCACCAGCACGACACATCATCAGTTGTGTTCCCCGACGTCATTGGGTGTTTCCGCCACTTATCACAAGACAACCTCTGTCGAGGTTGGCCCACCACAGGCTGATCAGAGCTGGGTGTATGTGGCACGGTGGCACCGCGTGGTCATTTGGCAGCCCATGTTGTGTCTCTACGCTTCAGCCACAGCCAGTGACTGCTCGGTTCTGCTGCAGTGGCAAGGTCTTTGACTGCCTTTCGTTGGGCCTGCCCTCTGATCCCTACCTCCTTCAGGAGCCTTGTGGTGGACCTGGCTACAAAGCCTCTGCAAGCCACCTCCACTGGCCACACCTTAACCCGTTTTGCCCCACTGGCAACAATTCGCTGCCTCAGAATAATAAGGTTCTATCTGCGTTCGGATCAGTTTTGAGATATTGAGGTTTAAAGTTTTAGCATTGCAAATAGCAAAAAAGACAAATGGAGCACATTTTTTATAGCACCAGAGTTACATACACCATACATGTATTCTACATCTGAGCCTTGGAATTATAAGGTTCTATCTTCAAAAACAGAAAAAGGAACAATGATTATTGAAGAATTTTATCAATTTACTTATACATACTGTTGGAATGTTCAATTTATATAATAAAAAGTGTAGATTTATTGGTTAATATGTTAAATCTTCATGCATTCGTGCACTTACTGCCATAATACAATATTTTTCCATTGCGTCATTTCTCCTCTCATCTTTCTTATTCAAGATTACAGTAAGTTAAATGTAAATTAATTACTTTAAAAATGCATGTTGTGATGCAGGTCAGGTCCTTCAGTTTATCAAAGTCTTTTCAGTAGAAAAACAAAACGAGTTAAATTAATATTTCATATCAGTCTTTATTTTGATTTTTATTTGATTTATTAATGAGTTTATCAAATCATTTTTAAACCATTTAAATGTAAAACGTATCATACAACATTACACATAGCAATACTGCCAGAAGGACATTAGTACTCATTCAAATAAAACTGATCAGAAATGTTTTGCTTATGAACAAGGTATTTCAAACTCAAGAATGGTTACTTAAAATGGATCTCATTTGAGATGCTGAAAATCATTTAATGCTAATGAATAATAATACATTTATTTTCTAACCCTTTACAAGTATCGGTAACGTAAGCTAGCCAAAAGCTATCGCTAGTCCAATTGGGCTACATTCAGGGCAAAACATTCTGACTGGGCCCGTCCTCTCGGGCTCAATTGTGTAGCCTCCTGCCCCTGACAGCAACAGTTGTCAGGACCGTAAAGGAAAGGGAATATGTTGCATATGGTTCATATATGTTAAAGATTAATAAATACATTTAACGTTATCTGTTGGCCAAGTGTCTTTTTTTTAAAGACTTTATAAGGACGGAAACAAATTATTTTTGGAGTTAAGTCAAATAAAATATAGTTTGGATAAATGTAAATGAATTAACTGGTGTCAATACAAACAATTCAAGTTAATTTAGTTAAAAGTGAATACATTAGGTTGGTTCAATTTCAATTTATTAGTTTGGTTCAATAACTAACATGTTAAGAAAATACTTTGGATCAAGGCAAAGAATTTAGGTTGAGTCAAGTGAAGTATTACTGTTTACATCAACATAAAATAATCAGGTCATAAGAAGTTACTCAATTTAGATTCTGTGAAGTCAAATATTTTAGATGTGATATCTGGACATTTAGATGTGATATCTGGACATCAATTTTTTTAGTTTGAGCAAGGTTATACATTTTTCAGTGTATTATACCATTGCTGTAATCATATAGCACAATAGAAAATAAATGAGAATCAATTATAAAACTAAAATCCTTTTAGGCCCATGTATTTCTCCATATAAGATCGGAAACATAAGTCATATATAAGCTTGTGTTTCAGGTTAAAAATGTTGATGTGCAGTTGGAGGTGCACTTTTCTTGACACACAGGTACTAACCATAGCCAATGCCCAGGCAACCTTCAAACACATCTTGGTGGGTTGCAAGACCAGCCTAACTCAAGGAAGATACAACTGGCGCCCCCCCCCCCGCGCAAAACACGCGCTAAAGTGCCCTCTTCAGTGGCGAGAACGTACCCCTGCCCTTCAAAAATACTGTGCACGCCACTGCTGGGATGTATATCTGATACAAAGGTTATTTATGAATAAAGAAACCAGTTCAAATTGTTTGTTGTTTTGAATGTTATACAGGGGGAACCAAGGTTTGAACCATGATCATTAACTACCTTCCTTGGGTGATAATATCCATTGGTATCCATGTACAGTTTTACATTTTCTTTTTGTTTTACACCCTCCACCCCTCCTCCACCTTTTTGTTATTATTTATTATGACTATATTATTATTTTGTTATTACTATATTATTATTATTATTTCTATATTATTATTAGGTGACATTTGACCTAGTGACAAGCTGTGTGACCACTGGCAACAATTGTTGCCAGTGGTCACACTAACCCCAAAGTACAAAATGGAAAAAATAAATACATTACATGATTCAGAAGGACTCAATTGATAAAATGATATGCCTCACAACTCCAAAAAAAATCAGGGCACAAAGGGGTTAACGTTCCAGCCCCTTCCTCTGCCTCAGCTGCTAAGTTGGCATACTGCAGCCTCTTCCGTTCAAATGCCTCATCGATGGCATCCTTCCATGGGACTGTCACGGCGGCGGGACTTGTACCAGAGGACCAGGTCTGGGCACAGATTGGTCGCTGCAATTTTGGGTGGGAAGGTGAGCCTCTGGCTGAGGTCCACCCGTATTTCCCAATCCCGGGCTGTGCTTAGTGGGCCCGAGTCCGGAGGTGATGGCTTGGTCCGCCATTTCTCCCCCTCCCAGACGAAGGTTGTTTTCTGTGTAAAGGTAGGCTGGGCATTCAGAGGCATGGCATTGGTGGTTACCCTCTTGTTCTCAAGTTCGGCAGCCAAGCACTTCAGCACTTGGTTGTGGCGCCAGGTGTATCTTCCTTGAGTTAGGCTGGTCTTGCAACCCACCAAGATGTGTTTGAAGGTTGCCGGGGCTGCACACTGGAGACAGGCCGGGTCCTCTCCATACCAAAGATGTCGGTTGGTTGGAGAGGGCAGGACATCATATGTGGCTCTAATGATGAAAGTTAGCCTACTGGACTCCATGCTCCACAGCTCGTTCCATGTGATTTTCCTCCTCTCCACGCCCTCCCACTTCATCCAGCAGCCTTGCTGAGCTTGGGAGACTGTTTATGCACACCTGGTTGCTTCCTCCTGGCAGCGCACTTCCTCCACCACCATGTGCCGCCGCTCAGTTGGGGTAGCCTTTTGCCATGTGGGTGTTGTTGCTACCAAGCAAGGGCCCCCTCTGCCATTTTGGACATGCCCCACTATATCCCTATATCCCGGTGTCTAAGGGCGGTCTTTGCAACTGCGACTGCTGCAGATGGCTTCCATTTCCTCCCCGTTGCTAGGGTTGGAGCAGCACCTCTGACGAATGGGTCATGGGATTCTGCGAGAGTCATTTCCAGCCTTGATTTGGCACATTTGTACTCCTCCACCAGGCTGGAGATTGGTAGGGAGAGGGCTCTGTTGCCATACAGGCCAATGCTGCTAAGACATCTCGGTAGTCCAAGCCACTTCCTCGTTTGTACATTCACCAGTCTCTCCAGCCGTTTGGCATGTGATAACACGACCTCATAGATGGACATTGGCCACATAAGGCGGGACAGCAGTCCAAACTGAAAGCACCACAGTTTCAGCTTCCCAGGGAGAGCAGTGTTGTTGATCTGCTTGAGGCCACTGATGGTATCCTGCCTGAGTTGTTCCAACTGGTTCAAGTCTTTGAGTTCTGCGCTATACCAGCGGCCAAGGCTTTTGATAGGCTTCTCCAGAATTGTTGGTATTGGCTCGTTGTTGACGTGGAACCTCTCATTTGCAAGCTGGCCCTTGACAATGGAGATACTGTGGGATTTGCTGGGTTTAAACTCCATTCGTGCCCATTTGATGTTTCCCTGGAGCTTATCCAGCAGGCATTTGGTGCATGCACTTGTTGTTGTTATTGTCGTCATGTCATCCATGTACGCTCTGATTGGACGAAGACGCAGCCTGCTCTTCAACCGTTCCCCTCAAACCACCCATCGGGATGCTTGAATAATGAGCTCCATTGCCATGGTAAACGCCAGTGGGGAGCTTTGTTAAATTGTTAAGGTGCTAAATTTCAAATAAATGAAATGGCAAAGCAGCTTTGTCTGCATAGCTGGATATGAACCTGATCTTTTTGGCCATGCAGCCCCAGTTTTGTCCAAAAAATGATAAAAAATGCAAGAATCTGCCTCACCATGGGACCGGGTGAGGGTACCTTTGTTACTATGGACGTTGGCACTGTTGCTTATTTCTAGTCAGTCCCACAGACACACCATCCCTCTGCTGTAAACGCTCACTGCAGCACCAAATGTGTGTCAATCCGCAGCTAAAAATAGTCCTCGATAAATGTGCAACGATAATGATAATAGCAATACATTTAATTTATATAGCGCCTTTCAGGGTACCCAAGGACACTTAACAAAGAGGAACAAACAAAACAAAACACAAATGGAAAGCCTGTCAGGCAGCACGGAGGGAACAGCAGCACCACAGTCAGCACCGTAGGGAATAGCACGATGTTTACTTGACGTGCAATATGACAAATACAGTTTATAAGACCCGTTTTTAAAGATTTAAAAAGACAAACAAAAATATTGAATGTCATAGAATTTCTTCATACCAAGAAAGATAATAACTATAAGATAATAATTTCAGTCATTCTCTTTTCCCCCCACAAATGCTGATGGAAAGTCAGGTGAAGTTTCATAATCCACAAAACACTTCCAGAGACTGGGATTATGCCTGATGAGCTGTATGCAGCCATCTCATTTTTCTTTGTCTTTTTCAGTTGTTCCCGTCTACTTAAGATGTGAAGGTCCAAAAATGTTTTCACGACTGCGCAACTTTACCCGACTTTCAACACGACATCGGCATATTTGACTGAAATGTCCTTTTAATGTGAATTATTCTCTGTTCTTTTTAAACTTAAACTTGATACAGGTCACATAAACAGCATATTCCCTACAGACATTCAGAATGACGACTTACTGCGAAGCATTTTCAGATAAAGACATGAAGAGTATGCTGATATTATCCTGGTGTTGTGAGCTTTAACAGTGCATTTAAGATCGGTCTGAATTGTGGAACTATTTTCTTTCCCTATCACAGCAAAGAAGAAAGTGTGCATCAATCTGCTCGTGGAGGAGAGGCGAGCTAATTAAGCTAGCTGACATTACACCTCGGACAAGTGTAATGGTAATTTTATTGTGTATTTTAAACTCCCAGTGTTTTTAACTTGTAATATGTTTGCTTTTTAGTGTGTATTTTTAATTGTGTGGCGAGCCTTTAAAAAGGACTTAAAGGAGGAGGAAGAGAGAAAAAACAGAGGAGAAATGAACGCAGAGATGGCGTGACAAGAGGGCGTGGGGGCGAATGGCAGCACCAGAATGGTGGGCACCGGGGACGGCGGCGCCATAATACCAACAGCACCAGGACACCAAGAGGTGGGGGCCTGGAATGGTGAGCATCGGGAATGCCGAGGACGGCGGACGCCGGGAATGCCGAGGACGGCGGGCGCCATGGCACTGACGACGTCGGGATGGTGGGTGCTGGCCTGGAGGTTACGGACCGAACCGAGGACATGTTGGCGCCCCTTCCCCGGTGACAGAGCCAATCCCACCAGCGGCTGTACGCGTGCTGCCGCCTTCCGCCCGCAGATAAGACTTTGAACTGTTTTATTGGACTTTTATCGCCCCTTAGGTTTTAGCTCCTTCATTTTAACTTCACAGCACCCCTTTTACTAGCTCCCACCTATTATCGTTTTTATGGACTTTCACCTGTGATTTTAACCTGATTTTATTCAGTGAATAAATATCAGTGTGCATCCTGTTTGACATATTGTGGTTTCTTGGTTTAACGACTGCTCTTCCGCCTGATTTTAAACATAATCAATTTCATCTTTTTAAACACACATCATAAAACTCCTGCATTACACAAAGAGCATGTCATCCATGAATATATGCCCACCTCCACCTATGCGGTGCATGAAACTGTTCAGTTCAATGTGGATATACAGGGTAACTGGGTCATGAATTCTAGAAAGAGACGAGGCTGTTGAGTTTCTCACATCTACGGTATATATTATTTGGCCCAGTGCTATCAAGTTCCATTCTTGAGAAATGGCCGATATCTCCAAACTCGCAACTCTCGGCAAAACAATCTAGATGGATCAAAAGTCCTACAGGTAAGAGGAAAAATATAAATTTAAAATTTCGTTCCTCGATGGTGCCGCCCGTGTCTCATTGCCTTTAGTGAAACAGGCCAGACGAAGGTGGTAAATGGAGCTCATGTCTTATGAATGATATCGTATGTCGCCCCGACCCTCTGCCTCAAGGGTTAATGGCTTTCAGCAGTAACAGGCTGAAGCCTGGCCAGGCGTGCTAGTGGGGAGCAGCACAACACTGGGCGTGGTGGCATGACTTCATCACCAGTGCAGAGGGTGAGTGACAGAAGGAGGTTGAGAGAGTCGATAAGAAGAGATTCTTTGTGAAAGCGCCACGTACAGTGAGTCATCTTCACGCAACCTCAGCAACACAAATCTGTCTATCCTCCCCTCCCCGAACAAGCCCTGGATAAATAATTGACTGTCTCTTTTCCCAGCACTGGTCCACTGGTGTGAGGCGTTTTGTTCTCTGGACTTCATGGAGATGAAGACAACGTGATTCTTTCTTTTCCTCCCTGCCTCTGCTTCCGTCCCTTTCATTCGCCTATATCTTTCCCTCGCAGAACTCTCTGCTGGAAACGATGAATAGTGAGTGCTTTTTTTTTTTTTTTTTTTGTTTAAAGCAATGAAGGGGTTATCTATTATTGAGCAGCAGTCAGCAGCAGCAGCAATCTCTATCTACTAGGCTGCTAAAATAAATATGACACAGCACTGGAGAGATTTGCACAGATCTGAACTCAGACCTCTTGTGCTGCTCGGAGCATTCTGAGCTGCACATTTACCAGCAAAGCCAAAGCAAGGCGAGCCAGTTGTAAAAGAAAAATAAATAATAACGTTATTTTATGCTGTCAGGTGTGATTAAAGAAAAATAAAGACGCTTTCTGCCTGTCTTGTATTTGTAAAAACAACTTGCTTGCTGAACGGGAGAAAAGGGAAGAAAGCTCGCCTGTTATCATGATTTAATCTGTGTTTAGTGTTTGCTGCCTCCCTTGTCTTTAGATTTAGGTGTTCTTCAAGCACTTCACTTGAACTCGACTTGTCACAGTTTTATCCTCGGTGGCCCTGAGGGGTCCAAAAAACACATTTCAGAAAACGAAGCAACATTTCACAAAACAAGACAACATTGTTATGATGTTGTGTTTTGTGAAATGTTGTGGTTGGACCCTCAGGGCCACCGTATGATTCACTGTCTCTGCTTTAAAGTGAAACTCTCACCAAAAAGCAACCAAGGCTTTATTTGTGATTGAATATAAGTCAAACCTTGGTGTAAACGCATGATCACGACGTAAGAGGCACTTTTAAGATTTACTGTAGTTTCGTTTTCGGGCAAGCTAATTTTCAATGGAGTGCGGGGGCCCTTTTATGCTAGCATCAAAATCGCTATTTTTAAAACACTAAGAGGGCTCGACACAACATGAAACTTTGCTCGTAGTATCACCAGGGTCTCTATACATGAACACGAGCATTGAGAACATTGTTTGTGTACACAGAGTTTACTAAAAAGAAGGTTTTTGGACAACTGTGGCCTAACAAGAAGGCTTGAGGTCCACCGTTACTCTCCTGCCTGTTAGGTCGCACTCGGGGATCGACACTTTTTGTCTGCCATGACCGGGGCGCCGGAGATGCTACAACGTGAGTTGTCCAAAAACATTCCTTTTTAGTACACAATGTTCTCAATGCTCGTGTTCATGTTTAGAGACCACATAAATGTGCCCCCGCACTCCATTGAAAATTAGCTTGCCTGAAAACGTAACTATCTTAAAAGTGCCTCTTTCGTCGTAATTATGCATTTACACAAAGGTTTGACTCATCTTCAATCACAAATAAAGCCTCGGTTGCTTTTTGGCGAGTGTTTCACTTTAACTAACTCTTCCTGCTGTGTTATATCCTGTTGCCCTCTTGTTCAGCAGTTGCCCCACACATCACATCACATTATGTACTAAGTGTGTATGGCAGAAGTTGTCTGTTTTTTGTGCTGTTATTGACTATATTTGAATTAATATATTGTTCATGCTGCAGTGTTTTGTTCAGGAGCACTTTGACAGAAGGAGTATATCTGTCAAGGTTAAAAAAAACAATGCTCAAAACTGACTTTTTAGACCATAATGACACACTAAATGTAAAGGAAAAAGTAAAGTTGTGCCAGAAAAACAAGGACAAGGACAACGACCGACGTTTCGACATTTCAGATAAATGCTCTTTACAGCAAATGCTCTCCCAGACCAGTCTCCTGTCCTTCTTATGATTGGCCTCCAGTATACCTGCTCCTTATTGTAGTATTTTTATGTTATGTTATGTTGTGTTATTTTATTTATTTGTTATGCTATATATATAAGTTATGTTATTTTTTATATATATGACAATATATATATGTTATATTATGTTATATTATGTTATTCTCTCTGTCTATATATATGTTATGTGATATATGTTATATATAAGTCACTATATTATGTTATGTTATGTCATGTCATGTTCCGTTTTATATCTGTATGTTATGTTATATATAAGTTATGTTAATATATTATGTTATATCATGTTACGTTATGTCATGTTACGTTATATATATATACTGTATATATGTTATGTTATATATATATGTTATGGTATATGATGTTATTATATTATATTTGAGTTGCCTCTTTGCTGTTGGTTTCCAGCCTTCTACTCCTTTTCTGTGCTTCAGTTGCTTTTGACCACGTCCTTCCTGCCTTTGCCCTCCTTCAGTTTGTTTGGTCATTCTGTAAAATATCTGTTGACAACTGTGAAAACCTCCTCTACTTTAATTAGGACTGTTTATTCCCAAAGCGCCACTTGCTCTGCTGCTCACACGACAGGAGTTTTAAAATCCTAACCGATTATGAAATCAGAATCTTGCACACACTACAGAATATGAGCTCATGGGGGAGAGATTTAAATGAAATAGAGACTGTGGTGCAACAGCTTGCTGCATTGATGTCAGTACTTTGCAAAGAAAAGGAAAAGGAAGAACAAAAGCAGAAGAAACAAGTCTAGAGGAGGAAATGTTTGGGGCAGGAGCTAGAGAGGAGCGCTTCCTTTGGTATGAACCAAGCTCCCAGATCTCATGTGGTTGGGTTGGGGGTTGAATTGGACTTAAATCAGACCCAATACTCCTGTGACCCCGTCCTCAGTCAGTTTCTGTGGCTGCTGCTTGAAAGTCGCAGGTCTAAATAAAAGATGATTCTGTCGTGTCGGTTCCTCATGAATGCTCCACTGACCGGTTCATGAGACGACCTCTCTTGCGGTAGGAACAACAGCGCCCTAGAGCCAAGACTGGCGGTGCTACTCGTGGGTGAAAAACTAAGCGGGATCACTACCTTGTGGAGTTGCCATCTGCAAGGCACAGAGACAGGATCAGGAACAGATTCGGGCATTGTGGGACTTGGCAATGGAAGCCTGGAACATTGAATGTCAGCTCTCTGGGCATCAGAAGCTGGAGCTGGTGAGTGAGGTTGAGCAGTAAGAGGTACAGTAGTTAGATTAGCTCGACGCGGTGTTGAGTTGGAAGAAAATCTCCCAAGGCTAAATCCAAGCACACGGACCTCTCTGCCGAGTTGTGAACTTACAGAAAAGGGGAACGGATTAATCTCGTGAAAGTTTGTTGACAGGTCTTGGGGAGCGCTTCTGCATATGTGGAAAAAGTGCACAAAGCCTTTTGTGGCTGCAGATGGAGCTGCGTGAGGTCTGATAAGTTGGTCTAAGTGAAGTCACTTAAATCTGTCTGCTGGGGCTGACGACTCCACGTTTGACATTTTTAGATATCTTGGGGTGAGGAGGTAAAAAGAAAGGAGCTTATGCTGCAATCATCGTGCCGCACAGATGGTCCAAACTCCCTGAGTTCGGAAGTCGCTCTTCCAACTTCAGTGCGTTCGTGTTGCATCAAGTCAGAATGCGGGAGCCGTCTCCTCTGTTGCAAGCCATTACATTTCTTTTACAAATATCGATTTTACCATCAACAAAATGCTTAAGTGTCGTCCAACCTGTTTCACCGCCATGTAACATCAGCTCGACAAATCATATGACAAAATACTCTCCAATTTTTATGAGTTGTTGATCAGAAAGTCTTGACTTGAGGGGACATTCATGTGAATTTTAATCGTCAGAAATGTGTTTTTCCGATCGTCATCATCTTTGGGTTGAAATAACTGCTTTCAGTCTCGTTACGTCAGTTTAATAACTGATAGGTGACTGGCAGCTGTGTCTCAGGAGGAAGAGCGTGTTGTCTGGTAATTGGAAAGTTGCTGGTTCGGTTCCCCTGCTCATCCGGCTGCAGGTGGAAGTATCCATGAGCAAGTCACTGAACCCCTCACGCTCAGTGTGTGAATAGGTGAATGTGACAAGTGTTGAGTTCTCTGAGCGGTCAGTAGACTGGAAAAGCATTGTAGAAATGCATTTAGTCCATTTATGTAACTCACATCACATCATTTCCGTACATTAACTTAGAAACAAATGACCCTTGACTCTTTTTCCGTTCTCCAGAGGTAAACTGACTGTCTGGCCCATCCAACCGTACTGAAACTGGGCCTTTTCTTACTCTTTACACTTCTTCACTAGAGGGGTGCTAGAGAAGGGCCTACAGCGTCACCACCAAGCTGCTCTTTGCATAGAGCCAGAAGTCTTAAAGCGGTTGAGGAAATTCCAGAAACGACAACAACAACAGCGCCGTAAATTAGCAGTCAGAGCGTCTCTCCAGCTCAGCAGGCAGTAAACACCTAGTTTAAAAAAAACCCTGAGGTTTATGGTTCATGGCAGGTTTACTCCAGCCTTTTTGAAGCGTGAGCTGCCGCAGTGGCATGTGACTTAAACCACTTCTGACCTCATCCCTTCACAGTGACATGTGAGAGCTTAAGTCCAGTGATTCACAGCAGGGTCCCATTACTGAGCGTATGTATGGGAGGTGGAGGTAGAGTCTGTGCTGTTACTGAATATCTTACATTTGAATCTGTTCCATGCTGCAGTGTTTTGTTCAGGAGCACAGTGGGAGCCAACTGTTTGAGACACAAAGTGTGCCAGCGAAAGCCAGAAAAATATTGTTTTTGTGTTTTTGGGAGGTCTGCAGGGTGCTTTGTGCCAGGAAGACACGGCCTTGGAATGAAAAAATAACATTCAGAACGCACGACTGAACAATTAATAAAATAAATAAATAATAAAATTCAAGAAGGAATGTTTTCTTTTGTTTCTTCGGATTTAGATGTTTCTAACTTTTTCTGTGACTTTACACCCTCCTCCTCACTCAACCTCAGTGACTTTCTTTCCTCGCTTTCCCTGATTAGTCTCCAACATGCACACCTGCTCCTTATTTGTCATTACCTCAGTATGGGCGGCTGTGGTTCAGGGGTAGAGCCAGCGTCTTGGAATCGGAAGGTCACTGGTTCAGCCCCCCTGGTCTGCATGTCAAAGTGTGCTTGGGCAATATACTGAATCCCAAACTGCTTCTGAGCTTGCATGGCAGCCACCACCATCGGTGTGAGAATTACTGTGATTCGCGTTGGACGCCCACAATGCACGCTAACTCTCCAGCGATCACTTGCTTACTTCTTTCCTGATTATCTAAGTTGCCTCTTTGCTTTCCAACTTACTTCTTCTTTTTCCGGTTTGAGTTGTGTTTCACCACTTCCCTGCCGCACTTGGTCTTTTATCAGTGTGTTTGTTTAAGCTTCAACGTGTCTGTTGACAACAGTAAAAGCCTATTTTAATTATTAGTCAATTAGAACTGTTTCCACAGCGCCTGCTCTGCTGCTCTGTTCACCGACTCGGCTTCTGAGCGCCGCCGCGTCTCGATTATTAATGAATTGAGGAAGTTTTGTTTTTTTAGTTTCTTTAGATTGTCTTGCGTTTTGATAGATTCACCAGATGAAATGAATACTTTTTTTCAGGGGATTGCCTTGAGCACCTTCATCTGAGGAAAATTGGGTCACACGTAACTTTGATGCTCGACTCTCTCAACTTCATCTGAACTTAATATCGCACTCTCAGTCTTCCCTGAAGTATTGACTCAGAGGGAAGATAAACAACTTCGTCTTCAGCTTGGGTCAGCGCCTCGCAAATGACCTGCCAGCTTTATTTGGGTTATAAAATACAAGATATGATTAATATTTAAACATTTGATGTCATTACTGGTGATATAAGAACACAGTATTTGATTCGTTGTAAAGCCTTTAAGAAGAAAGAAACAAACATGTATTCTTAGTCACCCAAATAAAAACCAAAAGTTTAAATGTACAAAATATCAGCATATCTCTTCTCTGTATGCATTTTTCCCCTCTTCCTCTTCCATCCTCTTCTTCCTCCGTCCTCTCCCCCTCCCCCTTTACCTTCCTGTCCCCCCGTTTCCTGCGTCCCATTGTTCTCTTCTGCCCCGACGCTTCTGAAGTTTAAATTTAGCCGGCGAGTCTTCTGGAGGGATCAGTATACGCTTTCAGAGGACGCCCTCAGTGTTTGTAGGAAGTAGTTCAGTCTTATCGTGTTTTTTACGGCGTTGAGTCTCGAACACAGCGAAACCAGACACTTGTTCTAAAGCCAAAGCCGTACACCGATACAGTCCATGCACAGGAAACCGAATGATCGACTGGAGCGAGCAGGCTGATCCCTGATGATATTGATATCACTGAAAATATATACATATCTATAGCGTTTCACACAATGACTTCATCCCATGGTAGACTTTTCCATTCATTCATTTCTTTACTGTGCATATTTTTTTTCTATTTCTCTCAGTCAATGCCCACCGCTTTAAGTATTTAAAGGGTCATGTCACTTAAATCCCAAACATTTCTTCCCACTAACTTCCAGTAGTGCAGCCAAACACACACTTGCAGTTGTGTTCGCTGAGGTTTGGAGACATTCAATGCGGAGACTTGTGCCACTGCCAAGTTACAATGGATGCGATGTGAATAGAATTTGCTTGTGGCGCTCAAAGCAAAGAAAAAGAAGCTGCATTTTGAAAAAAAAAAATTTAAAAATCAACAGAAATGTGTCCCTCCAGAATACGATGTCTCGGCTTGTATTTCATTTTGGCACATCATCAAAGTGCAGAGTACAGATATTCTCTAAAACGCCTTGACGTTGCAAGACTCGTTTCTGTATAGTTTTTTTCTTTTTGGGGGGACAGACTGTTCGTATCGCTCAGCAGCTTTTATTTTCATAATCTTCATATTTTTTTATGAGATATATCCATGTCACGGTGAGACTCAGTGTTAAGTGCTTCTATCCCAAAAAGTGTGGGAGTCAGTTGGGCGATGTTCTGACAGCCGGCAAATCCTCGTGTTTCGGTCCAGACGTCACCAGCATGTCTGCATGGGTCGCCCAACAGCTACGTCGTCTGCTGGTGACGCGGCTTTCCAACACGGACGCACAAGCAGTTTTGTGATCCACGCGCTCTCCAAACAATCACACCGTCAGGTTGCAGCTCCACAGCTCTGATGCCCTGACGCTCTCTCTGGATTTGACATTGCCATTGTGAGTTACACCCCGACTGACACAAATGATGCTTGGGAATCTGATTTGAGTTGAAACCGAGACTTTTTTTTTCTGTTTTTAAAGGCATTCTGTAATTAGGAAATGTGACTTGGATTGGATTTGCATAGAAACTGGATGCAAAGAATGAATTTAGGGCTGTCTGTCTGAACAAAGCCTTGGTTGTGTGCTTTCCAGCCAAGAGTTAGCCTACATGAGAAGACTGAATATGATAAAGAAGAAGATATAGTGATAGTATCATAGAGCCAGAAGGATAATAAGCTTGGCTTGGAGACTGTTAAAAACAGCTAGCTTGGCTTCGTCTGAAGGGAAACAAGTCTGCGTACAGCAGCTCATCATATCTCATTGTTTAATCTGTTCACAAACAAATATCCAAAGATGCGAAACACCAGTTGTTTGTCTAGTTGGCAGGAAGAGGTTGGTTTTTTTTTGTTTTGTTTTGTTTTTTTTAAATCAGCCTGGACAAAGCCAGTTTGTCTGTTTCCCTCTGCGTCCAGTCTTTATGCTAAACTAACCGCCTCCTGGCTCTGAATCTATATCTATCTAATCTATATATTCCCCTGGCTCAGAGGCAGAAAGAGAAACAGTATAATGTTGAACTATTCCTTTAAAAAAACAAAACAAAACAAAAAACACAGAAACATAGCAGCTACAAAATAATTTCATGTATCAAAGTTGCTGGTGCTTGACAGATTAGTTTACCTTATTATTGTCATGTGGACTAATCTGCTGATTATTTTCTTGAAAATCTCTTTGTAGCTTGTTCTGTATCTGAAAATGGTGAAAAATGTCGATCACTGTTTCCCAAAGTCCAAGACAACGTCCTCCGTTGTCTTGTTTTGTCAACAACCCAAAGATGTTCTGTCAACTGTCATAGCGGAGTAAAGAGACCAGATAATAATCACATTTAAGAATCAGAGAATTTTGACTTTATCTTGGCTCTTTTATAGTATTATCAGTATTACTGATACCTCAAACACCCCCTTCGCTGGGGCCCCTTCTAGGAGAATTAGAAAATCAGGGAAAAGCAGCAGCTTTACTCTGAAAATGTGCCAACTGCAGTAACTACAAACCCTCCCCCCTTAAAAAACCATGATGGTTTGCAAATGGAGGAAGCCTCCCTCAGGGGCCCCACCATGTTATTCCCATTGAACTTGCATTGTATCTTTGAAGTTATTTTAATTATTGATCAAGGTTTTTATTGTTTGAGTTTTTCATGTTATTTGTGTTTTTGAAATTCTAAAACCTGAACATTTGAATTAAAAAAATGTTTGGATTTAAGTACGTAAGATTAATTATAACATGAAGTCAGGGGTGGGAGGGTGACTTTAAACATGTACTCTCATACAGTTACTAATTACCTGTTAAATAATATAGTCAAATACAACACCAAACATTAAAACGAAGCCAAGAGAAAAGACATATGAATAAGATGACTCTTCATGGTAATAAAGAGTGTGTATTCTGTAAGAACACACACTTGTGTGTTTAGTTTTACTCGAGAGCAGAGTGGTGTTGTTATGTGTGCACATATGCATGGTAACACTTTAGTATATCATTCTAATGCTAAAACATTAGCTGTCCCCTTTTTTTACTGAATGTATCTCTAATCTAATCATATCTTTTTTGTGTATCTTCACCAGAATACAGTTGGCTTTTTTTGTATCCTAATTACGTTATCCTGTAACATATATTCTGTTACTCCCCAGGCCTGCATAGAGGCGATGGGCGCTGGTTGGACGGTCCCCCTGGAAATTGTCGCCCGTAGAACCCTGACCAACCGGAATTACCTCCGCTCAGACTGATTAATCTCAAGACAGCTGGCGATTAATTAAACAGGTGACAACCAACTGTTTTACATGATGACATGATCCATTCACAATGATTGGTAGGATTTAATTGTCCTCGTCCCTTCGAAAACAGGCCCTGTGGAGATACAAGGTTTTTCAGACTGCAGCGGCGGCGGGGCGAGGGAGCCCCTCACATGAGATCACAGCGGTCTGGTTCACTCAGGCGGCCTCATTGTCACCGCATAAAAGCGACGACAACAGCGAGAGGGAGGCGGCGTAGTGAGCCAAGATAACAGGAGTGTCACACACACACACACTCACACGCCCTGCAGTTAGCCTGCCTCTGTGTTCAGGACTGCACCTACATGTTGATTTGATGATTTGACCATTAGAAGGAAGGAGAGGGGGGGGAAAGGGAGGGAGAGACTCAATTTTGTATCGCCATAGCAACGGAGGACTGTAGAGAAATCTGGTTCTCTCTTTTAATCTCTTTTTAAATCGTCTTTGAAAAGATGGGATGGCTCACTGACAATATCTGTGTGTGTGTGTGTGTGTGTGTGTGTGTGTGTGTGTGTGTTTGTGTGTGTGTGAGAGAGAGAGAGAGAGAGAGAGTATGAGAATGAATTTCTACAGTAATTGTTGCCTACGTCTCTCTCCACACCTTCTCCCTCTCTCACACACACGCACACACACACACACACACACACACACACACACCCTTCACGTCTCCCTCTTCTGTCAGCGTACAGATTTTCTCTCCACGCCGGCCTTGTCTTCCTCCCTGCACAACGCCGCCGTTTCAGAATAGCAATCAGCCTTCCTCATTTGGCCTCTGTCTACCGGAGAATACCTCTGCTCTCAAGCCGAAGCCTGCTCCCCGCAGACGTCTGGGCTTCCTTCACAGGCTAAATTAGATCTTTAAGTGGCTTTAGGCGCTTTTTTTTTTTTTTTGTTGCAACTTGGCAGGCGAGATTAAAACGCTGACACAGGTGGCAAAGTTGAACTTGAAATATGGCAGATTGAAATCTAATTTGCATCCTTTGTTGCCTTTCATATCCTCTCCGCTCCTGTTCTCCGTTGTGCTCTCCCTCCCTTTTTCCCATTCTCCAGTAAACAAATGTCAAGTAATCTTGTTGTAGTACAAACTATGGATCCCGGTCGCCGCTTGCAGCGTTTGAAAAAGCCTACAAATTTTGCTGATATGAGCATCATTGTAACTTCTCGCGGGGCAGCCTCAGTGCTACATCAGGAGCGAGTCGGTGTCTGCCCGCGCTCCACTAAAAGCCCTCACATAAGACAAACCACACCAACATATGATTTAGGAAAATGATTAAATATAGAAGAGATGCATATTTTAGCGGGGTATTCTGCATATTTTCCCCCTCTGTGTCTCAGTTGCAGGTCTGTTGCATCATGTCAGAGTCGGCCTAAGTGCTGAGCTCAGTCTGACTCACATGCGGCGGGGCTCAGAAGGTTACTTTAAATTATAATCTGCTTTAAATCGCTGATTACCTGCTTATCACTTCATCGGATGTGTCAGCCACGCGTCTGACTCATCAGACTAGCCTTCGCAGGTTTGCTTCCTCTGAATTTATTTTCAGATTTGACTTTTTTCCAAGAGAACATCAGGCTTTAGAGCTCCAGAAAATATCCGTCCGTCTGTGGCTTCCCTTCTCTCTTTTTTTTCATCCTCTTTCTCTTTAGAACAAAGTCTCTTTTTTATTCCGTCTCTGTGCAGAGGCCAGGGCTGTGCAGTCGCTGTACAGTCCCCGGCCTTGTTAATATTTCACATGCTTAGAAGCCAGAGTAGACGCCTGTTCTCTCCCAAAAGGAAAGTCTTCTCCTCATTTAACCTCCAGCACTGAATCTCCATACTAACCAGCCCAGCCAAGGGCTTGACTAGAGACACGCTGAATGTTGCAGTGAGGCTCCCCCTCCATTCAGTTTTGGTCTTTGGCTCTTTGCTGCACTTCATGGACACACAAACATGATTTCCTGTCTGTTGAAAAACGTCTCTCCAAATTAAGTGGTGTTGACTTTGTTTCTGATGAACCGAAGAATTAAGTGTTTTGTTTTTTTTTTTTTTCTATTACCCTACTTAAAACTCCTCGGCTGCTACAAACATGTGATGAGCTTACAGGATATGATGCACAGCAGCAGATCAAACAACCCACCAGCATATAAAGTAGTTTGAAGGAAGGAGAGAGTCTGAACTCATGGAGGAATAAACGTCGGTCGCATCGAATTCTGCTCTCATTCGGAGCCGTTTACCCACAGGAGGAGTGCTCAGAGAGGAAAAAAAGTAAAAAGTGGATCTAAAACGTGGATTAACGTGGCGCCACAGTCGCTCAGGTTGTCAAGCATTCGACCCGTTTTCAGAGACTGCGTCCTCGCTGCAGCGTCCTAGAGTTTGAATTTAACCTTTGGCCCAAAAAGTGAATTTATCTTCACTCCTATCAACCTGACTGCAGCATCAGGTCGCGGAGCTGGTGTTTGATGTTCATGGTAACCAGCTAGCCCCGGCCCTCCTTGTCCTTGTCATTGTTTCTCCACACAGAGGGAGAGCTGACAGTCATCTGCTGCAGATAAGCAGTTGAGCGTTGTCGTTTGAGCCAACTTCCTGTCCGTTTTTTTGTAAGCGATCCCCTCCCTCCTCTCTACATCACCACACATGAAGGAGCAGTAATCGGCAGACACAGCAGCCAACTGGAGGATCCTGCTCTCTACGCATTCACATGACACTGACATGATTCGAAAAAGTGGGCAGAATATTCCTTTTCTCTTTTAGTGGATCTGCGGAGCAAGGAGAGAAAGGGGATACTAACCAAACACTCACTATAACAGTGATTACTGTTGGGATATGTAGTTATTTATCACTTATTTTGATAAGAATATGTCCCTTACAGCGGCTTTAATATACATTCATCCCTCATTAATGGGTTTAAGCTCCTGTAAGGCATGTCGCTGCATTAGTACACCCAAGTGGCCTAAAATGTCCGACAGCAGCCAAAATCCTGTGCGCCCGGCTGCCAGACTCAAGACAAACAACATGCCAGAATCATCCCCGGTTCATTGTTCATCTTCCAGGTGTTGACACCAGCGTGAGTGCTGCTAACTGAAGCTGTTTCTCCGCCTGATTCTATACGCCAACATCTTAGCCAAACCTGGCAGCCATAAATGGGCCAGTGCTGGCTAATATTTGGCAGTCTGATGCCAGAACACAGATTAGTGCACCAACATTCAGCCGCGATGGTCTGAATCTGGCCGGCCAACCTGGGATATTTACCGTAAATGAATGAGAACATGTGCAGGAGGACTGGCAGCCTCCACCCGAGCTACGTTTCACGTTTTGAGCCACGGGGTCAAACTCGATTGCTTCATGACACGAACCGGGAAGAGATTAATGTTCTTCCAGCGCAAACAAAAACCGGCGTTTGTGTGTTTATCACAAAGGCAGATGGCAGAAGGAGTGAAGGACAGATGGAGAATTGCTTTCTAGCTGTTTATCCTCTTCAGTAAAGAAGAAGGGAAAGTATTTGTCTGAAGTGGGAACATCTTTGTGTGTGAGAGGACGCGTTGCTTACTGTTAAAAAAGGTTTCAAAGTCTATTGGCTTTCGGGGCAACACAGTAATGTAGAAAAACAGCAGCGGTGGCAGCATTGCTGGTGCGAGGCTCTCTTAGATTACCAATCTCCTCAGCTATTTGTTTGTAGTAATTATACAGGGGTATTGTAAATAGTTTGGCAGTGACTGATGTTTAAATAGCGCTTGGATTTTCCGATATGTCTAGAGGAGCAGCTACCTTTTCATGGAGCTGTTTGATGTTTTCCCAACACTGAATTAAAGCATCATGAGGTCTGAACACTGTCAAGAAGGTCCTCCCACCTCTCCTCGGCGAGAGAGTGGGCGGCGCGGGATGAAAACACGGCAATGCACTTAAAAGACTAGATCACATTTAATGGAGACAGTTATTCTTAATTCTGCTCTTTCAGCACAGAATAATGAAGACTCCAGGGATACGGTGGCCTCAGGGGCGGCATAAGGGTCAGAGGTCATACAGGACAGACAGCTCATCATGATAATAATCTCACTTCGCTATTTATGATTTCTCGGGTGGATTTTTGGCGCTCAGACATATGTTTCTTTTTCCTCTTGACTGTCCCATTAGGTGGGAGTATTTTGTGAATCCTAATATATCTTAGATACAAAGCGCTTAAAGAGTTGTGAGGTATTGTGTAGAGCCATTGTCGGTCTTACCAAAACCAAAACCAACAGAAATATAACAGTGTGTTTATCTTCTCTAAAGTTACTAAAGACCAGAAGCGCCAGCGTGTGAAAAAAGCCCTGTTATAGCAAGGTAACATTGCCCTGTCGTTAGAAAGCTAATCCAGGATGCTTTTAGAGTTCAGCTCCTCCTTCCTGTTCTTAGATTTGCAGCCCAGTCACCAGGATATACACCTGTCAAGCTTTCCATTCTTGCAGTTTACACTGATATTGGAGGCAGATTTACAGTCAGTATTCATAATTATTTTGAAACAAGAAGTCTTTTATGTCAGCGATTGGCATCCCAACAAACAACAGTTGCGTCTTCCAAAGTTGTCACGTATCAAGCTCACATTACATGCTTATCAGTAGACTTTCACATGGGAGGGGAGGAAGGTGGTGTTTATTACAACCCACATGGCTAACAAACAGGAGACCGCAGAGAGTCTGTGACATTTTTGATGGCGACCAAGCCTGGTTAGACAGCCAGTTGAAACACCCTTTATTGAAATCGGAACTATGCTATAACAGGCCTCCAACGAGGACGTTGAATTAAAAGCTGGACAAAGCGTTGG
This sequence comes from Sparus aurata, assembly GCF_900880675.1. Taxonomy (NCBI): domain Eukaryota; kingdom Metazoa; phylum Chordata; class Actinopteri; order Spariformes; family Sparidae; genus Sparus; species Sparus aurata. Next base: position 26,417,215 of record NC_044197.1, on the reverse strand, counting down.
AGGCAGAACCACATTCATTCCTATGACAGCTGCTCAGTGGCGTTTTAAAACCAAAATGGCTCGACCTACAGGTTGTACAATGACCCGGATCTCACGTGTTGCGGGGCCCATAGAGCGTGGGCATTAGAGACTTCCGCCGACCGAGCCTGCTAACTTCTGGTTTAGTGCCGGCTAACTTGAATGGAAATAAAATAATTTAATCTTGAAGCTTTTCCAGACTTTCCCAATTGTATTGGTCCAAATGCTTAACTTATGATAGTCAAACAGGATTTGTGACACTCCAAAAAAATGATTCAGTTTTCCAAAAGTATTTTTGGGCTGCAGTGCATCACCTGACAATGTAAATTCACAGTTTGGCCACGACAAAAGTTGGCTTCAAAGCCTTGTGCTCTTCCTGTGGACTTACCATCTACGCACCACATGTGCTATTCAGATGTGCTCTATCTGAATCAAAGAGACATTTTTTTTTTTTTTTTATCAGTATGAATATTGATGGTAAATCTGCCTCCATTATGAGTGTAAAATGCAGGAGCCTGACAGGTGTAGCAACAAGAGGCCAAGCCTGACAGCTATGAATAGTCAAATCAGCCGGAGCCACGTAAAAATCCACATTATACCTTTTTTCATAAATCATGAGTTTTCTCAGGTCAGGAAACTTGTTTTGATTTCTAAATGACCTCTTGTTCTTGATTATATTCAATCAACATGCGCCCACGAAGCACTGATGGCTCCATCGATTTGATTATGTTACAAAGATTAATACACTGCGGTTGTGAACACACACATTAACCGCTGCAGGAATAATCAGCTGTCACCAGAAATATGGCAGAAATGTATGTGGATTTGTGGAGGATTTATAGCCGTCATTTAGGGAGAGGTTCACAGTTGCAGGGGCCGGGGAGGAAACGCATGGCTGATGAAAAATAGTCTGTCAATCTGTCTGGCCTGGGTAGAATCTCAAACCCGGGGATCTGACGGTAAGAATGAAATATTATGTGAAGTGTGAAATATTCCAGTGGTGAAATATTCTGCTCCGTCTGTCCTCATTATCCATCTCTCTCCGTCTGTGCCTCTTCGTCTCTTTTGTCTCACTTTTATACCTTTCTCTCCGCTGACTGCTGCTCTCTTCATCTCGCTGCCCTCCCAGTGTCTCTTTGTCTCTCTCACTCTGTCTGTCTCTTTCTATCTGTCTCGGTGCTGTAGGGAGTTACTCAGGATCAAATTAGCCACAGTTTTCACAGCCAAGGGGGAGAGGACAGAGAAGGTGGATTGTAAGGACAGGGTGAAAGGGCATATCCCGTTTGTAAGGGGTTTGTAAAAGTCACCACTGCACCCATGGGAAATACAGTGAAGGGTGATTTGGGGCACTGTGTAAAAAAATCTTAACAACTCATCGACTCGTGGGTGCGCTTTTAATGGAACAAGCTCTCATAAAAACATTAAGAAGGCTGTGGATCGCAGGGAACCTCATTTATTTGATTTGACTTTAACTGAAATGAAAGTAGAGACATTGAGTTTTATTGCATTTAATTTGTGTGGCAGAGAGCTGGAATGACTCTTAGCACAAACTATGAAGTTATTAGGGATGAAATACAAGAGCTGACTGTAATAAAAGTGGACAGAGAGGACAGAGCAGAGTGCGTTTGGCAGGAATCGGGTATATTTTTCACCAAATCTAATTTGGTGCTACCAATAAGTCAAATCTGATAACCAGGAAGGATAACTGGATGCTGTAGTTTCATATAGGGTATCTGATGGTCCTGGAAAGTATTGAGTTCAGTTTCCTCAGTAAAAGGAATAAAGGAATTTTAAAAAAGGAGGTTTTTTAAAAAAGTTATAAAATGGTTTCTATAAGTGATTTGGGGCTGTTGAGAGATTTTAATAAATATAATGTAATAAACGACAATTTCCACCGTGGTTTGTGAGCAGAAAAGCCTCATCAATCCATTCAGAGGAGTTTCCATCAGCTCCAGCAGCCCTGTAGCTAACAGTATTGTAGCTGAGAAGTTCATTGACCTATAATGACTTAACTTAAAGGAGACATATAACGCTCATTTTCGGGTTCATAATTTTATTTTGGGTTACTACTAGAATAGGTTTACATGCTTTAGTGCTCAAAAAACACATCACTTGTCTCTTATTGTCGTTGGCTACAGCTCTGTATTCCCCCTCTGTCTGAAACACTCCGTTTTAGCTCCTGTCTCTTTAAGATCCCCCCCTCATGACTACCCAGTCTGCCCTGATTTGTCAGCTCACACATGCCTGAGCCAGCACTGCTGACCACAACAGAGCAGCTGAGCTTAATAAATGTGTTGTTCTTCGGTGCTGAACTAGCCGCTAGTTAGTCACAAAGTCACAGAATTAAAGGCGAGACTACTGACGAGACGTTTCAGGAGCAGTGTTTTCTGTGGGAAAACAAGCTTCTGTTGGTGCGGACTTTGACCTTTGTAACTTTAAAGACCTCTAACATGCACAGGCATCTATATAAAACACTAGGTATTTTAGGGGTTATGGGGAAAAAAAGAAAAGCGTCCTTAAATGAACTTTGATAAATGAATAATTTCTCATTGATTAATACATCAGTACATTTTTTTTTTCTCTGCTTTTCTGGGTCCAAGTTAATGAAAATCCATGTTAATTAAATTCACTACATACCACTAAAGCTGAGAAATACTGGAAATAAATCAATAAATGATAAATCTACAGGCCACGTTGTTCCCACTGGTTTTCACTCATACATCCACGCATTTGATCGGAACTCCCTCCATGTGGTGTTAGAAAGAAATATTCATTAAAAATAAATTCAACTGAATGCAACTACTGAAAACTAGAGTGGAGGATCATGGAAATACCCACACCCGCCTCCCCCCAGGACATTTTTGAGCAGTCTACGGTTCTGACCCCTCCAATGACGTTGAACTCTGAGTATGATGATGATTTCTAGAAGGAAGTACAGGGTCCTCTTGTGTCAGCACAATCGTTATCAACATTCACCTCCCGAAGAGCAGATTAGTGCAGGTTCCACTTATTTGTAGGCATGCGAGTGAGTCATACTGCAGTTTGTATAAATGTATTTATGAAGTTGTGTGTGTTGTGAGATTTAAGATCTTACGGTGTGCATGACTTTGTGATTAACTTGCTGGGCTGTTCTTATCTTAGACAATTCTTCCACTCAATGTGCTCAAGGGTTTTAACAGTCGTTTTTTCTTCTTAGTGTAGTCTGATATTTTAATTTAGATATAAGACATTCTCCAAACGGCATTCCTTTTGAAAAGGTAGTTTTGGACCAACTCAACACATCCCAGCTTGACTCAGCGAGGTTTTTAGCAGTAGCACTGACAACCCCCTGAGTTGCCTCCACCTGTCAGATTTACATCATTTCTACTACGGGAGCAGCAGTTCTGCGCCGGCCTGGGTCCAGTTCATCAGTTGAATGCATTAAACTTCTCCTTAACTGGTCAGAAATGAGATGACTGTCAGTGATGAGAACTGAAGTCCTGGCGCAGGGGAGCAGGCTGCTGTCCGTGGTGCTGATCGGACACTGCTGACAGCGGCACTGCTGACAGCGGCACAGCAACGCTCGGCTGCCTTTATCCAGGTCGCAAAAACACTTTTTTAACACCTTCGGCAAGCTTTTTTGCTGACGTAATTGATCTTGTCATCTCTCTCCTCTCAGGGTGAATCCCGGCCCGCTCTCCAACACATGAGCCCTGCGCCTGCCAGCCTGACACGCAGTCACGCCACACACAGAGAGTTAATTCAGAAGCTCGCTCCTGAACGAGATGAAAGATTGTGTTTGTGCCAGTGACTTGAACCGATTCCCTCGACACTGTGACACCCGATGCGCCGTAGCTTCTTTGTTGCGGAAATCTTAGTAGGAAATGAGATTTTTCCGCACTTTTCAGCTAACCAGAAAAGCACCAGAAAGTGTCTGGAACTTTTTGAGAGACAAACACACACACACACACACACACATACACACACACAGACGCACAGAAACGTGCCTGCCACCCTCCCTCCCTGCACCACACACTCATCCACGTGTGCCGACGCACGCACAGCTGCACACACACACACACACACACAAAATAACACAGACAGAATAATAAAAATACCTCTGCACTCATGCTGAGACGAGAGCTTGAAAGTGGAAAATAATGACATCTATTGGGAGTCAAGCATCCCTCTGAGCAACACACACATATACACACAAGGACGCAAATGTGCACACAGAAATTGATAAATACACTAATTCCCCCGCACGCGTTATGCATATCGGATTGAAACAGTTCAAGCAGTCTTCTCAGTTCAAGTTGACTCAGTGTGTGTTTGGCTGGCATATAACTGCTGCTGCCGAGGAAATTAACAGCACGTCTCTCTGTCACCTGCAGTACCTGATGTGCTGCCATGGCAGAGGCATTTCTTGGCTCGGGAATCCAGTGCTGCTCGTGTTGTGCCAGTTGTCTGAGTCATGAGCTGTGGCTACAAAAGAAGTAAATCTGCAGGATGCTATTGCAGCTAACTTGCATGTACTGGGGAGTCATTCGATAATATAGAGTTCCAGTCGGTGTCCGGGTCCATTTAAAAAAAAAGGGAAAAAAATGTGATGGGTTGAGCTTTCATTACATCACCGAGTCTTCTACAGCCTCCAAAACACCCAGCGAAATAATCCCGACTGCAACGTAAAGATAAGGATTCACAGGGGATAATCTCCTGATACTGTGTTGTGCGGCAGCAGGATGTGCAGTACAGGTAGCGTGTGGTAGTCATTTAAAAGTCCCATTACCTGGCAAGTAGACAGCCTCAGTACTGAGGGATTTTCCAAATTATTGCACCTGAGAGAGGCAGGGGTTACCAACAACAGTGTGACAGTGGATAGCTTCTCCCTGAGTGAGTCACTGTGAGATTTGGAGGCAGAGACAGATCAAAGTGGGGAGTTGGACGGGTTATATTTGTTGGGGTTTTAATTCCAGATGGTCAAGCAGAGGAGGAATCATCTGCTGTAGTGTTGGCGCTGAGACTAAAATGCTTCTAGGCGGTACATGATTACAGACAACTGGCTTATTTATTTTGCTCTGGCTATTACATATTTGAGAATTGTATCAAAGGATCACTATCAGACTGAGGTTCATTCATTCTCCACCTTGGAAACAATCACGCAACAACGTCCATTTATTAGCCGCTGGAGCTTTTGATCATATCAAATGATCCTCAGCAGATCAGATGAAGATATCAAGTGTAAATGTGCAGATTTCTATTATTAAGCAATTCTCTTAAAAAGGAACAAATGGAAAAGTGAACATCTACAGTTCCTTGACAACAAGTTAAACTCCCTCTGCTAATATTTTTGTCAAACTGTGAACTGAACGTTACCGTTTGCAGTTAATGGACATGAACAGAGCATTGCTAACTCCCACAAGAGTTAACCACACTCATAAGTATGGTAATGCTTAAAGTAACCAAGGTATCTAGGCTCAAGTTTATTACAATTAATTTCAAATCCAGTGGTGGGCAATGTTTTATCCTAATGAAAGCTCACACAACCTCTGATTGGTCAGTAGGCTCAGCCCAAGGCATCATGGGACTGCCAGCGGATGGTAAACAATCACGGTAACGTCGAAATAACAACATCATAATGGCGCCTCGTAAAAAGCCTGAGTTTGTGCGTCATCAGGTCTGACGGCCAGACGACAAGCAAACAACTTTTAAAATGCTCGTTCCCTGAATGGAGTTTGGATCGATAAGAACTATGCTTTGCTGAGGCGTATTTCCAAAACATACTTTCTCTCGCTCACTTCCCTCCACGGCAGCTCCTTATTTGTCCCGTCTTTGTACGGGTAGATCTGTTATCGCACAGCTCTGGGTGTCTGCAAATGGCCACGATTAGTTATTGTTATCCTCTCCTCCATTGTTGTCCTCCTCACTTTATTGTATCCAACTGAACAAAACTTCTTCGGAAGCCACACAAGACATCATAGCCTACAACAGTTTTCTCCGGCTGTCTATACAACCCAAAGTGAGTAACTGACCTGTAGGTGTAACATTACCCTAACCTCCTTCAAACCAAGAAACCACAATAACAATCAAACCAGCTTCTTTCAATTAAGAAATGTTTGAGAAGATATCTCAAGAATCTGATACATAGAGTCAGCACTGGAACATAGATGGAAAGCAGGAGGGAAAAAGCACGAAAGGAGCAAACTTTTTAATCACGTTTAACACCGACCTAAATGATTGAAGCAGCCATCCTCTGCCATCGTTTTATCCCTGTAGCCTTTCAAATCAAAGCAGTGGTGGGGAACTGGGAGGCTTTGAATGGTTGTAATCAGCTTCTCGTTCGTTTTGCACCCGCCATTGTTCTTGAAACAAAATGACAGTGATGGGGGTACAGAGAAGTGTGAGAATTTCATTGGCTGTCGACGGCCCATTGATTCAGAGAAGTTCAGTCGTGGCCAACTGTTTGTTTGGCTTTTGACAAGTTTATTTATCATGCACATCTTGGCCAGGACGCGCAGTGTGAATGAAATTCACAGTAGTAAAAGGCAGAAAGTGACTGTGCACATGTATGAATACTAAAAACCCAGCCACAAGACTGCAACACAGTGAATTTAGAAAACAAATGAAGCGAAAAATGAACAAACCAAGCAAAACATCATTTTATCACTCTGACTATATGCGTGTGTGCAGTTCTCTTCATCACTCCTAATCAGTCTATTTATCAGCTTTTACCGTTCCATTCAGTGTTTTCAAACCTTGTTAATGTCACTCTGTAGTGCATGTAGTGTGTTTTAGAGTAGCAGGTACAGACTGTGCTCTGAGTCAGCAGACAAGAGAGGCGCTGCATGTTAAAATGACTAAATGCTAAATGCCAGCTCAGTAATGAGAAACTGTCTGAATCTGTCAGAGGCAGCCCGGACCAAATGCTCCAGTTTGATTAAGACACCTATCATCTGTGTCCCACACACAACGCAAAACAGACTGCGCTCTAAAAAGGTCAAGTTTTCAGAATGTGAGAAACATTTGTTCATTTACCCAGTGACACCTCTGCATTTCACAAAATGTTTTAATGTATTTAACAAGTTTGCAGAAGTTAGTCTGTAACATTGAACTGCCGGCAACAGTTGGGGCTTTTCCAATCCAAAGCGGCACAGATTTGCATTTCTGTTACAACAGGGCTACATGCTTGAAAGTGTGTCTTTAACTGATAACATCCTTGTCTTGAGTAGTGTCAGAAAAGCAGCTGTAATTCAACTCTGAAGTAATAGATCAGAGAGATCATCGCTGGTTGGGCTTCTGGCGTTGCTGGTTCTGGGCTGGTACCAGTTCTGTTTTAGAGTTGGTTCAACCCGTGAATCATTCTAGAACCGGTTTGCTTTTCCAGAGGCCACTGTAGAGTCAAATCATTCAGTCACTGCATACATCTCCAATTTCCCAACATTAGGAAAAACTGGTTTTACATGCCTACATTGGTATCCAAACATGACCAGTCCTCAGATCACTGTTGCTTTGATTTGGCGTCCTGAGCACAGATAGTAAAAATGGTGGTCATGAGAAGTTTTAGTTGGTCCTTAGTTACAGTAAACCAGCCAGGTGCTCCGAACCAGCACCTGAACCTTCTTGGTTGAAAACAACTATGTGTGACATTAGCCCACCTTGAGGAAGGGCTTGTGTCCTTTGGTCAAATGAGGTCTATGCAATGTGATGTAAAATTGATATTGGAGATGCAAAACCAGCACAGCACTGTTTAACTTGGCATTGGCCAATAGTGCCAGTGAAAAAACCCCAAATCAAAGTTATATTCCTTTAGATTTCATTGTTACAGTCCAGTCACCAGGTGGGATAAAATGTTAGCAGTTAAAGCTGCTGTTATTGTCATTTTAGCTAACTTCCTGTTCTTTTAACAGTTAGCAACCCCCTCCTTCCTTTCTACATCACCACATGAATGTGCATCAGGATCCTGCTCTCTGCACATCCCGGAGCAGACAGAACCGCCTCGTTTGGAGTCCTGATTGGATAAAGTGGGCAGGAGTACCAGAAATCTTCTCTTCTGTTTTTTACTGCATGAGCGAGGGGAGGAGATACATGGCTCCCTGACAGAACACTCTTTAACAGTGATTGCTGTTGGAATATAGAGCTATTTAACACTTATTTTAGTAAGAAATATATCGCTTACAGCAGCTTTAACATTTCTGCAAACTACTGATACATTCACATTTATATGTGTCATTAGCCTCCTTACCATGTTGATAATTCTACATTACATGTAGACATCACATCACATCACATCACATCACGTATTTATGGTCCGATTCAGTTGAAAGTGTCTGGCTGTTTTCAGTTTTTCTGAAGTATCATTGGGTTTTGTGAAATGCTTTTGTGTTATGACCCTCAGGGCTACTGTTGTGATAAAGGGCTTTAAAAATGAATGAAACTGATCTTGAACTAATTATGTTCTGTCCAGCAACAAGATACAATCATATCTTATTCGGTTTGATACTGTGTATTTCCCGTCTTATTGTATTCTGTTTGATATCGCTTTGTTTATCATCTGGCTTCAACAGCTCAGACCAGCTCTGTTATTTACCAAAATGACCATACAGACCCTTTTCCTCTGTTTATTTCTTTCTTTTTTGTTGTTTAATTTCAGTCCAGAAAACAGACACATCTCGGTTTATGATTGAACAATTCTCATCTGGATAACCCAGCAGCAAACTCCCACCCTGGTCGGCAGCACGCTCTCTTATCAAAGCCGGGGAAGCTACTTTGATTTAGCAGACAACACAGAGTCGGTAATGATGTTCTCAGTGGAGCACCCCCTCTGGAGTGATTGCGGGCCATGTTTGTTGGTGTTGTTCAGAAGCATCAATCTCACCGCTGAATGGAGTGGACTCCTGCTGCCACTGTTCAGCATTCAAATTATCTTCCAGTCAATTAGTCTCAAAGTTTAGACGAAAAGGTTGTTTTTTTTTCCTTTTTTCAGAATGACCCAAATCTGTTATTTCCAAAGAAGTGACATGTAGTCTGTGACCAAAAGGCTGGGAGTCACCAGAGCAGACAGAGATAAAACTCCCTCCTGCTGTTTTGAATAAAATTGGAGTTTACTTTCCAGTTCAGAGGGGGTTATTTTTGGGGAACTTTATATATTTTTTTAAAAGTAAGAACACACACACACGCACATGTACACACACACCCACGCACATATGTACACACCCCCTCACTCTCTGACGAGTGTAGAGAAACCTCATTAAGATCAAAGACTTGTTTCTCTTAATTACTCTGTCGCTGCAGCCCCATCCTGCCCTCACACACACACACGCGCATGTGCGCGCGCGCACACACACACACACACACACCCAAAGCAGAAAACTAATTAGACTGTGGTTATTTTTAAACTAGGGTTGCTGTTTTCTGTGTGTGTGTGTGTGTGTGTGTGTGTGTGTTCAGTATCAGGGCTATCCTACAAACTTATATCACTATCATATAAGTCATGATTATTATATGACTTACAGGTGGATCCTACTCAGGGATGGAAGTACTCAAGTACTGTACTTAGTTACAATTTTAAATAACTTTTACTTAACTCCAGTGTTTCTATTTAATGCAACTTTAAGTTATGTAACCAACAGAAAACCTACCATGACGTCAGCATTGGTTTGAGGACTACCGTTATGAAGCCTCAAGTTTGGCATAATGGCGAACACCGTCTTGTTTTTTTTGGAGCCAGAAGTGATGACATGTGGAGCACTGGGGAGCATACGCATTGCCACGCTTCTATCCCGACTGATGGTTGCCCTGGTAGCGACTTGTTGATCATCGTGTAATTAAAGCACACCCTACTTCACCACCTTTTCCTACTGTAATTGGACCATAATTTACTAAATGAACATCATGCTGCATTGAAGGGGACATGGACCTAGTGATTGAGACTGATTACTGAGGTAATAAATCAAGTGAGAAGTAGGGTCATTTTCCCATAAGCTTACGTACAATTTGGACTTCTGTTTGCAACCAGTGTGGGTTCCCCCCCGGCTGGCCATTAGAAACGTTTCAAACCCAGAGGTTATGTTCATGTGTTATACAGTCAATGTTCTCACTCCCAACTTATCACATTTGGTCAGTGCTCTCAAGCTTAAGCTAGGACACAGTTGGGTTAGGTTAAGGCAAAAAACCAAAACACTTACCTAGGGTTTTGAAAAAGCTCATACTTGGTTACAATAACTACAGTAACTTGCATAAATTTAGCTAGCTGTATGTAGCTGATACCACCTAACATACATGTTTAAGAACAACCAAATTGTTATTGTACGTAAAAATATTGTTTTCTGGATAAACACAGTTTTTGAAAATAAGCCGGAGAGGAGGGATAACATTAAGGTACCCCAACCATAGACCAATTCTATTAAAACAGTAATGTAAAGAGCCATATTTCACAAGAAGAGTTTATAACTATCCTAATCCACCAAAAGTGTTAGTAAGTTAGTTAGTAAGTTAGTTGGTTTATTGGTTCATTAGTTAGTTAGTGGAGTAGAGCAGACAGGCTGGGTGGCAGAGCAGCTGCAGGGCAGCTGCTCACAATCTGCTGCATCAGCTCCACCGAGATACTCGATGTATCTTTTGATACATCGAGTACATTTAGCAGATAATAATCATGAAGTATGATTTTTTTTAATAATTGTATTTTTACATTGTGGTATTGTACTCTTATTTAAATAAAGGATCTGAGTACTTCTTCAACCACTGGTCGAAGCCTCCAAAATGATTTTATACATGCCGTTTTTTCAAAGTTTATCTACTGTGTTACATTTCCTCTCTGTGTCCCTGACATGCAAGAATATCTGGGGATTAAAACAATCACACACGCTGTTGTAAAAATCTACATATTAGCTCGCAATATCACTCTAGAAATCACATTTATGCATCCCCTGAGAGGGAGAAAACAGTTCTGTTTAGCCCAGTAGCTTTGTCAAACTTTTTAGCTTATGCAGCCTTCAAAACAAGACGTACATGCTGATGGACGTGAGCCTGTGTGGAATTGTCACACCAGATAACCAGAAACGAATGGCTTCTCTGTAATTCTTTGACTTATTCTACTGTGGCTTTGGCTCACCTGCACATAATTTCAAGGCACTTTTGCACGCGTGTGGTTGTGCTCGCATGTGTGTAAATCCCATCTTTCTTTATGTGAAATACAATTCTGCCATGCCACTGGGAGGGAAAATGTGTTAGATCAGGTCTTTCACACATGAGTAGAGAGACGCAAGTCAAGTCAACGCTCATCCCGGGTGACATACGCCTGACAGCCATGTGTGTTTTGAGCCTTTTTTCTTTTGTTCATTAAAGCCTCAGTAACCTAAGATGTGTGAATCTGATTATGCTGTATCAAAAACAGTCCCTGAACACCAAAACGACAATGTGTATGTTCTTTGTACTTGCCAACAAAGCCCTATGTCTCTGTGTTATCCGGCAACAAGGTGGCAATGTGTGTGTGTGTGTGTGTGTGTGTGTGTGTGTGTGTGTGTGTGTGTGTGTGTGTGTGTGTGTGTGTGTGTGTGTGTGTGTGTGTGTGGCATGTAGATGGCACACCTGCCACTTCAAAGCTCTAGCCAGATGTGGAAGAACAGGGACCGGCTACACAGGGACCCACAACGGGAGGTACCCACACAGTTCAGCAGCATTATTCACACACAATAATAATTACACATGCACAACAACAATGGCTGGAGCTCAACACAATGCTGTAAATCATGCACCAGCCCTGTGTCGTCACCTGTGGTCACGCTTTGATGGTCCAACCAGCCGTGGCAGCAACCATTTTCCATCTCTCGTCAAATAAACATTTGTTTTGAATAGGGCTGGCACTATAACTTGTTCATTTCTATCAATTGATGGTGGAAAAAGTAGCGGGTTGAAAGGAAATAAAGCAGATTAATCGTGAGATCTGGGCAAGAGAGAGTGGACAGGCTGGATGTCCAAAGGAAGGGCTGACCCTCAGCGAGCAGCCATTTGGCAAATACTGGCTTGTCGAAACTAAGTCGCTCAAGCTGGGTTTGTATGGAGCTGCGGCTCTCCCTGCAGACACTCTGCCTGTCTTCTTTCTCGAGCCCAGAGACACAGCTGTGAGCCGAATGAGTCAGTGTGTTTTAAGGGGAAAGTACAGCTGGCAATCCGCTCAACATTGCCAGTAACGCCGACATACCAGCGCACATGTACGTCATTAGACACTGGCCAAGTTCAATGGTTACAGTGTGCAGCCAAAGATCAGCCTTTATTATTAACACCAGAAGCCAAGCTTGCTGGATGACTTTTAAGTCCCAGATTCTACTGTAGTCCACCCTACTTTAGTGGCAGTTTAATTCAGGTAGTTAGGTGAAGTTTAAGCACAAAATTAAGGCATTTGTCAAAAATGATAAAACATTGTTAGGAAAGACCCAAAAAACTCACACACTGGAGTGGGGCTTCAATAAACACGGAACTGTTGACAGGAGCAGCATTTCTGCAGTATTTATGTAGCAAGGACTTTTCTAACCATCAGAGTACTACAAATGGGAAATATCACCTCCTTTAAAAGTTCAGAATGTCTATTTATTGACTGATTAATCTACCAAATTACATTTGCATTGAAATATGTTTAAATACTGCAAATATTGACAAATGTGACTAATTTCTATCAATTAATCACAAATTGACAACCCTGTTTATGATGTTTATCAGACATTTGCTCAGTTGAAGCATTTGAACCATAAGTGTGTAATGTCTGATTTTATTTGTTGCTGTCCTATTTCACCGCAGGAGGTCAGTACCTGGCCCGTTGTACTTATAGCCAAAGTCACTTTTCTGCTTTCATTTTTCTAGCACCGACCAAACACTGTATGCCACAATTCTTCTGAAAAAGAAAGACAAAATCAAACAGAAAACTGTTCACCTATTTTGTTTTTTTCCCATAGACTCAAGTGACTCACAGCTTACATGAGCAGGAAAGTCTCACAGATGAATCATTAGCACAACAGACGGACAAATGCTGCAGAAAATGTCTGGGTCTCTTTCAAACTCTTTTTTTAAAGTCGAAGCTTGTGTACATAAAAATGTCAAGGGAAAAGTTAGTTAGGACTCCCACTCCCATTAATTATTGGCAATACACATCTAGTCACAGAGCTTTACATTCTGTCACATAGCATAGCCAGAACTATTACTTTAGGAAATATTACTGTGGGATATAGGATGTGCAAGCACCAAAGCGAAAAATGATATGTAGATCAACCCCAACAGACTCTTACTCCTTGTTAAAACAAGTGTTTGCATACTGTTTTGCCCAAGTTTCATATATTACATCCATAGCAGGGTGCAAAAATCCCCTGATAACACTATAGCACAACTGTTGCTGCAACATCGAACCTTGAGTCGTGGCGACTGCAGTGGTCTGCTCAGTAAACTTCTGCACTTTAATCTATTGCTTATAAAGCTGTAACTGTGACAGCGGCATCGTGTCTCGGGGCCGTGTCTGGAGCCGTCAAGGTCAATGCAAACTGACAGAAACAACGCTGACTGTGTCCTAAACCACTGTCTATTCACTACAAAGTATTCACTGTGGTCACTCTTTCAGTTTTATAAATGGAAATCTGAGGGTGAAACTCTGCAGTATAGAGAAGGATATATATTTATCTAGGAGAAAAGGTGATGATTTCAGATAAAGATCTTTGCATTAGAACTGGAGCCATAACATAACCGAATATAACTCCTGAATTACTCAGAGGATGCAAACTCTTGAAAGGGTGTTTACAGTGGCAATGAAAATACTAGCATACCTATAGAACTAGTACGTCCTCCCACTTTAAAACTTGCATGGCAGGGTCAGTTTAAGCTCTATATATCAATATTTGTTCGGCGTGTACGAAGAAACCAGACTTTCGGTCGTTTTTTTATTATGTGAGGGGTGTGCTTGAGGTGCTCGACTCGTGCACAGTTTGTTTAACACTTTTCATTATTTATGCTTCCTCCTTCAGCGATACGTTCAGCAGCCAGCTCGCTCCTCTCTCCACTTTTATCCAAAGGGAGGCTCATCTCTGGACCGGGATCATGTTACGCGGGAGGGCTAATTAGGATTTCAGAGCCCCTGTTTGCCCGCTGGACCATCCTCTCCTCTCTCTTCCCCTTGACGAACACCTCACCCGCCTCCGCTTGCTCGCCACAGTCACGTATTCCTTTTTAATACCACAAACCGCTTCCCATTTCAGGGTTGATAAAGCTGCAGAACTGTTCCTCTCAGGAGTAACTGAAGAGAGAGAGTGTGTGTGTGTGCGCGTGTGGAGGGTTTTTCTTATCCATTAATGCTTAATATCATTCGCAGAGGGCATCGCTCTCCATTGCCTCTCCTACAGCATTTAAGTGTTGAAACATCTATGATTAAAGTGTTGAAATGACTACACCATCATGTTCCCCGCGTGCCGCTCATGTGCATCCGGACTTGGGACAACCCCTTCAGTGATATCATGTCAGGTGTGCACACACGTCTTAAAATGGATTTCATGTTCGGCTCTAAAACGCTATGTGCAACTGTTCCACCTAAATGTAAATGTGTTCTATATTTAGGGAATGTGTGTGTGTGTGTGTGTGAGAGAGAGAGAGAGAGAGCTTGTGCATTTTGATGGAAGTTGCAGCATATTTAAATCAGGCCCACTTTGACAAAAACAACAGGGTTTTGATAGTCTATAGTTCATGCCATGCATTATAACACTGTCAGGCCGAGGGTCTGTCCATTCAAGTGAAGAGAATCAGACAGGCAGAAAACTGCAGAGTGAAGGGAGTGACACGAAACACACACACACACACACACACACACACACCTACCCTCACACAAACAGCTGCACGCGCACGCACACAATCAGTCGAGCACACACGCGCCCGCTGACATACTTTCCTTGTTTCAGTCATTCTTTGGCTGCCACTTCCTGGGGTTGCTCTCTCTGCATGAGCTTTTCACACCTCCTCTCTCCCTGACTGTGAGCAACACTGATCTGATGGGCAGAGAGAGGGGGAGAGGGAGAGAGAGAGAGAGAGGAGAGGGAGAGAGAGAGAGAGAGAGAGAGAGAGAGAAAGAGGGGGAGGGAGGGAGAGAGAGAGTGAGAGAGTGAGAGAGAGAGAGAGTGCAATCAGGCAGATAGTTGGTCAGAGGCAGCCAAGCAAAGAGTGGTAGTCAGACAAAGAGACAGACTGAGTGGGAGTGGTGCCAGGTCCTGAATTTTTATTTGAACCTACCCAGCTGTCTTCATTTCAACATCAAACTCAATCCAGCTGAAGGTTTGAGGTGAGGTTCAAGTGAAGGGTGCCGGCGTACCTGAATGCTGGCGCTGTTTGATGTTTTTGATGATTGTTTTTATCTTTAAAACTGAAGACGATGTTTAACGACAGATCGAGCAGGATTTTCTTAAAAAAACATCTACATCAATCTTCACTTATCACCCACTAAAGGTTTGTGATGGTGCCTGCAAAACACAGAAGCGCCCAAGGTGCACCAGGGGTGGCATATCTTTTTCACGATATATGCTTGTTGGAAGACTTTAACGTCAGGAGGTGGCGCTATTACAAGTTACGAGGCTGCCAAACGGTGGACACAACCGGGTGTTTTTCACGGGAAGACCGACCATCTCCAGCTGTGTTACTGATGACCGAAACCGGCTATCTTTCACAGGAAGTTGGACCATCTCCTGATGTTTTTCTTTTTTGGAAACCAAAACAGGCTATTTTTTACAGGACGTTGGACCACCTCCATGCATCTATTGTACCTCACCAATGAGGCTACCAAATCTTATCTAACTGTGCTATTACCATGGGTATAACTGAATATTCTACAAAGTTGAATTTATTTATTTAGTCTTTTTGTACCTGCTGCTAGAAGATAGTGGCTGGAAGTCTAATGCTAACGAGCCTCACAGCAAGCCTGGTCAGGTACAGGTGGTACAGGTCCGCCTGCTGCTACCACATGAATTTTCCAGTGGTCCTAACAATTTTCCACGGCTTGTTCCTTTGAATTGCTTCAGAGGTTCCAGACCGGCAAACAATACACAGGGATGCCGGTACCCTGTGACATTTCTTGGGGTGTGGACACAAGGATTATCAGACCTGATCCAATATCTGTTGCAGGAGGAGAGAGAACCCTACTGGTGATGATGCATGTTAGAAATACGAACAGAAGAAGCGCCCTCTCTGATGCCCCTGAGGTGAAATAAAGAATGACTAATAAAAACCCTTAAAGTAACCCAGTGTCCAAATAAATGTGATAAAGTGCTATCTTGGGTGTATTACCACTGGAAAAAACATGATAATATTTCCTCTAAGGTGTCTATTGAGTGTAGAATACATGACAGAGTACTCTCGAGGGTGCCTGTCCAGTAAAGAAAAACACAATTTTGTGGCATCAAGGCGGCCTTCCCAGTGGAGAAAACGTAATAAAGTGCCCCCTATGGTTCCTTCCCAGTGGATTTTTTTTTTTCAAAGTGTTCTTTAGAGTTCCTCTCAGTGGAGACAACTTGATAAAATGCTTACTAGTGTTAAAATTCAGTGGGGGAAACCTAATAAAACGCCCTCTAGTGTGCCTTGTCCGGTTAAGAATATGTTATCGTGTCCTCTAGCGGGGCTTTTCTTTGCAGGTGCCCGATTCACCTGACTCGGTTCGACTCAACAAGTCAGCCCACCCCCTCATGCCATGGCAGGAGTGAAGGGGACAAGTGGGGTCGACAAAGGATGGCATCTGTTGCAAGACGTCACTGAAGCCTGCTTGGAGGCGGCGCGGCTGTGCTCCGGCCCAACTCCGGAGAGGGTCCATCATAGGCGTGAATCGGCTCAACTCGACATGGTTAAGCTGGTAATAGAAAGGCAGGTCAGTTTTAGTAGGCATGGCTAAGAGAGCCCTTATAACACCCCTGAGACAGCCGGAGTCCTGGTTACTAGCACAGTTCACTGCTGGCTGGCCGGGAGGGCCTGATTATTTCAGAAGATATAAATGTCAAACATATCACAACTAGATAGAACAAGTTTATTTCAAGAAAACCTCTCTCAGACAACAAGTGCTTGGAACAGAAGAGTTACAGGCTCAGGTCATGAAGCTGGTATCAGCTGACTCACTGTTGTGTTATATAAATCAGAGGCGCTGAGCACCAAGACTGGCATTTTTTAAAGAAGAAAATGTCACTGATTATTACTACGAAGCATGCAACAGGCTCCTGCACAGCAGCAGGCGGCTGCGAGACGGAATGAAAACAGAAAAAAAAGATTCAATATTTGATGGACATTAAAGAGATAAAAAAAAAAGGCTAAGTGATTTTCACATACTGAGCTGAGACTGAGGTGGATAGCAGTAAGATTAAAAGATTACTCCAGAGAAAGTGAACGCGAACGATAATTGAAATGGCCTGCTGCCAAGCACATCCCAAGTCCGTCGTATATAAGGCAGTCTGAGAAATACAATGTAGGCGAGCAGATCAGTGGCTTGTTGACAGAAAAGACACAGGGTACAGTATATCTGCTCAGCAACCTGGAAAATGACAGCACCGGTTTAGACTTAGATTGAGAGGGAAGTGCTTTTAAAAAAAAAAAAAAATGAGATGCAAAAATGTCCTGGAAGAATTTAAAATGTGTGAAAGCTTATTAAAACATCTCACCCCAAAACAAAGACTGCAGCTCAGATGTTGGAGCAGATGGACATAAAAAGGGACGAGAGGTGTAAAGTCTAGAAATATGAAAGTTAATAAAAAAAAAAAAATGGTTAGTCATCGTGGAGCTAAACACAGACGGCGAGCGTGCACATATGTACACACTAGCGTGCATGAACACACACGCACGCATTCTCACACATAACCCGCGCGCACACGCACATGCACGCGGGCTGAGACATCCCGAGCATCCTCTGTGTGCCAGGCTCTTCCTCCGGGGTGAGTTAGTGGTGCTTTTAAGTGCCGACATCAAAGAGGCCTGTATGGGTGTATAAATAGGCTTTGGGGCTGGAAAAGTTTTAGTTGTCGTGAGTTTGATACCCAGTCGGTTAGACAAGGTCATGCATTGACTCAGTGACTTCTCCCTAACCCCTTTCACACACAACAACACACCGAGGAGAGTACATGGACACACAGAGGCTGACAACCGGGCTTTCAAAAAAAACACAGCGGGCGCAAATAAAACGCTTGCGTCCAACACATCTGAGTATATGTTACGCAAACAACACGCCAGAAATATAAATATCAAGTAGAGGTGATAGCATTTTCCTAATAGCCGCGATATCACTGCCAAATAATTACTTTCTGGGGCAGTGGGTAGCAGGTGACGGGTCTCGCTAACAGAGTGGGCAGTGCATCAGGAGGAACATAGTTTTGGAGGAGCACACATGGCACTTCAATCACATTCAGTGATTGAGCCAGTCTCTCACACTGTGCGTCATCATCCAAGCTCCGAGTTCCTCATATGTTCCTCTCTATTTTCTCTTTGTGACCTCGCGGTCCAGCATGAAAACGGTATTCATAATTATGTTTTTGCGTTTTGCTTTCCTGCTGGCTTACATAGATAGCATACAGTCATCAGAATACATGTTAGACACAGTGAGTGAGTCTCTGCAAAACAGCAGGCAGGTTAAAACTGAATGTCTCTTTATGTTGCAACTACACGTTTGCTTGGGTTGAATTTTCAGACTCTTTTGTCATTGCTTGTGCTCTGGGTAGGTCAACGCACAAAAACCACTTGGTTAGGGTTAGGAAGACATCATGGTTTAGCTTAAAACACCTGTTTTGGTTGCCACAAAAACGGCCGGAAGTATCCACAGGTCTCCTAACAAATATCCAGTGGAGTGACTTTGGCTGTAGGCTCGTGATAACAATGAACAATATTAAAGCTACGGTGAAATCCATTGAGTCCAAGTTTTCTGAGTGCAAAATGGTTTATCTGATTATTTTTGTGTCTTCCTCTGTAATTTAATGTCGTGACTCTGTGTTCTCCATGGTAAAAGAGTGTTACGGAACCCCTGAGAGGTAAGTGAGGAAGGTTTTTTTTTTTCTGTTGATCCATTTTCAAAGTTTGATCTAAATTGTTTTCTCTCCTGTGTTTAAGACTTGAGAAATGGTTTTGCCAGGATAAAGTTCCCTTTTTTTAATCTGTGAAATTCACAGGTAACACAGCAGCACATGGGGAAATAAGTAGCAAAGAATAAAATTGCAATTTGAATAAGAATATAATTAATTTAGAATAAATATAAACATACTGTATACAGTAACTGTCCTTGTGTCTACATGACGTGTGCCATATATAACAAATGTGACTGTGCAAATGTGCAGGGTTCTGAGATATTAAATAACAACAGATCAACCTGTGTGAAACCAAATGAAAAATACATTTTCAGGAGAAAGAAAAATGCGTGTGTTATTTTTTTATGAGAATTTTTTAAATATTTAAAACCAGGTTCATTTTTCTGTTTCTTCTCCTTCATAGGACATTTTTTTTCTCACTCAGTTTCAAGGTGAAAGAAGATTTTCATTTTCCTCCTGAAAGAAAAAAAACAATTGCTCGGTTTCACACATAGAGTTTTTTTCTCCAGAATATTTTTCATGATGGAACACGGGAGAGAAAATCATTTAGAACGGACCTAGAAAATGGATGGAAAAATATATATATATTTGCTTGCCTCTCATGGCTTCCGTACATTAGGACTTACCTGGCAAAAAATAAATAAAAATAAGACTAAATTAATATAAAATCAATATATGATAAATATAAATGAATGTATATGTCCTGCAAGCCATCATTATCGATCCTACACAATTGGAAGGGGACGGGTGAGTTATCTGGGTGGTTGGTTGTTATCTGCAAACTCACTGCTGGATGCCAATAAATCCTACACACTGGACCTTCAACTGATGAACTGTGCTTACAGCCTCATTTACTGTTACTGTAATGGCTGTGCAACTCATCTGCGTCTTGTGATGTCTTTAAATCTGTTTTGGCAAGAATCTCCCTCTCACTCACTTGACAGACGATTCTGTAAACGGCGAGCCGAAAGTGGTGTAAAAACATCAGAGCTGCATTGATTAATATTGTTCACAGTTTAACAGTGAACCAGATGAATAAGTGTGTTAAAGACGGTCAACCGAATTGTTTCTAAAGGGCTCCATTATATACATCATATATGTGGTTTAACCTCACTGCTCTCAACAATCAAATGCTATTGTTCTCAGAGCACAGTCTCTGATATTACCACTGCTGAAGACAATCGAACATCTAGCTTTCAATGAGTCCAGTGACAGCGTTTAGTGCCGATACAGGAGGAAGTGTGCCCTAAATCTAGCCGGGAAGAATGTAAGGGTGTGCAAGTACTTCATTTGCTTTATCCACAATCTTTTCCAACCATATTGTAACCATACTGTCATAGTTTGAGTTTGTGCTTTTGTTATTTCCTGTTGTATTTTGAAGTTATGTCCTCCTGTGTCACATCTCACTTTCCATTTCCCCTCTTTGTCTGTGTTTTATACTTTGGGGATTGCCTGCTCCTCCCTGGTGTGTTTCACCTGCGTCTGATTACCCCTACCTGGCTTATATAGACTGCGTGCTCCCTGCTGTCGTTGTCAGTCTGTCTGTCCAGTTTCCCGTCCTGTTGTGCCCTCTTCCTGTGTCTCCCAGCTCTTTCAGGTCCCATCGTGTCTTTCTGGCTTTTTTTATTTATTTTTTTTCCCCTCTGTTTCATTCCTGGTTGGTACAACTGCCTTTTGATTAGATACTTTGCTTTTCTTGGTTTGAACTTTGTTTAGCTTTTGTGGTTCTCCTTTGTGTTTTGTATTTTTTGGATCTGGACTTCAGCTTTTTTTTTCATTAAAGCTTGTTTTTTTTGTTCCTCACCTGCCGGCTTTTGCGTCTTGCGTTCCCATTCTGTGACACATACCATAATAGCTATCAATGAACGGGAACTTTAAAAAGATTTGCTTTGGACGTTAACGTCATTTTGCCAATGACTGTTGATGTATGTCTCAGGAGTCGGCGGAGACCAAACCGATGATAAAAAAAGAGCAAATACTTGACTTGTCATTTAATCAGAGCCCATTAATGCGACTCCAACTGGACTATGATATTGCCCCGTTTCTGTCACAGTCATAATATCTAAAGCAATCTGTCATAACTGTGAGCCTAGAAACTTAAAAATTCTCAAATTACAACTAATGTTTCGGTGCGGGTGTCCTGCCCTAATTTCGTCCTGCGGCTGCAGCAAGAGAAGCTGAATGCATGACATGAAAATTAAGAGTCTAAAGCTGACTACTTTATCCAAGTAAAATGACAGGGATTTGTGACCACTGCTGCGGAGAATGACAATCAGCTGTGAGAGCTTTGTTAGAGTGAGCTCACAGCTTGACCAATTCCAGTGAAACTTAATGGGTTTAGCATCCGTGTTTTTTTGGCCACAACAGTGTGGGAAAGCAGGTCTTCCAGGGGAGAAAAAGTTTGAAAGCAATTAAATGAGGGAATTATCCTTCTTCCCGCCCTCTCTCCATCCTAATGTCTTCCCCTTCTCTGTGCAGACTGTGACCAATAAGATAAGCGAGAAATCCCAGCAGTATCTTATGAAAGGGGGAAAAAAAGCATTGAGGAAAACATTGAGCTGAGAGTGAGAAAGGGGAAAAAAGCAGGGATAGTGTCTGTGTGAATGAAATCATGTGAGGTGGAAATAAAGAGGACGATTTGCAAGAGATAACTTCTGGTTGCCATCTTGTCGTTTTTCTGTTCATTCGCATACATGAGAGCTGGACAAAGTAATGATAAAAGACACAACGTAAATACGCACAAATCACCGGCAGAATGTGGTTATGAAGGGAAAGAGGCGACGAGAGAGGCCTTATTTTTTTCTTAAATGCGCCGTGCAGTGAAGAAACCAATTCTTTTCCTCTCTCCGACTGGCAGGCGATGTGACACAGGAGGAGATTTCTGCCAGTTTTCCCCCAGAAATGTGTTCTTGGCAAGGTGGAACAGCCTGTGAAACAGCATTTAGACCGTGCTACACTGAAATTCTCAGCTGAAAACAATACTAATGAACTTCCCCGAAACAGCTTTCAGACCATGTCAAAGTCAGACTTCCCACTACGAGTAACTCCAATGAATCCTTTCAAAACAGTATTTAGACCAAATCAAACTGAAATTCTCTTCTCTTCTCACCCCCGCCCCATCACTGTACAAAGTGAACAGCAGGAGCCCCAGTGGCAGCGGCCCCATCGTATCTGCGCCTGGGCATCGCTACAGCGTGGCATCTCTCCGCAGCGAGCACAAGAGGAGATTACTCTGTGCTCACATCAAAGGAGGTTTGTCTAACTTGGGTCTGGCGTTGTGCTGGTAGAGCGAGTCCTTGGAGCAGCCTTCCCCGTTCTTATCTCTCCCCCACAGACTCTTTCTGCTGCAACACAACTAGCTGCCGGTAACACTGACGCATGCAATCATGGCTCTGCACGGTCAAATGTGCGCACAGACAAACACTAGAGCACATTCTCTTGTTCGAAAACACACGCACACTCACACACACACACACACACAACATTGAGGCAGCTCTTTTTTTTCTGCTTCTGATATTAGCGGAATTTGTTCTGCTGAGTGAGTCTCTCTCCCTGTCTCTCCCTCCTCCAGCCTCTGCAGAGAGCTGAACCTGGTTCACTGACTATTGACTATTATGATGTGAAATGGGTTAAATGCTTATCCCCGGACAGATGCTCGCAAAAAGAACCACTACACTCGAATTTGATGTTAAATAAGGCTTTTTTAATAACTCAAAGTGTGCTTAACTCCCAAGTGATCAAAGCATTTACATAAAACCACTTAAACAAACTGTGTTTTCACTGATAATAAAGCCTTTATAATTCCTGATTATTCACATGATTTTAACATGAAAATTAATTTTATAACAATTTCAATCGGGCACTATGTTAATTTTGGAGAAGAAATCCAAGCTCAGAATTTTAATGTTTGCAATATCAATGGGGTAATAATAAAATCCATACCTTAATAAACAAGCTGTTCTCAGAGGAAAATAAGGTCCCAGAACATTGTTTGAAGCAAGAAAGGTGGCAGTGTCCGCCACATTAAACAAAGTAAGAGGGTATGAAATTGTGTCCTTTAAGGTCAGTTTGTCTTACTCAGTCATGACAACAAAGAGAGATGTTTATTTTGTTTGTCTAGGCAGAAAATTAAATGATAAAATCAGTCGATGAAGGTCTCTCTCTTCTGATTAAAAGTTCTTCCTCAAATCTACAAAGTGTACCATAAAAAGTGAAATGTGTAAAGGTTGAATTCATACTCAAAACTCGTATGTAAGCAGCATATCAGTAGAGTAACTGCAAACCGCTGCTAAATACAGCTAGTTAGCTCAGTAAGCTGCCCATCTAGTGGTTCAAACCGGGAGCTCTGAACTCTGGGGAAGTGTTGATGTTTATAATGCTAGCACAGGAGCTTTGGACCATGACAGGAGAGGGCTAGCTGGGTAGCATGCAAACTTCACTCGATATCTCCGCAACACATGTCTTAACATTTTGATGTTAATTTTAATTCATTTAAATTGTTTCTAAATATTTATATCTATATCTTATCTCCCCTTGTTAGCAAAATTACCAATAAGCATCCCCCTTGTTAACCTGCCATCACTCTCCATCCGCTAGAAGCAGATAGTGTGTCACAAGTGGCCGCTATCAGCTCTGACGCACAGTGGAGTAAAGCCAGGCATGGCTGATTTGAGATCCGGCTGCCTGGTTTATTTTTGACGGAAGCTGCACAGAGCAGATCGCGCCAACAGGAAATCAGAGACACAGGAACGGCATAGAGCATCCGGTCATTTTTCAAAATAAAGCACCCTGTACAGACTCCCGATTGTATAAAAATGAAAAAAATGACTAGATCAACAAAAGTTTGCTATTAATGTTCTAAAACCAAAATGTTACTTTTTGTTAGCATTTTAAGTGTGTCTGTTCAGAAGATGGTGGCTTATGTTGTGTTGCCAATTGACATTTTTGTGCTGGTTTATAGTTTAACCATTGAGGTAGCTGTTACATTTCCTGTCACCAGCTGTTTTATCCCCCATATGTCATTACACCGATTTTTAATTACCCCAAGCATTTTTTAGATATAAATTTGAAAACCTTATAAATCAGCCGGAAAATCGATAAAGCCAAATACCGATAAATGGGTCGGGCTCTGCTATTTTGCACAATGTTCAATGTGAGGAACTTAGATGGTATCAAATTCCAAGGGGTCATGTAACTTAAAATAACCCTGCTTGTAGTTTATTGTGAGAAACCTGAGAAAACCATGCCTGAATAAACTCAGTCCTCTGCATACAATTTAAAGGTGTATTTACTAATTTCTCTGATACAGTTATAAAAAAGACAATTGTACTGGGGAGAGAAGGAAGATAACTGGATAAAATGAAATTGTAGAATTAGAAATGTCACAGTGATGGTTAAGGTATCCTGCAACAATGTCCTTTGGGTGGTGTACATAGGTGTGTCGGGGCAGGATGGTGCTCCCATTGACAAACAATTAACAAATCACCTAGTGTATATATATATATATATATATATATATATATATATATATATATATATATATATATATATTGCCACCAGCGCCACCACGCTAACATTCTCGCAGTGACAATGCTAACATGCTGATGTTTAGCAGGCATAAGGGTTACTGTTTTCACCATTTTAGTTTAGAGTGTCACCATGCTAACATTTGCTAATCAGCACTAAACAGAAAGTACAGCTGAAGCGAAAATGCTGAGTAAACTGATCTGAAGACGGTGCTACATTAAAGGTCAGGGGGATCCACACAGCTTTATAATGCATAATTTTAAGGACCTGAGCATGAAGCAATATCCTTCCAATAGTCCCAGACAATTCAATAGTGGTGGAAGAACTTAGGTGTCTCGTCAAGTCGGGTCAATAGTATCTAAATAGCCCAAAAACATAACCCACATTGACTCAGTGGGCTTTAGAATCTGTGCAGTGAACAATGCCCTCTATCCTCACTTAAGTGTACAACAAGGGACTTTTAACTGAAACTGTTTCAATTTAATAATAATGTCTCTACATGACCTACATAAGCAAACGAGACCATCAAAAGAAGATTGGTTCTTTCAGCGGGTTGGATTCTGATTAATCCGGGTCGGTGAAGTCAGAAAATTAAAACTATTATTTATGGTTGAGCGCTGAGGTTGAAACGAGGAGTCTCACAGTTTGAGGAAAGAAGCTGCTCTGTATGGTGGCATCATCATATTGCAGTTATTATTCTTTACAAGCCACAGATAGATACAGTACCTCAAAACCATGCATCCTGCAAAAAGCTTTTGAAAGTAGAGTATATAAAATAGTATTAAAATTGAGTTACGTCTTTCTAGCTTCCAAAACATATGTATGTGCAAAATCTTTCAAGCATCATTATGTAGAAATGAGCATTTTGTTTGATTTGGCGCCCCCAACAGTTTCTGAGGTGAACACCACTGTCGTAAATACAAAACCCAGGTCTGGTACAATTGTCAGATGCACTGCACAGGATGTAAAAAGTCCACTGAAGCAATGTGAGTTATGTTTTTGGGCTATATAAAGACAATTGACCCAACTTGAGGTAGGTGCTAACTACATATAAAACTCATCAAATTATAACAATGTTGTGCGTTGAGAACTTGTATGTTGAATTAAACATGTATGTAAGGCTGTGATCTTGCCCTCTCACTGAAGTAACATAGTGCAGAAACAAGTGACAGAGACACCATTTACCCTATTACAAGACAGTGTTCCATTAGCATGATTTTGAAGCTGTTATTTTAAGTTGAAAAGGTAACATAATGTTGCTTTAAGTAAAGGTAGCAATGCCACATAATATAAAAGAATGGGCTGTACTTAGATGTACTAAAGGATAGCAAAAAGGCTGGAGTGCTACATTGGTGATGCCATAAAATATAGGTGCCACAACAAGACATACATATTTTATAAACTAAACACATGTTTCATACATGGAATTTTTAATCTGAAATGTAACTGGAAACCATGAATAGGTGTACAAAATGTTGTGCTATCCATCCCATAGTTGCTGAGATATTTAACTGAACTGCTGGTGGTGCTTGAAGAAAAGGAAAGGGATCGGCATAATCATTGTAATTTATCCTTAACGGACCAAAATATGCTGCTAACATGGCTAAGAGAAATCACATTTTCTTATTTCCGTCAAGATTCCAGATACATGAGTTTTGAATCATGTGTGTATTTTGTTTCACACTTAAAAATCTGCATACATACTCTAATAAATCAAATGTTTGTAACGCAGACAGAGACATAGAGAGAGAGTGTGTGCTTGCCTGTGTCCTACTCTGTATTCGACTCCAGACATTAATCGATCTTGTCGTGAACAATGGAACTGACTGCTCCAAAAGTGTGAACCCCACCCATCACACACAGTGCAGCTCGGTTAGACCGTTTACTGCTTTGAAATACAAAGTATATACAATGTATAAATGTATACATTTATAAAGGAATTAATCCAAATTCATGTTTGGAAATAACGCAATGATGTGGAACATCTGAATATCATTTCCCATAATGAAGTGAATTCAGTCAGTGGATTTTAAAGTAAAATCAAGACAGGAAACACAATTATCAGTTATGGGGCTGTAATACCACACAAGTCTAATCAACTGGATGTCTGATGTCTGATGTCTGTGAATCATTAACCCAGTTCTGTCTGGTGGACCAACAGTTTCACCAGATTTCCCTTCAACACAGCACACCAGACTCACAGTGACCCCTCATGGTGAGATGCTGATGTTACAGTCACAGTTGAACAGCATTAAATTTAGATCTGACAAATACACTACATGCATTTTTTTTAAAAATCAAATTTAAAACAACCCCTGCTCTGACTGTAAAATTACGTGCATCTTATTGGTGAATGCATATAAACATATGCATATCATGAATACAAATGTTTGTTATTCATTATATCCGTCCCATAGGAATGAGTGTTCTGAAGGTTAAACTAATCACTGGAACATTCATTCACAAATATCAACCCTGTGACATCAAATAAACTTTGTCCTTGGCTTCATTCCAACATCTGTGTCCTGTTTTGATTCCAAAAGTCACTGCAGAGACTGAGCGCAAACACCAGAGAACAAACTTCACTTTAAACCAGCTCCTGTCTGAACCTCCGCCACCATGGACAAATCCATCGGCACATTATTGCTGCTATTATCCTTGCTATCCATTCACACTGTTTGTGAGGGTTTTGCACTGGCGCCAGTTGAACTTGCTCCCATCCCCTGTAATGACAAGGCAGTGGAGAAGCTGTCTCGTCTGGCTGCCACTTACATCAATGAGGACCGCAACGATGGCTATAAGTTCGCCCTCAACCGCATTGCAAACGTCCACCTGCACGCTCAGGTCAGTAAAGAGACAAGTGGCCGGTGGGGAAAGCTGCCTGGGGTTTGCTGTAATACTCTGTCAGTGGGTGATTTGTTCATGTTCGACAAGGGAAGTGGGGTGGAAAGGTTATTTTCCTCTCTGTTCTTGCTGAAATATCAAAACATCCCTGTGATAAAAGGAAGTGCCACGTTGATAGATTTAACCAGCCGTGGCCAATCTTCATGTCAGTGGGATCTCTTTTGAGAGGATTTGTGTTTTCTTGTTAAAAATGACTGTGCACAGCCAAACTTCTAATCAGAAATCCTCCTTTGACATTGTCACAATGGGCCGACTCTCGCACGAAAAATGATTGAATTATACTCGGCTTCTGAAGGACCTGCTGTGGTCCTCAGACCCTAGTTTGGGAACCACTTCATCAAAGAGAAAATATTTGTGAGTTGCACTTTGTTGTGAATGACCGCCATCAGTGCATGTCGCTTATAATAAATGTAACATTAAAATAGATGTACAGACTTTTATGTCATGAAATGAGAAGCCATCTCCTTTCACGCCTCATGAAAAAAGGCCTTTAGGACTGAAGCGACTGTTAATAAAGCCCAGGTCATTTCAGTCTGGGACCGCTGGGACAACCCACACACAACAGGCCTCATGAACTTGATGCTGTCAGCCTCTGAAGGCTACCGTAGCCCGACTGTCAGATAGATCCATTCTTTAAGAGGCTCAGCTCAACTTCATGACCTGAAAAGGCTGCTGGTACTCCTGCTCAATGTGTTTACACTTGTTTCTCAAGGCTACCATTCAAATCAATATTGTCCAGAGGGTGATAGGTAAATACACAGAGTGCCTTCTTAACAGTAGATATAACTGTGCGTAATACCTTTCCATAAAAAATAAAAAAATACTGGTAGTTTTGGATAATATGAGTGCAGAGCTTTGTTTGTATTGATACATGTGTTTGCACTGTGCATTTCAGGGCCCAGCGGGCAATGTCTATTACCTGGACCTGGATGTCCTTGAGACCAAGTGTCACATAAGCAGCCCAAAACCATGGAAACGCTGTGACGTCAGACCATTCATGGAAACAGTAGGACACACACATACACACACATTTACACACACACAAAGCAAAAAAACTAATTAGACTGTGGTTATCTTCAAACTAGGCTTGCTGTTTCTGTTTTCTGTGTGTGCGTGTGTGTGTGTGTGTGTGTGTGCGTTCAGTATCGCGGCCAACCTTAAACCTTATATCACTATCATATGATAGCAAACCACAAAAAAGAATGTTTGTCTTTGTATTATACTTGTGAGTTCTCTCACTGACATTGCAAAATGGGCAGTGTGAGATAGTCACACTATCTTTTGCACCTATATCTTGAATTTCTGAATTGCATTGCTGGTTTAAGACAGATCTTAAGAGTCACATCTGCCTACCTCTTTTTATAGTGTTTGTCTGATAACACAGGACATTTCAGTACATACTTTAGGCTCACGGAAACTGTGACAGTCATTTTTCACAAATGTCTGTCATTTTGTAATGCAAATGATTAATCGATTGATTGACAAAATCACTTCTTGCAGTTCTTTACTAAGATCTCCCTTAAGCTAGCCATGACACTTCAGTATGTTTATCCGTGAGAAAATGCAGCAGCTAAATATATTAAAGTCATATTTCCTCTTCTGCAGATATTTCTTTGTTCAATGTAATATTTTGCTCATATGCAGTGGGAGATTCTCTGCAGTGCTGCTCCTAATCTCACTTACTCTGAATTTAAACCTTTATTTACCTTAAAGCCAATTTTTTACACCACAAATAATCTGTTGAAGAAGAAACGTCCTCAATTCCCCAAAATGTCCTCACTCTTAATGTCTAGGACCTTGGTCCTCACAAAGATAGTAGTAAAAGAAGACACATCTAAATAATGACTCTTTTTGCTAAATATAAGTGACTGTTTTTTTTTTTTCTTTCCAGCAAATCGCTGGAAACTGTAACACCACTATTCTCCACACACCAGAGGGATACTCCTACCTGTACAGCTATGAGTGCACTCTTGTCCCAGGTAACATATAATTAGTACAGCAGTGCGATACTGGCAGTTCAATCAAATACTTCTGTACAATATTGCAAAGAGCTGCAGTTAAAAACAAAGTTTAAACACTGGTTTTCTCAAGACGCTCTGTGTGTCTGTTTCATAAATGTATACACAGGAGCCTGAAGGAATGTAAATGTATTCCTCTGTATACTGACTCATTACTGTTCATGAAAAGAATGACAAAAATTCTCACCTTTACATATCAACAAACTTTCTTTAATATGATATGAAATTATATCATACTAAGATAAAGATGGATTTTATCATGCTGTTCACCTAGATGTATGTTTGCATCTTAAAAGAATAAATGCTGGTGCTGGTTTAAATATCTCAGGAAGCAATATTTGTGTTATTGCTGAGTAAGTACAGCTTGTCAAAAAGAAAATAAAAGAAAGGGGAAGAAAAGAAAAGAAAATCTTATTTAGAAAAGACATTTGTTTCTGTAGATAGCTTGATTTGTTACAAACAGGTGTGACTAATGACATTAATAATGGCTTTCAGGCACCACCAAATGGAACTGAGCTATAATTAATGTAATTAGTTACACCTGTGCATTTCCCGCTATGACAAATCAAAATGTTGGCCATGAAAAATGTCCATTGGTTTCGCTCTAATCTCAAACTGAGATTTCATATTTATTTATTTTTTATTTATTTTGCATAAATTAAGTGTTTATGCAAAAAAAAAAAAAAAACAGGATTTCATTGTTCTCAAGCATGAAACATTTAAAGAGTGTTTATGTAGGCCTACATAGAAAGATCCACTGGAATCATCCAGTAAAATACAACACCAAATACAAAACAAATAGCAAAGGTAGATTTATCTTTTTGTAATCATTTCATCTGAACCTTTTGTAATTTCTTTACTAGACGTTTGACACTTGATGGAATCATCGTCTGATAGATCTACACCGATCAAGCATGACATTATGACCACTGACAGGTGAAGTGATTAACACTGATTAACACCATGGCACCTGTTAGTGGGTGGGATATACTAAGCAGCAAGTGAATATGTTGTCCTCAAAGTTGATGTGTCAGAAGCAGGAAAAATGGGCAAGCATAAGGAATTGAGCGAGTTTGACAAGGGCAAAATTGTGATGGCTTGACGACTCATTGTACCAAAGCATACTTTCAGGGGTCTCATGGAGTTCATGCCTAGATGGGTCAGGGCTGTTTTGGAAAAGGGAGACCAACACAATATTAGGCAGGTGGTCATAATGTTATGGCTGCCTGGTGTATGTCTGAATCTCACTGAATGATTCTATTAAGAATCCCCTCTGCCTCCGTCATAAAGCTGTCCACTGAAAAAATGTTAAACAAACGTAAATACACAAGTATAAGTCCTGACGTCCAGTAGAGAGGACATTTATAAATTAGCTGTTGTTCAAATGAAAATAAATAAACTCAGCTCTGAAACTCACTTGAATATTCCTTAGATGTTTATTTACTTGAAACAGTTGACAAATAACTAACATTTTTTTTAATTATGAATATCATGCTTACCTTTCTTTTTCCATAAAATGTGCTGTCTGGGATGGCAGCCATTTTGAAAAGACAGGCACAGGCAAGTTGGCAAGGCCAAACCCCCAAAATGTGGTGTAATTTTAAAGCTTCAGCAGTCCTCTTTAAGGAGCAACGGCACTTAATAGAGTGACGTGTACAGTATGAGAGATGTTAGCAGAGATGTAATGTCCATTACAGTGGAAAAAAATGAATTGCTGGGTCTTGAACATCTTTACTGGTGTTATTTTGACTGTCTTTTCCTTCTCTCAAACTCCAAATTACACTCCAAATCAATCAGCCACGATATAAAAAAAGACTTACAGGTGAAGTGAATAACATTACAGCGCACTGTTGGAAACTTTGGGTCCTTGCATTAATGTGAATGCCACTTCATATGCCCCACCCACGCAAACCCTGTTGCAGACACAGTAAAGATTCACCCCCTCATGGCAACAGCATCTCCAGATGGCAGTACATCATCCGTTGAGCATCCGTGGGACCTGCCAGAAACAAGTCCGTTCTAATCACAACCAACAGTACCCCAAAACACCTCCAGAGGTCCTGTGTCCGATCCTTGAAGGCAAATCTTAAGAGAGCGTCGGTGGCAGAGACCCATTTATCATTTGAAAGTTACTCAGAGGCGCATGAATCACTAGTGTTTAAAATCGGCTTCAAAGCCAGGAGTTTTTCCCGGGTGCCAATTCAATGGCCTCCATAGGTCAGACTTGTCCTATGATGTGTGATCAGATCATGATCTTAAGAATTTGGATGCCATGCCCGACGCCTTGAACTCTTTGTCACATTCCTCAAAAGGAATCTTGAAGATTAAGTTTTTTCTTCCTTACAACCAATGAGAAAGTTTAATTAACCAAAATAAGTGAAAACATCTGTGTGGGTGTACATTTGGCGCATGGATGTGTTATCAGATCATTCACAAGAAATGCTCCAATACATGTTTTACTACCAAGTGAGCACTTGCTTTATACCGCTAATTGCAGTTTTTATTTAATGGCATGTGTTTCTGCTGAATATATTCTACATACAATATTCTCTCAGTTGTCATTTTTGTGCAAGTGTTTATTTAACCATGTACGCTATCAATATCTGCTTAATGTAGATCCCCCAGAGAAGCTCCAGCAGACCTGTCCGACCTGCCCTCTCCTGCTGCCTGTAGACAGCCTACAGGCCGTGAACGCTGCTCGGCTCACTCTGGCATCCTATAAGAGACAGTCCATGCTGGGTGCAGGGCTGGGTGTGAAGAAGATCACCAGAGCTGCAGCCCAGGTACGATTAGATATATAGTTGTTGGACAAACAAAGCTCAAGGGCTGATTTAATCCCACAACAATGTGTTGAATGTTAGATTTATTGGGAAATTACACTTAAGAGGAAGCTCTGGGTGTGTATGAACAGACGGCACAGCTTCTGCCTGCCAGATGAGTGCCGTTACTGCTTCATAATAACCATAATGATAGGCGAATCTGGCAGGGTTGCAAAGGATTACTGACAGCACTTTGGACCTTGTTGTTTGGCCAGGCTTTTGTTTGGGGAGCAAATGAGAAATTGAATAGTTTGCTGTGGGATGAAAGCTCAGTAGATTGCTCCTCTTTGCATATGATAATTCACCTTGGGTATCATTTCATGCTCTGTAAAACCACGATGATAGCCATTCCACTACAGAAACCATACCACCACTCCGTGTCTGCTTGTATGTTTGTGTTTATTTGTGCAATTTCCCCCTTTCTTACCATTCTTTTTTGTTTTATTTGAGGCTGTGCCAGTGAAAGCCAGCTTTGTGGAGTATACAGTCCAAGAGTGCCCAGAGGGAGTGACAGAGAAAGGCACCTGCCAGCGACTGACAATCGAATCTGACACAGAGGTACTCAACACAAAGCCCAAAGTCAACATATTCAAAATGAGACGTGAAAGGGCGATATGTAAGATATGGGCAGAATCCTAGTTTTTAACTTTCGGAAAATGAACAAACATTATCAACAGCGACAAGAAACAACAGCGTATACGTTATGTCAAAGTCATCTATCAATTGTGTTCCAGAGACATCTACTGAAGTTGTCACTCTAAAACCCAATGTCCCATCCTGTCTCACATTCCCACCCCACCTCAAGAGGCAATACTCCGATGTTTATAGGCCCTTGTCGTTTAAGCTAAGAAATGTATCTGAGCAGTAAGTTTGCTACTTCATCTAACAATTGAACAAGAAAAACTAAAAAAGATCTCAGGAAAGGAAATGTGTTTCCTTATCAAACAGGAAATACAACAATGCACCTTCTGAATTCAAGTTTCCCTCATTTACCGTACTAAGGTGAGCTTAGTTTGTCTAGCCACCGTCAGTTCTGGTTTGGTAGAAATAAATCCTAAATTCACAGAGTAAGATGTGAAAATATTCCAGCTCTGCACGACGTTTTTCCCTTTCCTCATGCAAAAACCTCTCTCTCCTCTACCGCTGCATGACTCTCCTTCCGCTGCATGCCACGTCTTCTTGTCCCAGAGTCATAGACCTTGTTGGAACCTCAGTAATGTATCCCGTCGTCAAACTGACCTCCGTCAGTCTCGGAAGCTGTCCCAGTCTGGTGTCCAGCTATGCTGCTGGGCCCAGTTGAAGCTAACAGCAGCTAGCAGCCAAGATAGCTATTGCAAAGAGTAATGTGAGCAGCAGTTGTCGTTCATGCTGCCACCTATATTTTGGCAGGCGGCCATATCTTAAAATGCTAAAATAGTGTAATACAGTGCCTTAATACTTAAAATGGTTTTAACGAAGGACAAAGAAGGAATGTAATTTAAAAAATGTCAGAGCTTCATTTATTTTCTGTGATCTCACAATGTTAAGGAGCAAAATTAATGTTCTTCTAAAACATTTAAATAAAAATCATTCAGTCAGCATTGTTAGCTATCATTGGAACAGTTCCTGGAGGTGTTACTTGATGACATGACAGAATCATTTTTAGTGTTAAAGCTGACTCCACTAACAGGCTGCAGTAATTGGTTATTTTTATAAGAAGCCTGACAGGTCCTCTCTCCATCTCTCATTTGTTTTTTCATTATTTATCTGTATGTTGTTGTTTTCCCGTCATCCCTGCTCTTTCCTGTTGCTTTTTGTTTTTCTTGCAGTGACCCAGTGTGACAGGAGAAATTAACAAAGTATCTCCTCTTCTCCTCTCAGACTGCAGGTTTCTGTGCAGGATCTGTGCACGGAGAAGTCCACCCTGAAGTTCATGTGGCCTGCGAGATGTTGAAAGTGCAGGTACAGCGATCCATTTTTTATCAGAATCAGAAACTGAGTTGTTTCAAAGTAGGTTTAACCATTCAAAGAAGTGCTTTTCAAAATATGTCACTTATCAATACATACATACAGTATCCCTAACAATGTTCTTTGGTTACAAA
This sequence comes from Sparus aurata, assembly GCF_900880675.1. Lineage (NCBI taxonomy): Eukaryota > Metazoa > Chordata > Actinopteri > Spariformes > Sparidae > Sparus > Sparus aurata. The sequence continues at coordinate 26,382,803 of NC_044197.1, read as the reverse complement.
CATGAGAAATAAATGAGAATTGATTGTACTTTGGTCATAATCCATGAACCGTGACTGCAAAATTTAAAAACTGGAAAATGGTGGCTGGAAAATGGTGGCAGAAAAATGGTGGCGTGTACACCCCAAAAAAGAACAAAACATCCAACCGCATTCAAATATGGCTGACAGTAAGTGAATAAAGTGCAAAAAACTTCAGCAAAATGTAATATGAGGTGTCAATCCTTTCACTCGACTGCAGTGTGAAATGTAATAACCGACTGCCTGGTCGAGATGTGATGAATGTTTTATGCTCTGTTTTGTTTCAGATTTTACTAAAGCAACCTTTAAAATGCTAATTTAACTTTCTGAATGAATGCCACTGGCCGTATAATTACACTGTCATATCTTGCGCGGTGTGTCTTCAGATGTACGTTCTGCTTGTGTGTGTTTGAACATATGTGTGAGATTTAAAATTGTACGGTTCTGTCCTATAATTATGTCGTCTGCTCGCTCCATTTTAGAGCGGTGGTGTGTAATGTAATATTGCATGACTGAGACTCTCTTTGCAGGCAATGAGAGTGAGTTTTGTAAAATATCAGTTTGGTGAGATCCTGTCTGTTCGTCCGCAGAACGTGGACATCCTCAGACCAGTGCAGCCTCAGGGTCACGACCTCCCTCAAGACCCTGTGATCCCGACCTTCCCTCCTGTGATCGATGACCCGGTAAACGATCCGCAGCCTGTTCCCTTTGATCCCACACTGCCCCCTGTCGTTGAACCAGCGCCGATTGACCCAATGCCCACTCAGCCTCTGCCCTTTGACCCCGCCGTTGTGCTTAACCCCTCCAACCCCCTGAGCTCATCTTCCAGTGAGTCTGCTGAAGGTCTAGGGAACCGGCAACAGCCACCATCCGCTGCTGATCCTTTTGATTCATCCTCTGAGGAGATTGGAGGTCCCGTTGCACTTCGACCACCTTTCAACTTCCGCTACCAGAGGCCTGATCGCAAGAGACGGCAAGCCTTAATGGAGAACACACCCTCTCACAACCCCATTTTCCTGTCTGATTTCCCCAGTGGGCCATCTCCCTTCCGCTCTTGTCCTGGTCCTTCTCGATACACCACAGTTTAACTGGTGCTGCACAGGAGTCCACTTATTAATGTTTGATTTATCCAGTGAGGGGGTTGACCGATAAACTGCTCTGCTCCCTGTCACTGGAGGTTTGTAATGATTTGTGTTAATGAAAGAATTGCTTTCTCCTTTCACTGGCTCTGAAATTAGCCCTCTGCTCATAGTAATATTGCTCCCAAAGCAGCCAAAGCTTCAGCTAAATGTATTTGCAAATGGCTTCACCTATTTGATGGATTTGAATAAATCTTTGAATCCACTGTCAACTACCTGAAGAACCACCAAACCTAAACCTAAAAGACTGAATAGGTCAGTTGCCAGCTGCTCCCAAGACAACATGTCAGCAACAGTTGTACTGGAATTTCATTATACACTTGCTGTTTGGTTAGGTTTAGGCACAGAGTTTATTTGGTTAAGTTTGGGAAAACTCCATGGTTTGCGTAAAAAGAACCCTGTTACCTAGGTTACTTCAGTTACAAATGCCTACATTACTAACGTGAGTGCATTTACGTTATGTACATGATATCACTTCTCTAACTTTATGAAGTTAGTAAGTTAGTAGGTTAAAATTATGGTGCTTTCTATTTGATATTGGAAGTTTTCAAATTCCCAGTTGGAAATTTCAACTGGAAAGTCCCTTGAAGTCTGATTTCTGACTCAGAAAGACGAACGCATCTCATCAATCTGAGGCACATGGAAGTCCCCATAACTCACTGTGTACTTTGGCTTTCACTGGACACAAACAACAGCCTCCTGAGTGAAAGTCCTGTGCCATTACGATGTCAATATGGGTCGTAATAAGATGCTTCACAGTCAACCTATCTGATTGTGTACGCAATAAACTCAACTTAGCAGCATTTTTCTCCCTGTTTGTGACCCTTTGTTATCTATTTTGTGTCACATTTACATTGTCGGTTTGATCTATTTTTTAAAATTATTTTGATATTTTGTATACTAAAGAAAATAATCGATTAATGAAAAACAATCACTAGTTGCAGCCAAAATATTTGGCTGCAGTGTTTTCTTACAGCCCATGTACCCATGAATGTCCTTGTAACTCAGTTCTCTACACCCCACTTTGAAATTACTGTGAAAGGTTTAATGGAAAGACTAACAATAAACTGATTGTTGCCAAAGAACCCTTCCTGAGTTTTAGAGACGACAAACGTACTGTGAGATAAGCAAAAAGTACTGTGAAAAGAAGCAAAAGAACTGTGAGGGAGTAGAAACATAATTAAGTGGTCAAGTGAACATGACCACTTAACAAGACACAGCTTTAAAAAGACATCCAGTGAAACTGAGGAAAAGTTAGGTTTTATTAGGAATCTCCACTACGGCCAAATAGCTCTGAGGGCGAAAGACAAGTGCAAACATCTAATGAAGGCTTTAAAAGCATGCAGCAAAGTGGCTCTTTGTCAACACAGAAACTAGAGCTAATTAAAGAGCGGACAAACATAGGAGAGAATCTGCTGAGATTCAATGTGAAGCCACCCTGTACACGAATCATGTGTCACTCAGTCTGGTCCTCAATAAACACAGCATCTCCATGTTTTTCAAACCCAGCTAGTCAGAAACATGCCCTCTATAAAAAACCACACAGCAAACATAAGCAGAGCCATGTGAAAAGTGAAGCAATGACACCCACAGAGGTCCATACATCAGGAAATGAAACACAGCTAAGACAGAGCACAGCCCACAGGGCAAGATGCTGCAGTGTGTCTTCATTTAAAGGACAGTGGAAACTCCTCTGAGGACAGTAGAGTACATATTTTTGACAGAGAGGACAGGTGGTTTGAGAGATGAGTGGAAAAGGGCTAAAATAACCATCCCAAGACAAAGTGGGAGAAGCTGCGACGCTGCTGGTGGGACCATGCGCAGTATTCATAAAGCCCCAGACGCTCAGTGTTAACTTGTGAATGCATGTTCTTTCTTTTGCTGTTTTTTTTTTTTTTGTCACAGCTGTCTGCACTAAAAGAAATCCCCTTTGCTACAGGAGAAAAAGTGACCCTCTGATCCTTCCTATCCAGTTGAGCTGAGAGCAAATCATTTTTGTGCTTATCTATGATACAATTCTGTGATACACTGAGGTAAATCCACAGGCAGGGAGGGCACTGATCAGACTGAACCACAGCAGCCTCACTACATTTAATAATTGGTGTTGTTTACTCACATAGATAAAGATAAAGCTAGCAGTTTCACGAAATGTAGAATTATTATTAAATAATTATTTTAGTAATGATAAAGGAATATATCGTGCTGGAAATCTCAATATATTTGGGTCTGACAGCTGTAAGATGTGAGATCCTCGTGCTGTTTTTCGTATCACATTCCCGAACAGATGTGGGTGACCACAAATCAAAAATGGTATTTTGATATAGCCTGGAATTCAACGGACCATTTATAAAGAATGAAGGATTTATTGGACAGAATGATGTAGGAGGCTTTTGGATTTATAAGCTATAATCTGAGCTTTGTAGGGGTCTCTAGAATAACTAAGGTTAGAAGCAAAGAAAAAGAGATAATAGGCCAGAGAGAAAGAGGGAGAGAGACTTGTGGAAGCTCCTGCCACATCCCACGAAAGCCCATTCTGCCATTTAAAGAAAAAAGTCATAATTATGAGATTAAAAGACATAATTATGAGATAAAAAGTCAACATTTTGAAATAAAAAAGCTATTATGAGATCATTTATGAGATTTTTAAATTTGGAATCATGAAATGAAAAGTCAAAATTGTGAGACTGTAAGTCATAATAATAAAAAAAAGTAAAAATTATATCTCATAATTGTGCCTTACCTTTGGAATATTAATATTTTTTTTAACCAAGGTTAAATTTTCATCAACATTTTTTCTTTAACTGGCAGAAATCAGCTTTCCATAACATCTTCCTACACCTCTGAATGGCCTTTCAGTTTATTTAGATCATTAACATAAATAAGACTCATTACATTAAAAATTCTTTGTTTGTTATTACAATATGGTAATAGCCCCCACAGCTGTATTATTTCAAAGCTTTCATGGGAGCTCAGATCCCTGCTTTTGTAGATAAGACTATTGGCCAAAAGTTACAATTTACAGCAGACATAACGGCTTTTATTTTGAAATCTTAAACCTGTAGCTGCATTCAGGCGTTTCGCGGAAGTTTCCTTTATTCAGTCTCCAACATTTAAACACAGTAGTAAATAAATTGCTTACCTTTTGCTTTTGTTTGTCATCTATATTTGAACAAAAAAACGACAGCTGTCTATTTAAGGGGCTGTTGTTACAGTTTAGAAATCGAGTAGAACATAGCCACTTTGTGCGGCAGGGGGCGGGAGAGAGCCTCAAATGTAAATCTCGCGTCAGGGATTTGTGTTCATTCGCCACATGTTGCTGTACAATTAGAAGACATGACTAATAGGCCACTTCGGTGACACCATTTAATCATCTCCGCCTCCCAAACGTCACGTTTAAAGCCTGTTTAAAAAAACTTGTCTGGCCGATCGTTTGCTCAACTGCAGCGATGTCAACATTTCCGATGACACTTGAAGGCATCAACCGTGGAATCCTAATTGGAGGCAGATTTTCAGCGCGAGGAGTGGCTTCTTCAACTTCTGCTTCCCGAGACAGCCGAGTGACTCGTCCACCTCCAGATGGAAGAGCTGCTAGTTTCATAAACAACTGGGTGAAAATATCAGTTTGAAAGATTTTGACTTGTTGAAAAATATTTTTTTGGAAGCTGAAGCCATGGTTGTGGTGTGTTCGCGAACTTGAGTGTAAGGTAGGTGAAATAATTACCTGAAAAGTTTTTGGCGTGTGTCCTGTTGTTGTGCTCCGACTTTAGCTCGTAACTTAGAACCAAGCTTGTGTTACCTTTGGTGCTAACGTTGGCTTATTTAGTTGACCGTGGAGCCTTTAAGTTTCTTCTTGATTTTAGATTCGCCTTCACTTATACAAACTAAAACGTATCGCCATTTAACGATCTGCCAGTCAGTCAGACAGACGGACAGCGAGCATGTGATGACATGTTCATCCTAATCTGACTCACTGTAAACTATCATGTAGATTTCCCAAACACATCACCATCATCAACATCATTACGAAGGATGTGTCATCATGAGACGTGACCGAAAATTAAACTGAGAGATAATCTTGCAGCTTCCCTATTTTTTTCCTTTTATAAAATCTGATACTTTGACGACACACAAGTTCTAATTAATTGCAAGTATCAAATCTACCCTCGCTTGCTTTTCCACACACTTGCATTTGTATGTGTTTTCTTTTTGGTATTGCTCCTTTAACACTTGACTATTTGAGAAAAGGCACTGATTACAGAGCAGCCTACAGTGAGGGTGTACAGCCCAGCTTTCCATTTAAATGGGCCTGTGACCTCTGTCTCACATGCAGGGTTAGAGTTGAGTCTGTAATGATGGTTTCTCATCTTTCTTCAAAAGAAAATAAGATGGTTATCACTTTAGAGTGCATCTCTTAATTGGAGAGGGATTTGTTGGGCGTATTCGTATTGAAATAGTTACGGCTTAGGATGCCACATTTGGGTCTTTTATTATGAGCATATGTCAGAGCTTTTTTACACTCAGTACTTTTTATTTGTAGTTTGTCCACAAACGTGATTCTTCTTTATTCTCTTATCAAAGAAAGTCAAGTAAAGACACTCATACTCCTCAATGTTACAGGTGCTGTGTCATTTTCTTTACACCTTAGTGCTGTTCGTACTCGTGTTGTAACGGAAAAACACTAAGTGCCCTCCGGGGTTAGAAACTTTGTGACAAGCATACACCCATAGTGAATGCTTGACACAAAGTTGACTGATTATTGGCCCTGGCTGATTATCAAGGCTGACATTCAGCAGTTTTCTGATTATTGGTATCAGTAATTTTCTGTCAGATTGCTGGTACAATAAACTCTTTTAAAAATGTGCTACTTGTGGCTCTGACGTTACGTTCGCTCAAACAAGTGTTCCATCCACAACGATATCTAAATTGGAACATGTCACAAATAATAGCAAGTAAACACTGAATAATCTGAATCTGCAAAGTAACTTGTCACTAAATATATCAAATAAATGATGTGGAAGGGAAGTATAAAGTAGCAGAAAAAGGAAATACTCAAGTAAAGTACCTCAAAATTGTACTCAAGAACAGTGCTTGAGTAAATTTTAAGGTTTATTTTATCACTGATTTTTATTTTTACCGCACATAAATATTGGTCCCAACTATCAGTTTTCAGCCACCTTGATTTCGAATTATCTGTATCAGCCCTGAAAAGTACATCTCAATCGACCCCTTGTATACACATACACAACTATTCACACTGGTATTGCTTTGTTGATATAGGGATGTTACTCACGGCTTGAAATTAAAGCGGCCGCTCATCATTCCCCTCAGCAATCTAGAGGTCTAGCACGAGTTAAAGTAAGCTAATTATATTTACATAGAATTTAGATTTATATACGAGAAATCAAAAGTGAAAGGGCAAGTATTTGGTACTTTCTGTCTTGTTTTGATATGGCCATCCATCTCAGTTCCCGTTGAACTTGCCCTTCAGTGTTTGTCTATTGATGGCCCGTACAGTGCTATACTTTCAGAGGCAGTGAAGAGAAAATGTGCAAATGTAGCTATAAAGTTGACTGTTTGGCATTTTTGCACCACCTTTTGTTATGTGCCGTATGTGCTGCTGCTTTTTCTTTTCTTTACTCTGATAGCTACAACCCAAACCAAGTTTCAGTCGCCACTGGAAAAACATTATATTAAACATGCAGTCAGGTCAAAAATTGAAGTAACGCTTTGACAAATCTCACGAAGAGCTAAAGTGACTTTGAACATGTTGTGATTATTGCCAGACTTTGTGGTCCCCTGCCTCACAGACCGCTTCACCCTTGGGATCGAAGCACAGCACACTGTCTAGAGTTTAAAGAGGATGATGCAATCATCAAAAATTCATGCAGTCAGCTGGAGTTCTTTGGGTGAAAACACTTCAGCCAGTGAATGAGGTCATTGGATAATAGACTCATTCAAGCAAGCAGGGAGGCAAACACTTCCACTTCAACTCAGTGCAGTGGTATGTGCAGACGATATCAAAAACATAAGCGGCAGCAGGCACTTGGTCACCAAAATGGGAGGTGTGGAGAGAAGATAAACTGTTGCCCGGTCTGTTGAATGTCAGACTTCTGTTCGGACATGGCTGGGGGAATTTGGCACAAATATGATGAATCATTCTGCATTGGTCCAAAACACTAGCCTGTTGAGGCTTTTGTGGGTTCCCTTTTCAGTCAGTCTGCATCATATAGCAAGTGAGCATTTTCTGCAGGTCGCAGTGTAGCCAAGCGTAGTTGCGAATGAGTCGCAGTCTACCCTTATTCAAACTGAAACTTCCAGCGAAATAGCCACATATCATGTGACTATCCCAGCCACTACGAGCTAGGTTTACTGTATATGATATAGTATGGCCTCAAAATGTTTTCCATATTTGCTACTTAAAAATCGCAGGATGGCCTTATGCACTATCCAGATTGCAGAAGCTGCAAATTTGATTGCAACCTGATTACGGTTGAGTGTTTGCTAAAACAGCATTATAATTAATTACTGTAGTGCTACAGAAATCCTCGACCTACAAATCTTGCTCTCCAGATGTTAGAAAACTTGGAAACCGAACCCAACAAATGGCACATCATCATCATTTTAACAGTATTTTTAGAGAAAATGAATGAATGAATCGCATCGCAATAACAAGATCTTTCTAAAATAATCTCGGTATGGTACATTTTTACCATATTTATGCATGCATTTCCCCAAATTCTACTTATTTATTGGCAATGTTGCATATTCCATCTTCAAGAAATATTAAGGGAAAATTGCCTGTATTGCCTTCAACAAAGTTGGGAACTGACCACTGCAGCCACAGCTAACAATTATTTTCAATACCATTTTGCCTGGCTTTAATCGTTTGGCTGCGGAGATGTAAGATATTTGATAAAAATCATTAAAATGCTTGTCTGTAAAATATTGAACTTATAGAGTAAGTTTTACGTTAACTCGATGGGCCAGGCAATCCATCTGGGAAGTTGCCACTGTTAACTGGAAAAGTTATAGGCACCAGAAAAAAAAAAGGCAGATGATTGGACAAACCATCTGTAAATCACCGTCCAACAGAGGCTTCAGCTTCAACCAATCAGGTGGAGCACGCTGATGAATCAAACTCTTAAAAAACAAGTCGTGAGCAGAGCAAAAACATGCCTGCGTCAAAAAAAAACCTTCAGTGGTGCTCTTTGCTCCTACTTCAATGAAATGTAATATCCAGTCCTGATATAACTGAAGCTAATGCAGCAGCTATGCTAACCTCCTGAGGAGCCACCATTGTTGTTTTCAAAAGAAAAGTTGCTTCTTTCTCTTTTTTTTTTAATTTATTTTTTAATTTTGATTAAAATCAAAATCGTAAAAGTTGAATTTAAACACCGTAAAACACCAGTGGACATGGACATTTTAAGAAATGGAAACCAGTGAATTTAAAGTTTTAAAAAAAAACTGAAACGATAAACAAATTATCAGAATTGTAGCGACTAATTTTCTTTTGATCAAGTAATCATTTCAACTGCTCAACTGTAGATCTGACAGCTTGGTACAGCTGAAATAACATGTGGCCGGTATGAGCACATGACAGTGTGTGTCAGTTAGTGTTTACTCGTGCTTCCCAGCTCCAGTTTCCAGATAAGAGGTGGGACAGAGATAGTATGACGTCTGAATTCTTGCATTGTCAGATGGAAACCATGCATAACAGCATTTAGGTTTTCCAGGAACCTTCACCTCTAGTAGTGTGCAGATTCCCCTTTAGTTGTCCTCACTTCTCCTTTAGCTTGACAGTTGACAGGGATTCATCATGTGGTTTATTATGTGGCTGTGTTCAGGAAGGATCTTGTTGGGACTCGCAGGTTGACTGTCATGTATGGCAGTGTTTCTCTGCACTATGTTCAGGACAGGGAACTTTTACTTCATGTCCGCCAAAGGTAGGCTGTATATTCATTATCACATGAAATGTTATGTAGAATCTTTCTATACATTCTGAAATTGAGAATGACTGCAAAATGCTTAGAATCTGAGGAGAGTTTACAGATTTGTGTGCTGGTATATTGTGATAAAAGCAGATAGCCTGAATGCTTTAACTTTGATTGTGGATACGCATCACAATTCTTGATATAGCTTAGAGCTGACCAAATTTGGCAATTAATTGATTAGTCCCTCAACAAAATAATTAAATGGAATTAGTTTTGTTAGTCAGTTAACAGTTAGTATAACTTTTATGTGGTTATAGCAACTGAAATGTGTTTGTTCGCTGTTTACTTTTGGACTTTTGTGAAAGTTTGTTGTTATTTTTATTAATTTTAAATTTCATACACTATCAGTTAAATGTTTAGATATAAAAAAAAATTTGTATTTATATATAATTTAATAAAACCTGCCTGTGCTTGAATCTAGAGGTATATTTATAGATGTGTGTGTCCATACAGACAAGTTTTTCTGTGGCCGTAACGTGACACCTTATTGGCTTACTGATGAAGGATGTTGAGAGGACTACAGGAGGTCCTTACTAACCGCACTGTAAATATTTCATGGCATGACTGAAACAGTTGTGAGAATATGCACCTGATTGCAGACGGTGTCATTTGTAGAGTTATCATGTGTTGCATCACCTTATTGTAATTTTAGGTATAACACACAAGCCTCATCAAGTCGGCGTACTCTCAGATTTTGCTCTGAATGAATTTCTCTCTGTGTTAAGTATCAGGTAACAGACTGTCAGTTTATTTACACAATCTGATAACCTGATACCTGCTGGTCTAGTCTTAAACAGTACTGGCTTTCTCTTTTCTAGATTGGTGATAGCAGTCAGATGCAAGGTGTTTTCAAAATTTTAATGCCACACACCAGTAACAAGGGCAAGCTGCACCAGAGTGGCGGCACTGAAGGTGTGCCCCCACCCAGTTGCTGCAAGTGAAAAGGCATTTTAGAGAGCCCCATTATTTGATTTTACTAGTCTAAAACATCTCCATATGCACCAAGGTTGGGTTGTTCCCAAAGGTCCTGATTAAAAATTGATTGAGCTGGGTTCTCGTGAACTGAGGTGGCAGCTTTAACGTCACATGGCTTGTCCCAGTCCTTGTGCTCACCCTAATGGAAAGGCAACACATTGTTTCTTCCTCTAGAGGGCATGTTGGGCCAGACATCCTAATTGATTTAGACAAGTGGATTTCTCTGGATCCACTACAGCTGAGTTACTAGAGGCTTGAAGAAGAGAAGGATTGTGATGAGATGGTGTAAATTTATTTCCGGCTTTTTTTCCCTCAAACATGATTATGTTGTCTCTGTGGGATTTGCCTGAGGAAATCACTGAGAATTATGGAAATCCAACAAATAATAACCCATCTAATTAAAATGTATATTATGCAGGTACATTATTTTTGAGGAGTCACTAAAAGAATTCCTACCCATGCAGGCATCCTGCCGCTGAATGATTATTGAATGGAGTGGTGAGCAAATAGCCTTAGGCTTCACTGTAGCCACTTAAAGTGTCTATAATTACCACTGAGGTCTGGCCTAATTGGAAGTGACACACCATCAGGTGGCTTAGAGATGCGGGTTACCAATGGCGAGGTGACGGAGAAATACAACAGTAAGCTATACGTTAACTTAGCATACCACTGCTTCTTCCTTCATTTCTGCTCGGTAACAGCGTGATGTTAATCTGTACTCGCTTAAACAAGACGTCTCTCTCCCTGGCACCTGACCATTAGGGTCAATGTAAACGCTGAGCGGATTAAGTCCTTTGTTTTGCCGTTACCACAGGTTAGCAGAGCACAGAGGAAAGGCAGCAGATACAAGGGAGCTGTTTTTTCTATATTTTAACGAGACTTGGACACCCTGGCTGTGTGCGTTATGTGTATGCACGTGAACAAAGAGAAAGTAAAAGGTGTTGTGCTTAAAGAGCTGGGTTTGCTACAGAAAGTGATCAAGAAGCTTGGAATGTCCGTCGTGTCAAACTGTCTTGAGTGCATCAGAATGCGGAGAGGCGACAGGTATGTGAGCTTGTGACTTGTGATGAATTAATTCTTCTGTTAGATGTCAGGATGCTGTTAGTCTAGACGCGGAAATGATTAATTTCTGTTTTTTAGCTCTTAAATTATACTCATGGCAGCTTCACAACATTCCTGGGTATACCATAATAAGAAACCTGTTTAAGAAGCAAACATTTTAATACTTTTTAACAGTGTAAATCTATGTAATAATAATAATAATAATAATAATAATTCTATACAAACTGCCGAATTTCAGCTCCCACCTTTTTGAAGGTCTGTCTGCTATCTAGCTGAGTTTAAATACTTCTGTCCTTGCCACCAAGGTGTTTTTAAGTAGTACTGGCGGATGGAGATGATGAAGCTACTTAGTTTAAAACGGCACAAGTTAAGGCATACTGGCAGTGGCTTGACCTCAACCTGAACCCTAACATTAACCATTAATTTCCTGAAGCATTTGAGGAGTTTGTTGGGGGGTCAGGAGACAGACTGGGAGGAAGTGCTGTCTGTCTGGGAGCCCTGATACTGGATCTCTATGGGCTTAGAAGGTCATCTTAGAAAGGAGTACTTGTGCAACCCTTTGAGAGTTACATGCCTAACCACTTCTTATTTTGATGATTGACTTTGGCAGATGTCAACCATCAAAATAAGCTTCAAACTCTTAAGAAAAGAATTCATGCTGGCCAATGTAATTTTTTTCATCAGTTCAGCTCTAGAAAACCATGACTGCAATCAAATTGTATCTGAGAAGCCAGATTGTTATATTTATTTTTTGTACGATTAGGAGAAAATCAATTGAATTCAGTCTATAAACAAAACCTCTGTCTAGTTCTCAATGCTGAGAAGGTTGAGAATCAGACAACTAGAATAAAGCACACTCTGCTTTTGAAAGTTTATCTTTTAGACTTTAAACTGTGTCCTACAAATGAGCCAAATGGCTGATGTTCTTATTCATAGTCTTATAGATGGATAACCTCTGCACCCATGCATGACTGGATTTGTTTTACAATCTTATGATGTAATCCAATGGATTCACTCAGGTTTCTTTTCTTTTTTTTCACTACTGGCAGTATGGAGTTGCCAAAAAGGGATGGTTGAACATAGTAGGAAGGGTGTGGAGGTTATAAAATTGTAGTCCTCACCACAGACACATCTGAGTTTACTTTGTGTTCATGGTTGAATGTAAGGCCCACATTTTCATTCCAGGGTAATTCTGGAGTTTTTCGGCTCGCGACAGACAGGAAATGCTCCGTCTTATTTTGGATTTATAGCTCTCGTCTCTGGCTTCACGTGGTGTGGACTTTTCTCTGCTAGAGATTTTCTGCTGTATCTGTTGTATGTGAATGCTACGAGTGTGTGAAAGGATTCCCACATTGAGGCTTGAGAGGAGCTTGTGTATTCAGTCATTCAAGTGAACTAACAGCCATGTTGACTGCTACAGAAGACAGCCTCGTGCTACACCTGCTGGTACATTAAGTGTTTATGTGTTAATTTGAGCAATAGAATTACTGGGGGTATTCCATTTTTTTAATTCATTCATCTTCAGATTTTTTTCAGTCCAAGTCTTTGGGTTTGTAACAGTCTAAAACCCAAAGATAATTCATTTAGTTTCATAAATGACAAAAGAAAAGCAACTAATCCTCACTTTAAGAAGCTGGAAACAGAAAATGATTTTGATTTTTGATTTAAAAAAGAAGTTTACTTGAACACTGATTTTCTTTAGATCCACTAATTTTTGCAGCTCTATTTGCAGTCAGTTATCATATTCAAGCGGTTTTGGTTTAAATATTATCTCTGTCCAGAGTAACAAATACACCAAGCACTTCCCCTGGGTGTACTAATGTAACTTTAGGGTGTAATTTAGCTCCTTAGATCCTTCGCTTTTTTCATGTTATTGGTTTTAATGTGAAAGTGAATTTGTGTTCTCACGATGATCCCACTTCCTTGCAGGATGGAGTCGTCTTGTCTGGACCTTGCTCTGGAAGGTGAGCGGCTATGTAAGGCTGGTGACTATCGTGCTGGTGTGTCATTCTTTGAGTCAGCCATCCAGGTTGGAACAGAGGACCTTCAAATCCTTAGCGCCATCTACAGCCAGCTGGGCAATGCCTACTTTCACCTACAGGAGTATAACAAAGCCTTGGAGTACCATCGACATGACCTCACACTGACCAGGTAACCAGTTTTACAACCATGATATTTAGATGTTCCAATAAATGGTGGTTGGGATTTTGATCTGGGTTAGCGGCAAACAAGTTCTCTGCAGGTCCACTGCGAATACTCTAAGATAAAACAATATATTCTGAACAAATGCTGAAACTTTTTTAATCAGCATACCCCCTCCCGAAGATTAAATTCCTAGACTTGACTCTGCTGTATTGCTGCTTGCGGCTGTAAATTACTTTCTTGCCTCTTGTGTTTTCGTACTAATGCACTTCAGTAATCCACTAATATTCCTGTCTAATTATTTCTTAATGCCTTTTTCTCCCTTGAAATCCCAGAACAATTGGAGATGAGCTTGGCGAGGCAAAAGCCAGTGGCAACCTTGGGAACACATTAAAGCTTTTGGGACGGTATGATGAAGCAGTGGTTTGTTGCCAAAGACATTTGGATATCACTAGAGCCATTTATGATAAGGTGGGTCATATTTCAGTGATATTGTAGAACAAGAGAGTTATTTAGGTATAGCTGAAACGTTATTTCAGTCTGTTTGTGTATTTGAGCAAACATGACTTTATGCTGCTAATTACAAAGTTCTGTCAATGACTAAATGCCTGTTTGATTAGAACAAACTGGATCCAAACTTGTTTTCAATCATACCACATGACATGCTCTGCAACCACAGAATGGTTTTGGTATGCACGATGACTGTTGAGCGTCAGCGTATCAGCATCCAGAATAGTTTGCCAGCCCGCATGCACACAAGTAGCTCTGGTGTCAGAGTATTTTAAGTGTATAATTACAGTACTGGTCACTCTGGTTTCCGTCTGTGAATATCTGCTGTGCGTGCTGTAGGTTGGGCAGGCCCGAGCGCTGTATAATTTCGGGAACGTTTACCACGCCAAGGGCAAGGGCATCTGCTGGACTGGAGCTGACCCAGGAGAGTTTTCAGAGGAGGCCAGGATAGCCCTGAGGAAAGCTGCGGAGTACTATGAGTGAGTTGGTATCACTGCTTCCTTTAATTACTAACTGATCTGTCATTTGCAGTTACTCTAAAAGCCCCAAGGAATGATACAAGTAACTTGATTGATAAATTGCCAGGAACCCAGCAGTAGAGTGACAGGTTTGATCCCACAATAACCTTGTTAGTGTTGTTATTTGTTGTAGTTTTTCTGTGCCATCCCACATAGGATTACAAGACATGCATCCATCAGAAGTACAAAATCAAAAGAGCTTCAGAAAAAAACAACTATAATATAAGCATTTCTATGTTCTTTTAGATACTGTAATAATTGTATTTTTTGGAAAAAGTTACACTGGTAAAATGGTACACTTAAAAAAAAAAACTGCATCAAGCCTACAGTTTATCTTGATGAAGGGCCCCATCTCCAAGGCTGATTTAAGCGTTTCATTGGTGAGCAGTCCCAACTTTTTTTAAACAAGTTGCAGGCATCAAATTCAGAATATAATGAATATAAAACATTAATAAAATAGAAACATCTGTATTCAGTTAAATATAGGTGTGTATGATTTGCAAGTCATTGCATCCTGTTTGTATTTATGTTGAAAAAAATAGCTTTTCTTCGTTCAGGCTGACATACCATCCAGTCTGAGCTGGAAATTTACTTTTTAGATTATTTGTGTATGACATCCTTTGCAGTACCATATTTGCAGTTCATCAGTCCATTGTTCTCCCATTAATCAGAGCATCCTTCGACTGTGAACTGCGGTTTAGATGCTGAACTCCTATGTGGTTCCTTTGAGGGTGCACTCACGCTAGGCAATCCGTACTGTGCCCAATCACGTTAGACCCCAAAAGTCCAGTTTGTTTGACGAGTGTGAGCGCTCCGTACCATGCAACCAGCAGTGTCAGTGCAGGCCAGCGGGGAACTGGGAAGGAGGGACAATCGGGCTTGGGCACAGTACGGAGCAACTGAGCCAAGTGTGAGTGCGCCCTTAGTCTGATATCAAATGTAACATACTTCTTAGCAGGTTGGAAGCTGTAAATGTCTAAATTATATAAATTTGTGCTGACTCTCAAAGAAAAACATGGCTGCCTCAACTTTTACTTTTTAGCTGTGTTGACAGTTAAAGAAGTTGTTCTCCCCCTTGTCAGTTCATCCAGCCTGTTAATAAAATCTCTCTGAAAAATACTGCTGATTAACCAGGTTAGTCCCATTAAGATCACGGATCTCTTTTACAAGGGAGACATGGCCAAGAATGGCAACAACAGAGAGTTACTACAGCAGATTGACAGAAAAATGTACAGATAATCAGATAAAACATTTGCACAGAGAACAACCTAGACTCAATTGATTTCAGTTTAGTAGTAAAATATTCTGAAGTTCAAGGTCAGTCTGTAGAATGTTCCAAGCAGTGGGTGCCGAAAACTTAAAAGCTTTCTTTCCTAATCCAGTTCACTTTGGGAACAACAAAACACAAAATCTAAAGAGGCATAGTATAGTATTAGTCACGTGCTAACAGGTTGTGGTTCTTTTAACCTGAACCTACAAACACACTTTGAGTTGATTATTTTGTCAAATCAGTTTATAATGTATATAATCATGGCTCTAACATTTTTTTGTCACCACTTTTCAAACCAGCCCGAACAGTTTAAACCATTCTAGGGTAAATGTCAGTAATTCAAATGAGAGTTCACTATAATAAAATGATTGTGATGTGTAATATAAATAAAAGACTATGGAAGTTATTAAGTTACAAATCCGTACACATTTTATTAAAAACATTAGTTACATAGCACACTGGGGCATGGCGTCTCGTTTTCGTCCGTCTGTAAATTTTTATCTTCCACCTCATTGTTTTCAAAACATCTTTAATTAATTAACTGATTAATTAATTGTGACATTGCATTCATGCGTATGTGCAAGCTTGCGTGAGAAAACCACCTGTGTGGCGCGGTCCATTATTGAGAAGGTCCATTATTGACGGACAGAGCGATGTTGTCCCTGTCTTTCTGTGGCACGTTTTGCGGGTGACAGCAGAAAGCATAAAATCTCAGCACCTCTTCAGGACTGCATTGTAACTGCCTGACAGCTGCGACAAGTACACAGCTTTCAGATGTCACTGTTGCGGTTCATCTTCTTGCTGTGTTTCCATGTGTCAGTGTGTGTGTATGTGTGTGACAGCAGTGTGGCAAATGTATTTTTTATTTAAGGCTTATTTCCGTGTTTTTCCGTGTATATAATATTTAGGATTGATTCTGTTGTCGGGGCTTGCTGGGTGTTGTGGCCTCAAAAATCATTCTGAATAACATTAAAAAGGTTATTTTTTTGTCTAAAGTAAAGGTGTGTATGTACAATAATATTTGTGAATGTAATTGTACATTTATTTCTTTTTGTATTTTTTTTTTTTTTTTAAGAGCAAACCTGTGCGTGGTGAAGGAATTGGGCGATAAGGCAGCCCAGGGTCGTACCTATGGTAACCTTGGCAACACTTACTATCTGCTGGGCGACTTTGAGACTGCAGTAGCTGCACATGAAAAGGTTGGTGGCAAATATGTGGTGACAGTCCAAAATATCCCTTCAGTATTGGTTGCATGTCAGCTTTCCAAGTGGCTATCTTCCTTGTGTTTTTAAGACCCTTAATGGAAGTAACAATAGTCGTTACAGGTTTATCCATATAAATTCATATTTTTGGTCTGACTGATCCTGATCATCCTGACCTTAATGACAGTAATGTGAACCATAGCGTTTGTTCTGTTTGACAGCGGCTGCTCATCGCTAAAGAGTTTGGGGATAAGTCAGCTGAGAGGAGGGCCCACTGTAACCTCGGCAATGCTCATATATTCCTCCACCAGTTTGAAGTGGCCGCCGGTCATTACAAGTGAGTAAATAAGTGAGGCTTGAGGCCTTCCTCACATTGTGAAGGTCATTGGCAGATAAGTCTGTATGTCAGCATCATACTTGAACACGAAACTGGCCTGCTAATGTTATTTTTCATCTAAGCACAGTTGAAACCATATATACTTTTCACCGTAAAAATGTAAGTGACAACAGAGTCAGGATGTAATTTCACTTAAAAAATCTCAATCTCACATGAATCAGATATGGAAAATGTGATTAAATGTAAATGAGCATTTGAAAAACGTCCCTAAATGTGCTCACAACTAAATTCTAGGCTGTCATAAACCAGTTCATTATTTCTAAATCCTAAATTGTGTGATTGAAGTAAAGTATTGATTATGCAGTATAAAGTAATGTTCTGACTAAAATACAGTCATGTAAAACAAACACAGCTATGTAGTTGTTCAGGAGCAGTAGTTGTTTAAATTCAGTTTTTAATCCCTTTAGCATTTTCTGGGAACAGAAGCCTTTGAAAAACTGGCAACAAAGAAAGAAGAGAGAGCAGATAACTATCATTCTCCTCCTCCCACCCAAGACATTCTTTGACCGTCTTCCTCCTCTTCTGTTTCACCCTCAGGAGGACTCTGCAGCTGGCCAGGCTGTTGAAGGACAAGGCAGTGGAGGCTCAGGCCTGTTACAGTCTGGGTAACACCTACACACTACTCAAGGACTATGAGAGAGCCATCGATTATCACCTCAAACATCTGGTCATTGCTCAGGACCTCAACGACAGGTACTGGCCAAAAGAAGCTATTTTGTGTCAGCTTTCTGCCAAACTGTCTTTGAAGTATAATGAGCATGTACAGTTTGGAAGTGGGTGGCCCTGAATTAATTACCTGCTAACACCCACAAAGCCACAGCAAAGTGCAGAAAAGCTAAAGAGCAAACACCATTTCAAGGAAATATCATTTGGAGTTTTACTTGCAGGATGTGCTGTCATTAACATACTTAAATTAACTACAAAATTAACCAAGTGATTAACTGTTTCAGTCCTGTTTTTTTAGGCAAAACAATTAAATACTTGCTGGTTAGCTTTATAAATGTGAGTATTGGCTGCTTTTCTGTCATTTATGACACTAAATGGAAAACACTTCTGGGTTTTGGACTGTTTGTTGAACATAAGCAATTTGAAGACATCACTTTGGGCATTTTGGAAATTATGATTGACATTTTATAGGCTAAACAATTTCTTGATCAATCATGAAAATAAACAGAAGATAAATCGATAATGAAAATAATCGTTAATTGCAGTCCTTCCTATAATACCAGCTATTAGATGCCACCATAATCAATCTAAAGTTACTCATAAGCACAGATGTGCCAAGTCATTCTTCCAATACATATATTTAGTATACATTTAGGTTACATTTAAATGACCTCCTTCTCGATAAACTATAACAAGCTGTTCAAAAGGTGTGTCAGGAAACGGGGTGAAGCTGTTTCTTATTTCACTTTACAGATAAAGTCAGTGTATGTGGGCTTCACTTCTACAAATCTCTGCTAACAAGGCAATGCTTTAAGTCTTAGCGTGGGAGTAGCTCTCTATTTTTATTGTCTTAGAAAAGGACCCAAGATTTCTGGTGGTTGAAATTATTCACAGCCATATTGTTATTTAAGTCACATAAAAGAAAACAAATGGTTTGTTATGGGAGGGACAAAGGATAATTCTTTGATTATTGTTTTTTCAAAATGTATACTTACTCATACAAATATTCTTCCCATAAACACAATCTATGGTGTACTTTCTGTGACATGTGTTCAGACATGAAGTTGATTTAGCACTATGATTCTGTAAATACAGAATTGTTTTTGTGAAATGAGGTGACGCTCACGTGTTGGTCGTGTTTTTGTGATTGTACTGTATGATAGTTGATGAATGCCCTTCCCACTGTTGCACAATCTCATGTGAAGTTGCTCAGCCTGTTTCTGTCTGCGCCTCGCTTGCAGGGTCGGTGAAGGAAGAGCGTACTGGAGTCTAGGAAATGCCCACACCGCCCTGGGGAATCATCAGCAAGCCATGTACTTTGCTGAGAAACATCTGGAAATTGCCAAAGAGGTGACTGTTTATGTTCACCTCCTCCCCTCAGAGCCCAATCAGTATCTGCCATTAGGCCACACCCCCCTCTACCGCTCGCATGGGGAACAACAGGGAA
This sequence comes from Sparus aurata, assembly GCF_900880675.1. Lineage (NCBI taxonomy): Eukaryota > Metazoa > Chordata > Actinopteri > Spariformes > Sparidae > Sparus > Sparus aurata. Next base: position 26,363,466 of record NC_044197.1, on the reverse strand, counting down.
TAATTGCTTCTCTGTATGCAGCAGTTTTATGCAGGCATGCATGAAGGACAGACAAACCACAAAGCATAAAAAGAAATCCCACTCAGCAATAGAATGTTTTGTCTTTGTTTTAGAGTCAAATCCTCACATCAAGCTTTGTTAAAATGTATTTTTATACTGTTGTTGCAGACGGGAGACAAAAGCGGAGAGGTGACAGCCAGGATGAACCTGTCAGACCTACGGCTGGTCGTGGGCCTGAAGTCCAACTCCAACTTTAACCCCAACTTCTTCCGCAACACTAACACGAACAGCTGCGTTCTTTCAGCAAGCTTCCAGGGTTACCCCAACCTCTCAAGTAAATCTGCACCCCTAAGAAAAAGTTTGTCACTTTAGGACAGCATTATGTCAACACTTGTGAATCTGAGTAATTGCATGTTTAGCAGGAGCAGTTTGTTTTGATCACTGATCGTATTGCTCTCTAAGCTCATACTTTGAGATGTAAAATTCTATGCTATGGAAACTCCAGAAAAGGTCACCGTTAGTTATGATGCTTTGTTGAAGCTTACCCGCATAGCATAAAAAAGTCATTGTTCATTTCATGCATGAGCATTTAAAATACTACACTGGCTTTGCAAATGATTTGTGAGGAAGGAAGTGCATTCGTCATATTTGTAAGCACTCAGAGAGCCACATAATGTACACCAAATCTTTATTTGTGCACAAAACATCTCCACATGGAACCTTACTAATTACTTTTTGTCCTGTAGTTGTGAACGTGCTGTATGCATGATAAAACATGTGGCCACACTGGTAACATTTTTTATCTTTATTTCAGGGGCCAAGTCTCCATCCCAGAGAAGCAGTGCAGAAAATTTGGAAGTGAGTCCAAGTCCTGACAAAAATCCAACTGAAGATTCATCGCCACATCCGGTATGTTGAAAACACTTACGATGTGCAGTATTCAGTTGATCTATAATGCATTGCAATCCACCGGAAGTTCCTCACTCTGATTCTTAAATGAACTCACCATTTGCACAAACATATTAAACTGCCCCACTTTGCATTTGACATAAAAATCAAGCTTGTAATGTAGAAAACTGTCCAACTGTATGCACCACTGTAGTCATAACTTTACACATGAGATAAGTGATGAAGAAATGATTTGGAAAATTGGATGCTCATTCATTGCATGCATATGAGATTATAAGAGCAGTTTTCCTGAATTTGGTGCATGGCAAATGTCTTGATATTAAAAATATTAAATGTATCAAATCAGCCATGTGTTAGTACTTCATAACATGTAGGCCATAGTAAACATAGACCTTTCACAGATACATTCCCCCTTTACCCCAAGATACTATTCACCCAACCTCTACTTTTACCAGGGGTAAAACATCAGGCAGTTAAAATGATCTGTGTGTTTCTTGACTGTACAGGACTGGAATGAGGATGTATTCCCTGGGTCTTCAAAAAACAACACAATCAAGGCCTCTACTAAGCTCTTCCTTTTTCACCGACTGAGAAGCAAGAAGCATAAGAACAACAAATCATCTCTTAAAGCCCATACAGAACCCCGCACCGAGGACTCTGCTCCTGAGCCGGACGCACCACTGTCTCCTAAGGTATTTCTAAATACAGTAGGTTTTTCCCCCGGAGGTCACGAGGCTCATGAGCAATGATGATTCACCTGAAAGATACATTTAAAGTGAAACATGTATCCCATGACCAAGCTTTACGCCCACATGCACTATTAGTTTTAATTAGTTTTAATCCTTAAGATTTCAGTCCTGGTTGATTTAGTGACACATGAAGTTACAGCAAAAGCATTTTAGTACAACAGGGCACACGTTTTTCCTGGGGGCAGGAAAACAAACTACTGTTTCACTACTGTTACTGTTCTGATAAAGAAGTCGGGCAGTAATTGGCCTTATTCCATTATTCTGTGAGCAACCGTGATCAGATTTTATGCAGCTTACAGGGAATACAAGGCCTGTCAGTGAGTTAAACATTTACGCTAACTTCAATTAAAAATGTGGGATACCAAACAAGACAACTGCTATTTTTTGCAGATTTTGAGCCACAGTGAGCTGCACACTGATGACTGCATTCACTGTGCCCTGTTGTCCAACGTCTGGGAAACAAAAAATAGCTGTATTCTTGTTTGGTAGCCACATTTTGAATTGAAGTTGGCATAAATGTTAAACTCACTGACACGCCTTGTATTTCCTGTAAGGACTTCATATTAAAAGTAATCTCGAGTTTCGCTAGTTAAATCTTTTTATTGTGAAGTTACAGCTGCATGGTATATTCTCTTTGCATTAGCAGTAACTTAATACAGCACTTTCCAGGAATGTCATCACAGACACCCAGTTCATAATACTGCAAATACATAAATATGAAATACTTTCATCAGCGGGCCATAGGCTGAGTTTCCACTCTGTTACCTCATTTGGCAGTAGCGACTTCACAGATATTTATTTAAAAGAAAACTTTCGAGGTTTTTACTTTTAAGACTGCAGGAGGAAATGTTTTGGTGTGCCAGTGTGGGATCATGTGACTCGCATTCCAAAATAGTCTCCAGTTGTATGAAAGAAAAGTCAATTTTAAAAAAATAGCTTAATTTGAATTAATTGAAAATGCTTTTTAAACGATGTTACATTACAAACTATACATGTCAAAAAAATTCTGCCTTCCCTGTGTCCACACCCTGAAATTCAACTCTGTCTTAAATGGACAAACCAATACCTTGACAAACCTCTACAAAGTCCAACCCTTTGAAAGATTGATTTTAGTTGATTTCATCCCAAAAATAAGAACCCCAAAAGGCTTGTGGTATAGATATACTGGACTTTCTGCTCACTACATCTGTTAAATCCAACTAAAAAGGGTTTAATAAAAGTTATTTTTATTATCGATTAATCTGTTCAGTAGTCTTTGGATTCATCTATTAGTTCTTTGGTCTATAAAGTGTCAGAAATTAGTGAAAAATGCCTCTCACAATTTCCTACAATATTCATAATCTAAAAAATTGTTGATAAATAGAACAGTGACCTCCAACAGGAGCCATCTGAAGCGAGGAGTGATGCTTTGTACACTGTCTTCTCTGTATTTTAACTGGTTTCATTGAAAGCCTTCAGGCGTCCTTCATTTCCTCAATCATCTGAAGCCTTTTTCCAAAGTTATTAAGTGTATTGGTTTTGTTTTTTTAACACTGTAGCCAGGATCACGGGACACTATTGGAGAGGATGGCTTTTTCGACCTCCTCTCTCGTTTCCAGGGCAACAGAATGGACGACCAAAGGTGCTCCCTACTGGATGGCCCGAGCCATCTCCCTCCTCACTCCTCCTCTCCCTCCTCCACCCCACCTGTAGCTGAAAGGAAATGTGAGTCATCCCCTTGTGTCCTCGTCTGTGTTCACACCATGTGTAATAGTTCCATTATATCTCATCTCTTAGGGAGAAATACAAGTGGAAACATGGAAGAAAAATTCTACTTCATGGGAGTCCTATTTAGCTACAATGGTGTGAATTCAGCATGTCCACAAAATTTGTGTCCTTTCCAAATCAAATGTTGTGTGATTAGTCCTTTTGTGTTTGTGTCAAAGAAATCTGTTTCCACCCAAGGCAGCCATATCTTTTGGTCTTAGAAATTACTTCTAAAGCTTCATTCAGCCACTTGTCAGTGTTTCCGCACAACAACCTGTGAAGCTCAATGTTTCATACATAGCGGACTAATTTGCCTGATGTCTGTTTTTAAACTTCATTTATTCAACTTTCATCCTTCAGCCTTGCAACCTCCCTGCATTATTAGTGAAATAGCAGAGGAAACGACATAAGGCAACACCCATTATACATTGGATAATACAGTACTTTTAGACTTTGAATGTAACTTAAAATTTCATCCTTTAAACTGATACAAATCCTATAATCTACACTCTAGCCCCCTTCCTCTGGGTGCCTCCATTGTTGTGATGTAAAACTGCTAACCCATGAAGTCGGGGTAAACTGATGTGGCCTCAGTGTACAAGTAGGAATTTTGACTTTTAGTGTCGTTTCATTTTGCATTTTATAGAGGGAAGTTTATTTTTTTGTTCCGAGTTGTCTGGAATTCAGCACGAGTCCCTGGAGATATTTTCTATGGTGGAGAAGTAGCTATAAAGGAATACACCACCCAGTAGCAAACACTCACCACATGTAGCCTTGAAAGTAAAAGGTTTGCGGTTTCAGCCGTCATTTACAGAGCAAAGCAGCTTCTATTGATCTTTTTGCCCGTCCTGAACACTGGCAACTGTTGAGCTTCTCTGTAATGGTCGTGAACCCAGGCTTTTCAAAGTGTTAATGCACCATGAAGGATGAAACTACCTTTTTTTCACAACAATTCTATTGGGGAGTGTTTGATGGCCAAAAGATACATTTTTGAGAGTGTTGCCTTAAATCACATAGAAAAGCTTGTACCCTGAGAACATCTCATCCTTGTCAGCCTCTTTTGTGGCTTTTCTTTCCTCTTCCCACCTTCTATAAATTGAGAGTGCGGTGCTGCGTAGAAAAGTAAAAGGCACAACTCACCGTCATACTCCATTTGTTACAAATCACCCATAGATAATCACTATGTCTGTTTCTAGCTATTTTGGAGTGCGAAACACCGTTGCAGGATCCTGGTCATTTCCTGGAGCTGCTGGCCAGCTCCCAGGCCCGTCGTCTGGACGACCAACGAGCCAGCCTGAGCCATTTTCCTGGCTTACGTCTCAGCACCTCCAACCCGCCTCGTACACCCACCACCTCCAGCACAGATCAAGTCCACCAAACACGTAATAAAACACTGTCCATTTATCTTATATCCTTCAGAATCTATATTCAGAATACAACTGATGATATTTTCTCCTTCCAGCCCCAGTCTCCAGTACAGAGGCCCGTCACACACCCTCCCTTTACAGTCGCCTCGAGGCAAGTGATGAGCAGCCAGAGGGGGATGATGTCTTCTTCGACATGTTGGTGAAGTGCCAGGTGAGCAAAGTAAAACCAGTACTTTGAATCTTTTTTGGGTTTTCCACAATGCAGGTTTGGATTCTATTAACTCTTTGTTTTAATGGTCTGTAATTAGAATAATTTTCCTAAAATTTCTCGAGGTATCCTGGAAAGAACTACAAAGTCTTTTATTAAAAATGATGAGTCTTCGAAGAGCTGATCCATGAAAAGCCAAACAAATCTAAATTTAGTTAATTTATTTATAGAACTATAATTCTCCATCTGTGTTGAACTGTAGGCTTCTTTGTGGACATATTTTACATTTGTGCATCTTGATATGACCTGCTGGCAACCAACTAAAAGAATCTAAATGCCAGACACTAGCAATTCTTTGGATAAAATAAAAATAAAATAAAAGATGGACCTACATTCTTTTGTGCCACTTCAAAGCAACCTGTACATTTCAGAGGCTGAAGTAACAATCTTGATGCATTGTTTTATGTCTTACCTGATCATCAATCAGTTTCCTTTGTGTGTTTTCATTCAGTTAACATTGGTTGCAAGAAGGTCAACAAAAATAACTGAGTGTGCCACTGCTATATGATGACAAAGTAGTTGGGCAGTTCCAGATAAGCAACGCAGAGTGTTAATTCAGGCTGAGTGTAATTCATGACTCGCTGTAGTGTCACATTGACACATGCTGTGATAATCTCATGAGCTCAAGCAGCAAAGTCTACAGAGCCAGGTGCCGCAACTGCTCCTTTGTGACTGCAGAAGCTCAGTGCATGATGGGAAACAATTAGCTTTACCCTGAGCCAAGTGTTAATTTGCTCTGAAGCCTAGTCCTTACATACATAGGTATTTTTGTAAGCAGAGTTTTAGGGAAAAAATACCTTTGTCCATACAACACACCTTAACATGCATATTCCCATGGCCATTCAAGTACACTGGGCATGTGTGTGCCTTTGTAAGCAGGATGCAGATTGTATACTCAGCTTAGTTACAGAAAATACAATCAACAGGGCAGAGAAGCATGATGGCTGCTGACAAGTTATCCAAGAAGATTCTGTAAGGAAAACATTGTAAGCAGCCATTTCTACCTCTCTTTTCATCATTGTATTATCAATGTCCATTTGCATCTTTCTAAATATAACATCCAGTCCGTCACTGTGCAATCGCAAAAACCTCAATATAACAACATATACTTGGAGTTAACATCTGCCCATGATCCTAATTCTGCATCCGGTTGTTTCCAAAGATGTCCATTTCTGCCCATCCACATGTAAACACTGAAATATTCCAGAAGCTATTAACATGTCTACCGAAGACCAAACCGCAGAGACAAAGCTATGTTTGAAGAAATACCTGTGTACATATGGACAGGGCCTGAGGTTTGATCAAGATTCTGTTTCCTGTTCTATCAAATGCATTTTAATTCAATAGCTTTTGTTGCCATAATTTTGACTATTGCGGTTTATTCTCCACACAAATAAGTAGAACTACTTCCTTCTAAATATCTTCAACATCTCACAGACCTCTTTTAATAAAAACCTTCCTTCAACTGCCACAGGTGGCTTCTCGTGCCAAACTGTGAACTGCTCTTGATAAGCATCAGTTAATACAACTGTACTGGCTCTTGTCAATGTTTTAGGGCTCCCGACTAAATGACCAGAGGTGTGCTGCTCCATCTTCTGCAAAAAAAGGAACAACTGTTCCCGACGAGGATTTTTTCAGTCTCATCCTGCGTTCTCAGTCCAACAGGATGGAGGAGCAGCGAGTTCTGCCACCTGGCGTCACACAATCCAAACCGGACTGACCCCATGAGGGATCTTTTTCTCTTATCATCTCAGGATAACAGATGAAGTATCCAAGCTTCCTTTTTCATGAAGTTTTTTTTTTTTTTGTAACCCACATTACTCTTGATTCCTGCCTTTCTGGATTGTCTTGACAACGTTCCTGTAAGACTGCCAAGAATACGAGGGACACTACAAGCAATCCAAGTACAGAACTGGTCATTGTGAAATCATTGGAAGGTTAGGTTTTTCAAGACTTATGGACTTGTTTCTAAGATGTGACGGCATCTCTGGGTAGTCTCTTTTTTTTTGGTGGTGCCCTCTGCTGTCTGTTTTAGACCTGTTGTCGTCTGACTACTCTGGAGGCTTCAAGCCACTCAAACTGTGGGTTGTGGTGGACAACAGCTAAAGCGAAGGGAAATTCTGCATTATGATGATGGACATAAAAGACATTATATGAACCCAACTCTGAAGAAAATTAAGTCAATTGGAACATTGCACGGCTGTTCTGCCCACTTGCAATATTTCAGAGCTGTACGTGTTGGTTTGAATTGATCTCAGACCTCTCCAACAATAACTCGGAGAGTCAACGGACAAACCTCTGGGGAAATAAAGGCCAACATCCACCTTAACTCTTGCACTGGTGACTAGTGGAGTCATTATAGATTCTGCTTCCTGATATTGCTTTTGAGGACTCAAAGGTGGTCTGTTTTACACTTTGAAAGGTTTTACAAGTGGAGTTGTTATTGCCATCAACTGAAATGGGATTATTTTTTTGTTTTTACAAGATTTTACAGGGAATTAAATAGTGAAAGAAAAGAAAAGAAATGTTGTTATAGCTTTTATATTGATACCTTCTCTGACAGTGGAGAAATAAAATCTCATGAATTTAAATCACATCTTTATTTCACCATGATTCATTATCTTCTGTGTACAACATGAGGTCCTTCTACGTGACACACTTTGGAGAACAATAATTTCAAATTTCATGCCACAACCTTTTTTCTTCCATTGACATATCAATATAAATAAGAATATTTACAAAGTGTTTTCTGCATCAGTGCGTCATATTGAGAACGGGGCTTAAAGGGCAGTTCACCCCAAAATCACAATATTATCCCCTTACCTGTGGTTCCATTACTCACCTAGATTGTTTTGGTGTGAATTGCAGAGTTTTGGAGACAACAGCTGTAGAGATGTCTGCTTTCTCTTACATTTAATGGCACTCTGCTTGTGGTTCTTCAAGACCCAGAAAAAAAATACATATGAAAAAGCAGCATTGTTTCTTTTTCAGAAGTCATGACCCGGTTTGTGCTTTTGACAGTGTGGGATGTAAACATTAATGGTGTCCTCCTCTGCCGAGTAGGCAGATCCATTTAGTGCAGTGGTGTCAAACTGATCCAGTAAAGGGCTGTGTGGCTGCAGGTTTTCATTCCAACCAAGCAAGAACACACCTGATCCAAATCAGGTGTGTTTCATTCCAACCAAGCAAGAACGCACCTGATTTGGATCAGGTGTGTTCTTGCTTGGTTGGAATGAAAACCTGCAGCCACACGGCCCTTTACTGGATCAGTTTGACACCACTGATTTAGTGGGTTTAGCTTAGGTTTAGTAGAAAGAAAACGGTTCCAAAATGAAACCACTCACAATAATAAATCTGTGGATTACCTTAATTAATTGGGTCATGATCTCTAGAAAGAGACAATACTGTGGAGTTTTTCCAAATATTTTTTGGAGCTATGAGCAACATGAGTGCAATCTTGCCTCATGATATGTGAGAACAGGCAGACGTCTCTACAAGAGATATCTCCCAACTCCCACAAATACAATCCAGATGGTTGAGAGCACCACAGGTAAAAGGAAAATTATTGCTTTGGATTTTTAGGTGAACTATCCCTTTAAGTATCTAAGTTACTCTATTTGAGCCCTTCATGTCTACTGAGGTTCAGTCCTTTCAGCACAACAAAACTTAAAATCACCTGAGCAAACCTGGGGCCCTTTTGATAAAGACAATCAACTGAGTCTAACAGTATAAAGTGCACATTAATTGTTGGTTATAGTTTATAAAGTATAGTCTTTGGGTATTTTCACATCAAACACCTGCTATGCCTCTGAAGTCAGCCTCTCTTGATGCTTCCTGAACCTGAAAGAAAAATGTCTCAGCTTAGATTCTATCAGAGAGGTTATGTCTACTTACTACACTGAATATTAAAAAGTGATTTGACACTTGAAGTTTCATTTTAATTAATGCTAATAAGGGGCGCCCAAAATTGTTGATGTCACATAGAAAGCGACTGCCAGGACTGATCTTCAACTCCCAGCAGGACATTTACCAAGCAGTGTGATGCATTGAACCTACCTATTGATGCAATGGTCAAAGAAGCAGCTGTTCTCGTCGAGTCTGTACACCCCAGAGTTTGGCAGATCTTTACACTCGGACAAGAACTTCTGCAGCTCTGATGTGGGGGTTCCACTCTGCTGCTGCTGCTGCTTAGTGATGAAAGTCAGAAAACAGTTTACACCAAGTGTTGCATAGTTTGCTGTAACAGTGAAACTTTAACCAGTGGTGGAAAGTAGTGTATATTCAAGTACTTAAGTACAATTTTGAGGTACACTTTGTGCAACTGTATACTTCTACTCCACTACAAATGATCAAATCATCAGTTGTGAAGGAGGTACTCCGATCGCTTACCTAACTACAAAATAACAACCCAGTATTACATACTCAAGTTACAAGTAACAGTCTTGCATTCAAATATTTAAGAAAAAGTACAAAAGTATTTGCGTCCAAAAAACTCTTACTACTCACAATGCAGAATGACCAGAATAACGTATGTTATATTACTAAAGCACCATCACTGATGTATCTACATGCAGCTGGTAAAGGCAGAGATATTTTTATAGCTCCAAATCATTGGATCATATCCATCATTTTATATTTCTGATTTATATCCATCCAAAACTGCAAAATAAATATTACTCCAGTATTCTAGTCAGATAAATGTAGTAATGTAAAAGTATAATATTTTTCTCTGAAATTAAGTGTAATAAAAAAAGAGTAGCAGAAATTGTATTGTAGGTAGAGCAGTAAACAGTTACTTTCAGATGCAAAATATTGTTCTGCACTACATTTATTTCATAACTTTAGTTATTAGTTACTTTGAGATTAAAATGTATTATTATATGTTAAGATAAGACTTTACTGATTCCAGGGATGGAACATCACACGCTATTCATCAGTGGAATCACAGTGTGTGAACACATTCATGTAATATAACTGTAATCAAATATTGTAATATGGATTACTCTGAAATGGGCCATTCTGCTGGATGAGTATTCCTACTTTTGGTATTTAAAGTTCAGTTTGATGTTAAACTTGAAACAATATTTCTGCACTGTTGTATTGAGTTCCTTCACTAAAATAAATTTTTGATACCACACTGTGATTCATATACTCTACCACATGTAGAAGTTTTGCATTCAAAACCTTACTTATGTAAAAGTCTGTCAGTGTTATCATATAAATGTAGTGGAATAAATAGTTCAATATTCTCCTCTGAGATGTAAAGGAGTACAAGTATGAAGTTGCATAAAATGGAAATACAAGTTTCTCAAATTTGTACTCACATGCAGTACTTAAGTAAATGAACTGCTTTTACTTGAGGAAAGATCTGAGTACTTCTTTCTTGACTGCTCTCATCTCAAAAACCAGCAGATGCATCAACCCTTAAAACTGGCGAAGGAAAAGAAAACAATAAAGGATGATGGTTACAAATATTTGAAAGAAGCCAACATCACCTTGATGGTGTCGTAGGTGTCGGTGATGATGGTGATGAAGAGGCTGAGGATCATGTAGATGAAGAGCGACACAAAGGTGTAGAGGTAGACCCTGCTGAAAGTCCACACCAGGCTGCTCTTTTGCTTCATGTTCTTAAAGGTGGGGAACATGTCGTCTCCGTTGATCAGAGAGAACAGACATTCTGACACCGTGTTCAAGGTCCGAAACTAGAGAGCGGAAAGAGGTTAGTTTCTTCTGTCCATTACAATTAACAACTGAAACTAGCAGCATTTATGTTTTATTCTGGTTTGGCTTTTGTAAATATCGAGCAGACTTCTCTTTTGTATTGTGTAAACACTCCTCACCTTCTCATGATATGGGCCGAGGACAATCCAGCCACAAAAACAGTAACTCAGGTAGATGATTCCAGCACAGCAGATGAAGCGGATTACATTCGGGAAAGCTGCCCGGAGTGTCAAGATGAGAATCTGAAAAACAGCCACAAAACAGGGGTGAAAAATGATCACTGGAGAATGGAGTTCCATCTAACCAAATTTCCTGTAATTTGGTGCAATCATCTTAAATAGACCTAAAAACCTAACAATTTTCAGACAAAGATGTTATCATGTACTGCCAAGGTTTAATGTGGCACTGAGTCATTATAGTTTATGGTCCGGTGGGAGTTTTATACACCAAACGATGTGTTGTTTCCTTGGCTCACCTGCCAAGGGGACCGGTAGATGAAAGAATCTACCGGCCAAGTAAATTTTTTACCGGCCAAATAATAAATTGCCTCTTTTTGTTGCATATACATCTGTTTCAATACTTTTCATGGAGATAACAGTATTATATAACAATACATGCTTAGAAAAGAGGCCAAAGTATTATTTAGAAATACATTTCAATATTATTAATTAAATGTCATAACATTGCAAATTGAAAACTTGAACAGTGCAAAACTTTGACAAAGGAAACACTCATTAATTAACTATCAGGCTCTGTAATAGACTTTTCAGTGGCGACTGTACCATAATAACATTTACACTGAATTTGATAGACCCGTGGTTTTACACGTTTTGTGACGTGACAACTGTTCTCATATTAAGCCACTTGATTATCAAACTGAAACCTAATTGAAGGAAGTCGTATAGAAATTATGCGCAACTTAAGTACAACTTCCCTCAGCTCATGAGTTAGAGGTGTCGTCATTGCTGCACTCGAATCACAGTCACTGCGCCAAACTTTTAAAGAGCGGTGACGCGCACGCTACGTTGCTTCTGAGGGAAACTATTTTCTACAGCGGTGACGTCGGGGAGCTACTTCAGTGCGACACACAACAAATAGCCGGTTTAGCACTAACGTTTGCTACCGTCATAATTTATCACTTTACAGCTACTACAATGTTTTGCTATATCATGCATAATGTACTGCAAGACCACGACCATCGGGACAAACATTTACCCGCCCCGTGGCATGTATCCCTCCAAAATTAAGTCGCCAGGGAAATATTTAGTCGCATTTGGCGCGTGGTGACCGCTAGTTTACAGCCCTGGTTGTTTCAGTGACAAAATCCCCCCTCAAAAACGGAGATTGAAGTCTACTTACTAGAACTGGATGATGCTGTGCACTTGATTTGTTAACGTTTTTCAAAGCGTTGTGGGAGAGCAAATTCCCATGGCACCTCCCAACCTGCTGTGTTAAACCTAATTAACCTACTGTTAAATTAAATTGCTTTGGAATGCATTTACATCTAATACCTTTCGTATAGGTTTTTTTTTCTGGTTTTATAACAAGTGTAATGTGGTCTTTTATGTTGGATCTGCATCAAACTGTACCAGCCACCTAAATATGCCTGACTTTAAAATATATACATGTATTATTCCATAAGAAATCAACAAAAAAGGCTTGCAATCTTAAAGATAGTGAGAAAAAAGTGACTGGATCTGTCCCTTTACCCAGATCTGCATCGAACTAGAAGAGTGGATCAGTGCATCTCTAATAGAAATTAATGAGCATGTACTGTGTTTGATGACTGGTCTTACATTATACTTTCTAAAATAGCCCATGTAGCGGATGACCCCAATCCAGACAAACATGGTGCCTGTCCCGAGGAAGATGCTGCACACATCATAACTTGTGAGGACCTGAAACGACAAAAACAGTAGAGGTTTAAAGAAAAATGGGACTGAAATCATTGTAATTTAGATATTTTTTTTACTAAATGAACATGGCTCAACCCTGAGTCACACTGGAAAAGTTAATTACCTTTGTCTGAATCTCAATCTTGAGAATTGAGCCAATGATGGTCAGTGTGTCACTAACGATGATCAGGATATACCAACCATTCACAAACTCTGACTTGTCCGACCAGGGGACGTCTTTACTGAGGCGGTTCTTGCAGTAGTGTTTGTACTCCTGGTTCCAACAGAGGGAAATTGACTTAAGTTGAAAAGGACTTGATATGATGAATATACAGGGTTGTATTGAACACATAAGAGTAAGCAATCCACACAACAAGCAAAATAAAAGGAGAGGAACAAGAACAGAAAAAGTGCCAGTTCCATTTCCTGTGACTTCATACTTCAACTCCACAACAATTCAGAGGCAAGTATTGTTTTTCAACAACTTGCTCTATACCTTCCACAGGGTGCTCGAGGGTTCATGGGAGTTTGCCCAACCAGTCCACATGTGTTTTGTGGACTTGGAGAAGGCAATCGACCGTGTCCCTTGTGGCATTCTGTGGGAGGTGCTCCGGGAGTATGGGGTCGGGGGCCCTCTGCTAAGGGCTGTGCGGTCCCTGTATGACCAGAGCAGGAGCTTGGTTCGCATTGCCGGCAGTAAGTCAGACCTGTTCCCGTTGCATGTTGGACTCCGGCAGGGCTGCACTTCGTCACCGGTTCTGTTCATTATTTTTATGGACAGAATTTCTAGGCGCAGCCACGGGCCGGAGGGGGTCTGGTTCGGGAGCCACTGGATTTCATCTCTGCTTTTTACAGAGGATGTTGTCTTGTTGGCTCCTTTGAGCCAGGACCTCCAGCATGTCCTGGGGCTGTTTGCAGCCAACTGTGAGGTAGCTGGGATGAGAATCAGCACCTCCAAGTCCAAGCCATGGTTCTCGACCGGAAAAAGGTGGCTTGCTCCCTACAGGTTGGGGGAAAGCTCCTGCCTAAAGGTGAGGAGTTTATGTATCTTGGGGTCTTGTTCACGAGTGAGGGAAGGACGGATCGCGCGATTGACAGGCGGATCGGTGCAGCGGCCGCAGTAATGCGGTCGTTGTAATTGTCTGTCTTGGTGAAGAGAGAGCTGAGCCAAAAGGTGAAGTTCTCGATGTACCGGTCAATCTACATTACTACCCTCACCTATGGTCACGAGCTTTGGGTCATGACCAAAAGAATAAGATCCCGGAAACAAGCGGCCGAAATGAGTTTTCTCCGCAGGGTGGCGGGGCTCTCCCTTAGAGATAGGGTGAGGAGCTCTGTCACCAAGGAGGAGCTTGGAGTAGAGCCGCTGCTCCTCCACATCGAGAAGAGCCAGCTGAGGTGGCTCGGGCATCTGTATCGGATGCCTTCCTCGGGAGGTATGCCTGGCATGCCCTGCCGAGAGGAGACCCGGAGGAGGACCCAGGACACGCTGGAGTGACTATGTCACTCGGCTGGCCTGGAAACGCCTTGGGATCCTCCCGGAAGAGCTGGAGGAAGAGTCCGGGGAGAGGCAAGTCTGGGTGTCCCTGCTCAGACAGCTGCCCCGGCGACCCGGCCCAGGATAAGCGGAAGAAGATGGATGGATGGATGGTCGCAAGCCACAAGTATTCCTATAACTATACTATAAAGTTTTTGACATTGACTTTCCCCAGTTTTGTGAATAGAGTACTACAATGATTAGATATGTATCAGACAATCATACTTTTATTACTAGAATACAACAGAAATGCTTGCAGTGTTAATTATGAGTTGAGTTTCCTTACAAACAGCAGCCTGATCCCTTTGATCACGGAGCGTGTGCAGAGGCTGAAGGAGGTGAGGCACGTGATGATGATGAGGCAGTCAAACAGCACAGTCAGGTTTATGTTTCTGGCAGCTGAGAGAACACAGAAACCAAAAGTAGTCACAAACGAGCGGGACGCGCTTTAATAAATCGCAGGAATCCTGGCCATAAGCTTAAAGCAACACAGATGATTCCTTTGTACGACACCGAACACTTACAGGCTCCGGTTACTTTCCAGTCTCTGCATTCATTGATGTCCACGTCATTTTCCAGGTCGATCTTTATCCGGCCGCTGTGAGCCTTGTTGTTGAAAGTGATCTGTGAACCACACAGTAGAGGAAACTTAAGTTCTGTATTTGAGTACACATTTGAGGTACTTCTACTTTACTTAAGTCCTTTCTTTTCATGACACTTTCTACTTCTACTCCACTACAATATACCGCTAAGTATATACTTTCTAACACTAGGGATCTCTCAATCAGAATAAAACACATGCGTAGCACAGAATCATAAGATTTGTCGTCTTCATTACTCAGCTCAGCTTTTTCCTTCGTAGGTGAGGCATTTTATTCTTTTCATTCACGTTCAGTTTAGTCTCATTTGGAAACTTCCTTCCTCATTCTCCTCGTTATCATCTATTTTTTCCCAGGAATTTAGAGTGAAAGGCGATCAAATGAAACACAATGTTACCTTGAACAAAATTATGGATTTCTTTGGGTTTGAACATTGTAGGAAACACTGGTGATAATAGAAGTACATATCTCGAGGAAATCTATGATAAGTACTTTAGGTACTTCATTAATGCATCTGATACTTCCTCCACAACTGTAACCAGAGAGCTGTGTTTATTGGAGGAAAGCACTACATCCCTACAGCCAAACCCCATAGCAAAACATTTACTTGGCAGAGCGTAAAGACAGATAACATTTAACTATGTAAATGTGTGCAAACAACACACATTTACTTTTAGACTGCTCTGATTTGTGTCCTTAAATAGCTTCATTAAATAAACTCAGGGCTGACTCAAGAGTCTGTTATTTCTAATTTTTAACTCCTGTCTGCGCTCTGTGAACCGCTGCATGTCACAAGACATCATTGTCAACGTTAAGGCAGCAAAGAAGTGTTCAGATGTGACATAATGCTGCTTTTTAAAGACTAAGTCTGGTGTGATCCGCTCGTGTTTACTCAGCCTTGAAGACGAGTCAAGTGACGTACAGTTACATTGAAGTCGTAGCAGTCTGGCAGCTCTCGATGTCTCACTGTCTGTAAATTTATGGCCTTCAGGACAAATGTGATTTTGACTGAAAGCATCCTGGAAGACAGAGCATTCAGGCACATTAAGTGATGAGTTATTGCTTTCATTTACAAAAAACCGAGAGTGGAGAGAGATTTATGTACAAACCTTTTGAAATGAATTTCAAAATCTGACAGTGAGTCCCGCAATGTTGGCTGATACATCGGATATATTTCACGGCAGTCTGTTAGAAACAAGCCACAACAGGAAGAAAGAGACAGTGAAAGACATGTCAAATGTTTGCAAAATAAAAACTTTGGTTATTATTCTCTTTCCTAGCTTAAACACAACCATGCAGACATACCAGTGTCCACCTGGGCATCAATTTCAAAGGTCTCACTTCCTGGGAAGATGGTACCGTTCCTGTAAAACTCCTGACACACTGACAGGGGGGTGTAGAAAGTGCCATTTTTCTCATATGCGTGATTGCCTACTGTGATGTTGTGCAGGTGTCCATACTGGAAATGAATCATTAAAATCTCAGGTCAAATAAAGTCAGGTTTGTTGTTTAGTGACAGGGACTTTCTGAGAAGAGCAGCTGCAGCAGATCTATGCAGTCGGTATAGTCAAAACAAAATGACGGATACAGACGACTTGAACAAAGTCCAGTCTTGTGACGAAAAACATCTTATCATGGGAACTTGTTCAACTTTATTGCAATACAAGCTTTAAGAGCTATAAAAGACCGACACTGACTTGCAGCAAAACAAAAGTGAAATGGACTTTCTTTACTTCTTTTCTTTTTCAAAAAAAGTTTAGTTTACAAATTTGTAAATCTAGTTAGGGCTGCACGTTCAACATGTCAAAGCTACAAGTATTGCAATAGGATATGATTCATAGCGGAAATGCATCACAGTCTGCTTTTTCACTGAAAGAACTATTAAAATCATGATGATCTTCAAACAGACTGTTTTATTTTTCTCAACTTTTGGACTTGTCCTTTAACTGAACCTGTGTTTTTGAGACGTTTACAAAGGTATTTGGTAATCTATTTGAACCCTCCCCCCATACAGCAATCTTTTGTGTTGTTAAAGTGTTATTCTTTATCCAACAGTCCAATTTAGTGCAAGCAGCAAGATGCTGAATTAGAGATTTTTCACAATTTGTCAACCTGGAACCTTTTAAAAAAAATTATACTCTGAGTATTCAGCATTTTTAGTTTATGTTGACAGACAAATGTTGTCGCTCCCGTTGCACAAGGGGCGTTTATATACATTTTATCTTTATCAAAAAATTGCAGCTTCTTGAGATTTGGATATTGCACTTGGCCATTTTGTGATTATATTCTGATTACCTGTGCAGCCCTAAATCTAATCTAAAGATATTCTGTGTCACATGATCAACATGAACAAGCCTTTCATGGCAGTAAGGAAGGAAGTAAAATGAATAAAATACAATGATAGTTCAGTTACCTCTCGAATGATGTAATCGATGTGATCATAAACATCAGCCTGTCTGTAAACGGCGTACGTATCCATGCCTCCATCCACATAACCTTTCAGGAAGAGGTGCTTGAATGCCATCAGATTTTCCTCCTTAAACGTGACAACCATCTGGTTGCTCAGCCCAAAAGACACTAACTGAGATGAGGGGTAAAAGATTATTAGTTACCAGAATGGCGGAACAACACAATAAACACCTGTTGAGGTCACATCTGGGATGACTACCTGGATAGTTATAATGGCAATTTTGATGATCTGCAGGAAGAGTTTCCAAGGTTTACGGCCGCGAGCGTGGTACTTCTCACAGGGGTTCATGAAGTAATATTTAATCTTCCTTCTGAGACACTCCACATTGTCCAGATCCTCCATATGTTGGTGGTCTTCTGCCCATGGAGCGGGGCTGATTGCCTCATACACATCATACAAGTCACTGGACTCCTCCATGTCTACATTGCAATACAAATTGGCATTACAACATTACTGAGATCAATGACAGTAAGAAAAATGCAACGTTATTAAACACTTTATTTTAATGTTGACATGTCTGTACTTGTAAACTTAAAATAACAATGTGTAGCCTTCAGTCGACTTTACAACCAACTGACCAGACGGAAGGCTTTAGGTTACATGAACAGTTGTAAAGTGTGATGAAAAAAAATCACTGAGCAGTAAATTATCTCTTTCTGAAGCTTACAATGTTTTTTATTTTCAAGATCTGGTGGTATTAAAGCATCAATCTATCAAGTAGGGCTGTCACAATGTCATATTTTCACTTGACGATTAGCGTGGCCAAACAAACTTTCGCTATCAGTATTGTCGCAATATCTGTAGAAATTTGAAAAGAAAATTTGACCAATCTAATCCATCTTTAACTTTGTTTACTGTTTGTTTTGTCTCTTTTTTGGCAAGTAAATCACCCCCCAAATAATACCAGTGTTAGGAGGTCGAGAGACAGTCTGTGACCATAACTGTAAAAAAAAAAGAAAAGAAAAAGTGAACAAGAAGTACTTTAAAATTTGTGAAAATGCAACCAGAGAAACTCATCGACAAAAGATGCAGAAGGTCAGACACCTTAACTGTATTATTCAGATAATATTTTCATAAGTATATCATTAACATGTTATCAATGTCATTGTTAATATCCTGTTATCATGAATATTGTTATATTGCAACACCCCTAATATCAAGACATGTCTACAATGAATATTTAAAACTATGTCAATACTCAGTTTCTGCAGAATTCATACACTGGTGCCAGCTGTACTTTCTCACTCTCTCTTCTCCCTGACAGCGAGCTGACACTGTGTTTAAAGGCCTGATCTAAATTCTTAAATTGGATATTTACTGTTTTCACTACAGCCTTTCAGCTGTTCTCTGCTATTAGCTGGCACTGAAAACGTTACTGAATATTGTTTTACAAGGAAATGGCTTGAAGTGAAAAATGGGAGCATCATGACAACACTTTATAGGTCTTCAACATATGCGATTATGTGCAATCTAATGGGAATCAAATAAGCTCAGAGTGGATATAAACATTTGCATAATGGCACATCAGAATCAGTTAAGCTGTTTGTTTTTCGGTGAAAGCTATTTTCATCACATTTTAACTCATCTTGCTTTTAAAAAAAGTGGCGTGGGCATGCCCCCAGTGTGTCCAGTGTAAATGACACCTATGGTTGAACAGAATCCACTCACTATTATGTAATCAAATACACTTATGTTGAGAAGGGCGACCTCAAAAAGTTTGAATAAATACTGAATAGAATCAACAATTGAAAGATTCACTGCAGGACTGTTGTACTAGTTTACTCCAGACTGTTCATCTGTACCTGATCTACCTTTACCTAGCGTTACTGTCAGGAAATGTTACAGGTTATCCTTCCGCGTCTTATTTCATTTAAAAATAATAATAATAAAAAAAAAAAAATAACTTTGCACAGGGTCAACATGAAAATCTTATAAGCTGTAGATCTATTTTCACTCTCACAGCAGATGAGTGACTCTTCGGTGACTGAGGAGGAAGAAATAGAGTCAGGTGTACCTGAACTTTGTTGAATAATAGACAGCAGCTCACAGTCTGAAACCTGAGTAGCCTCCATTGCGGGGAACTATCAAATATTAATCATTTGTCGTGTTAAAGTCGACAATATAACCTCTCTATACTGAGAGTGAGCAGGAATGACATGACATATATATAACATTAGCTAGTGGCTGCTTACCAGTGTCCCGTACAAGGTTAATCAACGTCTAATTGAATCCACCTGTCGTCTGTGTGGCACGCGCGTTGTCTCCAGATTTCTTGGTCTAATTAAAATTCATAACTTCCATCCGTCGCTGTTTTACCAAGGAAACCTCTGCTGAAGTGTCGATTGGACTTCCGTGAGTGTGCGCTGTCTTGTGACCGCACTCCTCAATCTGTCATGTTTCAGGTAACTTCAACGATAATGTGACGACATGTCGCTGCTAGGCTCTGATTGGCTGAGGGATCTGTCAGTTAATGTTTGCTTCACAACTGTTACCCCTAGCAACCAAACAGTCCCATTGATGAGCCAAGAAGTAGAGTTATGGAGAGGATTTCAAGCTAACTGCTGTAGTTTAACCACCGGTAAACTTTATTTATTAATCTATAAACCGCCGTTGTAAATCCCGCGAGAAATGCGGATGCCACACGTTACGTTGTACAGATTTAGTAAATAAACTGTATCCCTAACTTTGTCGTTACGGTTATCCCTGCTGGTTAGCATGTGTGCTAATTTCTTCAAAGTTAACCTTAGCTAACTATGCTCTCTGAAGCTAACTCTATTCTGAAGCTTACTGATAGCAAACAAACAGCTGATTAAAAGGTAGTTAGATATATTGTATTGTAATATATGTTAACCATTCTGTTATGTTAATGTAACGTTAAATGTCGTTTCTACTGTGCCTCATCCATAACGTTGGTCAGTAGTGGATAGGAACTAGCTAGTAGGCTTGCTGCACTTGTGTGCAATATATTCATTTCTAAATTAATTTGCCTAATATTTTATAAATTAGTAAAAACAGATAAGGTAAGGTCCCCAGAGCACTGTCTGAAGCTAGAAAGGTGGCAGGGTCCGCCACATGCAAACAAAGTATAACAGTATGAAATTGTCTTGTCCTTTAAGGTCAGTTTGTTTATTCAGTCTAATTAGTCATGAAAACATAGTTTGTTAATTTAGTTTGTTGAGGCAGAAAAAGAAATCTTGTAAACGAAATAAGGCAATTTACAAAAAAAAGAAAGATCAATAGAAAAAATTGAAAAGCGAAGCTCAAACTGAATGAACTAGAAGGAAGAGATAAACAAAAAAGACAGCGATGCTTATACTTATGTGTCTTCTGCAATTATATTCCTATCCTCCACAAGATGGCGCCACCTACATTGATAAATATGTGTCAGGCACTCTGGATAGACACTGCTCTGCCACTTTGTACAACACAAATAGAAATTCTTTTAAGTATGTAGTTTGTATGTTGCATTGTATTTTTTTTAATGAATTTGTACATAAACTTTCTCCCTCTCAATAGTGACACTACCCTAAGAGCAAGGATGCCGCCAAAAAGGCGAAAAAGTGCAAGAAGCAGCGCAGGTAGTGAGGGGAGAGGTAAAGGTAAAGATAAAGGTGAGTGTCTGACACAAAAGTGTTAATACGTGTGTGTGGAGAGACAAAGTAAATAAAATTGACTGTTACTTCACCTGCACATGTGGAGAAGCCTGGTAATTGTTTTTACTTATTTATGAACCCATCGTAAACTATGATGCAGAAGAGACAATAAACAAAACGTTTAATTCCTTAAGAATTTATTCTGAGCTTAGCACGTTCACATTCATGTCAACTTGTTATTATAGCCAAACAACTGCAGTAAAACTGATGGTTAATGTGAGTTAAATTTGTCCATACTCGCCATAGATGCAACATTTTAAAGGTTACCAACACGTTTGTATTAATATTCTGCAGGTCCCATGGCAGTTTTTTAAACTAAATCTTGACTTGTTCATCTTTAAATCCAGTAAACTAAAGCAATTTAAGCCTTAACTGTAGTTTCATACATGTTGAACTTAGCTTGGCAATGAGTCCATTTGTCTTTGATTACCTTATTTTATTTGATAGGACATGTATTCAGACTTGTCTTAGATAATGAAGGATAGCTAAATCACAGAAACTGTCATTCTTTGAAGTGTGGATGTAACACACATATCTGAAACTAATAATCAGACATGTCTTTGAGGACTTGGAGAGACGGTATGCACTCTTCTGATGTGATCTTGAGTGTACTGTTGCATAGCCTTTGGACATGCTGTCTAGTCAGCTGTGGTTCCCCATTGTCATGGTCTGGTTTACTGTCAACATACCAGCCCTGGGAACATGCTTTTGGTCGAATGCAGGTCACCAACAGTGGATCTTTTTACTTTCGATTAGGTCATTTTCTGTTTCTGAGTTAAAAGTACATTTATCCAGAAATTTCCAGCTTAGACATGCAGGCAAGATTTACATTGATCTAGCTTACACTGTGACCTTCACTAGCAACAGTGTCTTAAATGTAGTGTTTTACCTTGCGGGGACCTTTTTTTAAAAAAACTATATCTTGGCCCAATGACACAAATATAATTGCTGCTACTTAATGTTTTTTTAAAGACATAGATGAAATAAGTAATGGGTAATCTTATGAGCTAATAAACACCATTTAGGCTTTAATTCCTCACTAGTATTAAAAGAAAAGAAAGCAGACAGCCATAATTACAATGTACTGTGGTATAGTATAAATATCTTGCAGTTTGCAGGCGAAAATGCTTCCTTTGAGTGAATTATGCAAGAGGAAACAAATTAAAAATAACTCGTCAGCGTAGCCGACAAATGCAGTTTAATTGCATTCTTTAGGGTTGTGGAACATTGCACATCACACTTTCTTTGTCTCTCAAGCAAATATTTCCCATGGATACAAATGCCATAGTTGACACATAACTCTGTGAAATGAGGGGTGTGAGTTTCCACTACAATGATTTGGCGTGAGGCCTAAGTGGTGTGAGTGGGAAAGGTTGACACACCCAGCTGGGAAGTGGTTACTTAAGCTGTACTTTAGCATTCCTGGCGTCCCCGCAGCAACCTTGTGGAAAGACTTTGAAGAGAGAGGCCAAGAGCAGGATGAAAACTGTCATTATGCAGGGCCCTGTTTACTGTAGTGTGCCCTGGTCTTAGCCTGGCCTTAGATATGGAGGAGTCTACTGGGATTGTTTATTAAGAAAAAAAAACTTTGTCGTGGTGATGGTGCAGCACTGCAGTTTTATATAGGAACAGTCATTGTAAGATGTCTGTAACTGAGCAGCCTTGAATCCATGCATTATTGATCCGCCTCTCGCATGGCAGTAAAGGAGAAAATACAGCAGCATTCCCTCAACAAGGACATTGCATACAGGCTATTCACTAGGATTGCATTTCATCCTGTGATATTGTAGGGTGGTCCACCCCGCAGGGAGGGGCAGGTAGAGGATCAGAGGGGTTGTTGTGCGTTTGATCGCAAAAGAAGGGGCAAGAATCTGTGTCAGAGTCCGTAGGCAATGGCGACTTTTAAGCCTCTCTATTGTGTGAATATCACTTGACAAGAGAGGTTTAGGCACGTAGCTATTGCATCTACATCTGCATTCCTGCCCACCGTGCTCTTTTCAACACTGTCTCATCTATTTCTACAACAATTTCTGCTTCCTGCAGTGCAGTCCTGTCTGTCATGTCCCACTCTTTGATCCCTGTAGTACAGACAGTGTAATTCCTTTTGTTCTTTACAGTGTTCAGTATCTGCAAACCAATTATTAGCACTGTCTGGTGTTTTTTGTTTTTAAATCTCTTGGTTTTTCTCCATTCATCATCAACTGTCAGATACGAAAAACACAGATTATATAGATTTGATTTAATCATGAATAAACAATCTATATTTTTGTTTTCACAGCTCCATTTTGCCACCACCAGCTGTGAAAAGTTATTTACGTGAATGACACATATGATATTTGCATATTTCATTTCAGGAAGCTGTTTTTTAGATGCACCGATGATGACAGCAATTTGTTTTGTACAGTCTGCAGGAGAGACGGAACACATAGCTCATTAGTTCATTGTCAGCACCTTACAGAAGCAGATCTACTGATGTCTCCCAAAAACACCTTGACTTATGACTTTTGATTTATTCTTAAAGGGTAACCTCACCAATTTCACACATTAAATTGTGTATACAGGACTTGTAGCTCCAGGGAAAGCTGAATAATTTTCTTTTTT
The DNA here is from genome assembly GCF_900880675.1 of Sparus aurata. Taxonomy (NCBI): domain Eukaryota; kingdom Metazoa; phylum Chordata; class Actinopteri; order Spariformes; family Sparidae; genus Sparus; species Sparus aurata. The sequence goes on along the minus strand of NC_044197.1, from coordinate 26,339,951 downwards.
CAAGTGACTTCACTGCACGCAGCTTCTCTTGAGCCACAAAAGACTTTGCAGTCCTTTTTTTTCACATCTGCTTTAGTATTCCCCAAGACTTGTTAACACACTTTAATGTGTACCCTTAAAGATTGAAATTTTATGGGGCCCTATACCTGCAGATTATCTGATGTGTATCTGATAACAAGTGTAATTATTATATAAATGTGGAAGACTTCCCCTGTGCTGATTTTGTAAGACCAAAACATCTCTAGCACCAATGATAACAAATGGTATTTTAGCTTGAAAAGTCACCCATTTGTCAAAAAAAAATGTTTAGCCCAAACACTAATAAAATCCCAAATACCCATTATTCTTATTGTGTGCTCCAGCTAATTTGAGTCTATAATCTTCTCTGTCTATCATCTTTCTCATCTATGTTGATTGTGAACTCTCTCACCAAGATCACCCTGAAGATATCTTCCCTCTGGTCCTGACATCAACCACCCAGGAGCTCTTCGGCTGTACTGCCGATGAGGACGTCACAAAGGAGAGCCCTTACAAGCTGCTGCAAAAAGATGACATAATGCAGGACATTAAGAGAAGAGCCACAGTGTCAGATTTCTGCCCCATGAAGAAAATTCTGCTGGTGAGGCTGATCCATTGTTGTAGAGATCACTGAGACAATACCCCCAAGACACTGAGATGATAGACAGACCCCAAGTTTAAGGCTGTGGGAACAGACTAGTAACCAATTTAACCTCAATTCCCCCTTTGTCTGTGGTCTATATGGTTACCGTGGCTCTTTTATTTATTAATTAATTTAATTGTTTATTCCTATTACAAAAGATAAAGGTGGTACATACACACGCACACGCGCAGATATGTTCTAGGCCATATTTTGGGCGCTATCACGATTCAAGCCTAGATGAATTTAGTCCTTTCATTTTTGTCTTTGACATTCAAGTAAGACACAAAGGTTTTGGTGGGTCAGTAAACCTTCAATGTTTACATTACCTTAAGAAATAAGTACATAACCTTTTACATTTCAACAAACACCAACATGAGGAGCTGCTGATTTTATGAATACCCACTCAAAGGCAAAATATAGCAATTCAAGTCATCTGCTCGAAATGTTTATATTTTGTCATATCGCAATATATATTGCAGAAAAAAATATTGCAATGTCAGAATCGTGCAGAGCTAACATATAGACATGCATACAATGATAGATTTATCCACACATACAATAAAGAAACATACATACATCACACATTCACCACTCTTACTTTATGCATTCATGCCCCCTCTACCACAGCACATTAGTCTAATGAGACCAGAGAGCCCCCTCAGAGGCCTATACCCACTAAGCTGTTTTACGTCCTAAGTAATGTCAGCTTTCTCATTTGGGAAACAGCCAAGGCCTGGGTGTGTGACTGTGGTTGATCTTCCTCTTTGTTTCTAAATTCAACAACTTCAGTCTTTACGTCTGAAATCCCTGCTTCACTCTGGTGTCCACTGTCTCGTCCAATTTACAACTGCACAGAGTTTCCTTGTGGTTGCCAGAATCAATTCAATTAAACCACATTCATTATTTCCAAAGAAGTTCCGTCTGAATGTGATGAATTCCAAATTCCTTTGTCTGACAGGGCTACCCAGAGGATGAGATCCTGCTGGTTTATGACAGGGACTTCACCTACAATTGTGCTTTCTACCTGGTTCTGACACCAGAAGCCAAGGACAGAATCCTCAATGTAAGCAGACACTTGACCGTAACATGGTTTACTTTCTTTGAAATTGCTTTTGTTGTTACCAATAGCCTTGTCCACCGAGTGGTTTGATAGAATGTTGCAGTAGGCTTTTGCATTGATTGGTCTAAATGTGTTGATATAAAATGTCCTGAATTAATGTGGATAAATGCTTTTGTCATTTAGCCTAAACCTTTTAGCAACAGTGTAGGGACAATATTTTACTTCAGTTCTGTGGCGCAGAAATGTTTTCTATAATTTATGTCCTTTTTATTAGGAAGGTATGCACTTTATTTACAGTAACACTAATCACTTACAGTAATGACTGGTTTCAGCGGTCATACTGAATATTTACAAGGCTCATTGCTCTGCCAGCTGGCCTATTGTCAGTGTCCTAATAAAATATGATACATTTTAAAAATATTTCACTATCTTGCTCTAGATGAAACATTTCATGCCTGTGACTGTGTGGGAAGATTTCAGCTTTGACTGTCAACAAAAATGTACTAAATGATATTTCACTTTAGTGTGTTCTCTGATCTTTATATATTCTCTCTCTCTGTGTTCTGCAGCCCCCGAAGCCTGAGACACCAGAGGTCGTTGAGAAGGAAGTCAGTAAAACCCCAAGACCAAAGCATTGGATATCTCTTGGCAGCGAGCAGGAAATAGAAGAAGAATCTGTCAAAGAGACGACAAAAAAGGTACTGCAGTAAATGAAAATAACACCTTAAATACACATGACATGTATATTAAATCTTATCATTTGAATTCTCTGTTCTGTCTCCTTTTTGTCATCAGCTGTGTTACAAGTTCTCCAGAGTGCGAAGGAAGTTTGGGGCACCAGTCTGTTTTTCTGACCGCAACGTTGCAGATGCTAAGGATGGCTTCCTAGAGTGTGTTTCCTATCAAGACAGCAGATTCAGCATCAAGCAGATGCAGAGGGACTGCGGGGTGCAGGCTGTTCCCAGACTGCAGAGCAGCAGTGCTCAGACACAATGGTATGCTAGCAAATCAGAACACATAAAATGAATTTGTTCTGCGGGGGGAAAGCACTTTCAGGTTTTGTCAACGCTTGCCAGTCTGGGGAAATACTTTGACCTGTTAATGTATAAAGAAAAGAACATTTAAACACTGCATTCAAATGAAATCTATTTGTGAGAGAATCATTAATTCTTGCCTTTATGCTTTATAGTGGCGGTGTGACCAGTGCAGATTATATAGCTCTATATTATCGACACATTCATTTTCTCTCTTTGTTTGTTTTAATAGTAAAATCACCCCCATGGTGTGCTGTATAGTTATTTTCTGCCCACTGTTCAGGAAGTTTCAGAGGAATGTCTTTACCCAGTACGTGCCAAGGGAGTTAAGCGACGAAGAAAAAGAGAACATCCTCCAGAGTGAGAGTCTGAAGAGTTTTTGCAACTCAGTGACCCCCAGGTAAATGATATATGCCAGTAATTCATAGTGCCTCCTGTCTGCTTCCTAAGGGAGTATATATTGTATTGGAAGACTGATAGTCAACCCAAGCTCATACATTATTGTTTCAGCCTCAGGGTACCCAAACCCATGCATTATTACCACTGTTTAAGCCACCTTCAACTTACACTATATTTTGTGTTTTTATAGTTGCTTTCACAGCCCAGATTTTGGGTTTTAAACAAAGTTTTTCAATTGTGCTTTGTAATAATACACTTTTCCAAACCTGTAACCTCATTTTGTGCCAGGTAAGAGAGAAGACAACATCTGGAATATTAGAAGACTTTGTATTGTAGCTATGGAAAAATGACGATGAAGGGAAATTTTAAATTATGCACACTATGAGAAAAGTTCTGCTACTAGAAGTTTTACCAGAAAAGTGTTATTTTCTACAGGGTTTTGCACGCCCTTCAGCAGGAAGAGATCATGAATGTGTTCTCTGATGACTGGGAAGCTCTGGGGACAGGTGCTGAAGGCGGTGACTGGCCTGGGAAGGTTTCCCAAGATTTGATGCTCTTTCAGGCCTTCACGGACCACAAGTACACTAAGGACAGGAAAATCAGCAGCATTCACTGGCATCCTACCATCCACGGTAAAGTTCAAAATCACCCTCAGGGAAGAGAATTGTCCAACAGAATCCAGAAGACTTTAAAGTTGTCATCCATATCCATATTATTCTGTCAGTTTTAATAATGATAAATGATAATAATGCATTATTTGGATAAGATTGTTTTAGTAAGCGTAAAGTGTATGTTTTGTTTAGTTTTTCTTGTTTTGTTTGGGTGTTTTGTATGTCAATTCAGCAAATTGGGACAAAGACAGTTGAGTGTAATTAAATAGATAGTGCTGCCGGCCCGGTGTCGTCAAAAAAAGGTTGTTACAGATCGATACTGAATATTTGAAACTGTTGCAATGCAAATTTTTCACAATATGTATACACAGGTACTAGCTGTGTTTTTTTACACACATGCAATGCTATAGTGCCCATATTTGCCTGACTCCTACAGTACGTGATGCTGTTCTTAACACACAGTACACAAGCCTGTTATATTTAACTTTTAATGAAAATTATTAATGTTATGCCCTCAATAATATGTAAAACTTTTCTCCATGGTATTGAAAATGGTATTAAGTATCCATGTTTTTCATGGTTAGGCTATGTATATTACAAATTACACCACTGGCCCAGACCAGGCAACCAACCTAAGGAGTCAGTATTATATGCCCTGGGAGACTACGGAAGCCCTAAGGGGCAAATGAAGAATTTTTTTTTCTGGTGATCCATTTTCTAAGTCTGATCTAAATTGTTTTTTTCTTTTGACTTCATGACTTGGTTGGGAAAAAAGTTTCACCAAGATAATTTTCTTAAATTCGTTAATTCTCGTTTTCAGAGAGAAGATGGAAACAGAGTGATATTTTCTCCAGGACAATTTTTCTATGTGTAAAACCAGGTGAAAAAAATTATAATGCTTTTTTTATTATCATTATTATCATTATTATTATCATTATTATTATTATTATTATTGTTGTTGTTGTTGTTGTTGTTATTGTTGTTATTATTATTATTATTATTATTATTATTATTATTATTAAGTTTATTCCGGCAAAACCTTTTTTCCAACCAGTTCTTAAGTAATAAACACAGAAGAGAAAACAACTTGGATCAGACTTGGAAGACGGTTTTACCTGAAATAGAAATGTCTTCAGTTGCTGCTCAGGGCTTCTGTAAAGATCAGTAAATATAACAATCACTGAGCAAAGCACTGACAAGTATCAGATTTTCAAATCTGTATCTAACATAAAAGCACTGTAGTTCTTTACTACTGCTTCGTAATATTTACCAGAATTGATCATTCATAGAAACGTGATTAGTGCAAATACACTGTATTTTTGTTAAAGAAGGGATCAGAGCTGAGTCGGCCATTTCTCAATCAGGAAAGTTAAAACACCTCTAATTAACATGTAATTGACATTTGTTTTCCTGCTGCTGTGTAGCTGACACATTGTATGATGTGTTTTTTGATGTGTTAGGTGTGATAGCTGTGGCTTTGACAGGAAAAAAGGAGGCGCAATTCATCGATTCCACAACAGCTGTCACCAGACCTTCTCTCATTCTCTTCTATAGCTTCTCTGACCCCTCTAATCCTCAGGTATGAAAGGTATATCAGAAGGAACCTCTGTGTAAATGTGCAAAGTGTACAAGTTGTTTGAATGCGATTGGTAAGAATCTATGTCTCTCTCTTATTGAGATCTTACAAGCAAATTCATTTCTATATCACCTCCTATCTGTTTGAGACACACTTTGATAAGCGGCTTTGTGCTGTCATTCAACACCATTATTTGCTTTGGCAAAATTTGAGAGGCTCTATTGATTTGACCCAGACACTGAATCAATAAAACTGAGCTACTAAATCACTCACATAGTAATATGAGTTCTGGATGACGTACGCCTTCACTGGTGCATGTGTCATGCTTTGGTTTCAATGTCTGCAGGAGCAAAGAGGCACTCAGAAACACTATATAAAGGATTTAGTGTGGGGAGTGAAGTGTTATAGTCGGGCCTCGCTGCTAATTTTAAACTCAAGCAGATTTTAACATGGTCCTGAAGATTGACTTCTCTGTACTGTAAACCCATCCTACCCCTCCTGGGTCTTTTTTCCCCTTATGCCTGATGAAATGGAGTTGGACTGAAAGCTGAACTTTTTATGGAGAGCCCAGAATAAATAAATACTCATGATGGCAACTGCCCAATACATGGAAATGTTTGCTTTGAAATGTAATATTTCTGCCCTCTGTATGTGGGTTTTCTGTGTTGTTTGCAGTTGCTGCTGGAGTGCCCGGTTGACATTTCTGCCTTTGAGTTCTGCCCCTCTGATCCAAATATTATCGTTGGCGGCTGCGTGAAAGGCCAGGTGCTGACTCTGACTCTGACTCTCTGCTTTGTTATATCTCTGGCCTTTTCTGCATCATAGCAGATTTTGTAACTTGGCACTTTCACCACAAGAAAAAGCTGCTAGAGATAAATACGATTCTCAAATAGACCTTCGGTCATATCCTCTTAGGTTCCTGTGTATTGTTTCTGTTCCCATTCTGTTTTTAAAAGATCATATGTATTCATATTTGATCTCCAGTAACAGCTTTTGTGTGTGTTCCTGTTGTCTCAGGTTGTGTTGTGGGACATTTCTGCTCACGTCACACACTTACAGGGAGCACAGCCTAGTGCTACAAAGGTTCCTGTCAACACTGACACATTCGTAAGTACCCATATCCTGTGTCTAATGTGCACAATGTTGATACAATAATACATGGTGTTCTGTATCCGTGTTGGTGTGCTACACGTGGTGCCAGTTACCGTAACTCTTTTGACATCTTGATGATGTCAGCTTGGTTTATTTAGTTTATCAAAAGCATGCAGCGTGTTTGCTGTAAAAGACAGTCTGTTGACTCCAGTGGTGCTGTATGACAGAGTGAGATGATGATATGTTGACTCCCAAGTTCTCTCCTCATCCTCACCCTTTCATTAGATGGGAATGCTGTGGGCTAATGGTCCTTTTCAAGCGAGCCACAGCTGTCAAAACTAGTTCCACAAACGTACTTAAGCCAGGAGTAGACCTGGTGATGCTGCGTGACCAAAAACAGGACTCAGGTTTCATCCCACAACATTGCAAGTACATTAAGTCCACCGTAACCTGTTGAGACATCCAGACTCCAAATATTAAACCTGTTCTGTCCCTTAAAGCCTGACCTCTGCTGACATCTTCCACTTGGCTGCTGTATTCAAATAGACACATATGCCCCATCATCCAGCCCTCATTTGCTTTGTGTGTTTTTATTACCGCTACAGGACAGCTGTCTCCATCCCTGTCCTCACTACTTCCTTTTCTTTTTTTTTGCTTTCCCCTCTCCTACCCCCCATACATCCCTCTATTCTCTCTGGCCATGTTTGCTTTTCATTCTCCAGAGTCAACAGCATAAGCTCACACACTCTCACAGCTGTTACACCCAAACCTTCCATCCATCCTCCTCCATAGTTTGTCGCCATCGAAGATAACACACGAGCAAATCAGATCACTGCCCTCCCTTGTGTTTGCAGTGTAAACATTGGAATTTGTATCTGCTAAAAGTCTCTATTTCCACGGTGAGGGCTGTGAAAGCTGCTCTACACCAGCACCTGTTGCTAGCTTATCCGATAAAGGAAGAATTAACACCCTCCTGTATAGATTTATGTTTGGTTCACACCGCTTAAATCCATCTGCGGGTGCACAATCAGACTCCCAGGGTGCAGATAAAAGTGGAGATAAAATGTATTTGATCTGCAAATAAAGTTTTAAGTTTGGAAGATGAAGAGCTATTGTTATTATACCTTGTTGCAATAGGTGTGCCATTATCCAAATTGCTCAGCTCATTACATCAGCGTTCATTCAAATTTTCATATAAGTGGATATGGTGATATTAAAAAAAACTAAATCCATTGTAGTATACAATAGTACATACTATTTCTGGATTTAAATGCATAGCCCTTTTTTCTGAAACATTTTAATTATGCTTTTCAACATAAGTACCAAAAACTCCAACAACACACAACATCAGCCACATCATCATAGCATCCATGTGTGTGTGTGTGTGATCTTTATATACACACACATGTACACACAGAGAGAAGCAAAGAAAGAATGCTAAATGAATAATAATGTCGTGATAAAATAAGTTATAGTCCCACTTTACTCCCCCAAAATATCAAAGGATTAAAGGTTCACTTATTAGTCATTTTACAACACTGGGGTTGTAGAATGAAGTCCCTTAAAGCTACATATGAGAAAAAAAAAACCTATGTTGTAAAGTGTAAAGTGCAGTGCGAAGAATGAATTGAGGAGTCGTGGCCTGAGGAAAGAATCTGTAGTCTGGTGGTACAGCAACAGATACTTCTGTATTTGTTGCAAGACAGCAGCAGGGTAAACAGACTGGGCTGGGTGTTGTCTTTGGTTTATTCTCACTTCACCGATCTCAACCAATGATCAGTTACCCTATTGTCATCTATCATTCCCTTTAATACAATATTTAGAAGTCTTTTAAAACAGGCATATATAAAGGAGGATGTCCAAGTATTTAAAAAAAAAAAAACTAATCCATTTTACATTTAAATTTGTATGTTAGATAGTGATCTCAAATATCAGTTTGTGCATACCCTCAACTCTAGGTGATGTATTATGGCTTAGCGATATGGCCTTAAAATAATACTGATATTTTTAGACTATATTGCAATACATGATGTATATCTTAATATTTTGCTGCTCAGTCCTAGCATTTATACAGTATGCTTTTGAGGAGCAGAGTGTAATGTAATACTTGTTGCTAGAAGCAAGATATCCACCAGAAGGCAGCTCAGAGTAAAGAGTTACTGACAACAACATACTGAACATGGCAGTGGTGGAGGAGGCTGTGATAATGTACCTGTTAAGAAAGAGAGAACGCAGAGGCAGCGTTGTCGACAGTGGTGGTCTGTGAGGCCAACGGATACTTCTTAACCTGTACACGTAGAATGCTTTTACTTTGCCAATGAGAGAAAATAATAACAAACCTCATTTCAAGTACTTTCAGATGTCTGCCATAGTTCAAAGTTCTTTGTCATGTGACGTGATCTTGTATTTGAACTGTTGGCTACAGCCCCCACTATGATTTCCACTGATACTGCTCCATTTCCATTGTATCTGAAAGCTTTCCAAAAAAAACATGCATAAATATGGACAAAGTGAATGTAGCATACAGAGGGAGGGCTCTCTCTGTGTCTGCATATGTGACAAACTTTTGCTCTTTGAACCAGGATACAACAACACTTATGCTGTGTACGATATAGCAATATCCCAAATCTAAAACAGTACTTTATATAGACTTATAATACGATAACGATATCCTATCAATATATTGGCCAGCCCTTTGGTGTATTGAGCAATTTATTTATCGAGGCAGCAATAGTGAGAACATAAAACAGTCTTCTTTGATGAGATCATTTCATGTAAGGACTGGGCAAACCGAGAAGCAAAACCTGAGGTTCAGCATCAAACTCAACAACAAAAATCAGGTCAAGCCTAACCACAATATGACCCCCTTATCCAGCATATGGATATATGTCCTCATATGAAGGAACTGAATATCCAGCTGGGCCATTTTAGGACAGATGTTCACCACTGTGTGAAGTCTTTGTGTTTAGAGTGAATTGTCAGACCTCACTGTACTTTCTGTGTCTGACGTCCCACCAGGGCATCGTTGACCACAAAGAGACGAAGACTCCTGTCGTGCAACACTGTGCGATGTCTTCCTCAGAGGGCTGCCACAAAGGACCAATTACTGATGTCCAGTGGCTGCCCCCAACATTTGAGGTAAACAGGGAATGGGAAGGGGCCACAACTGCAAATCTGACATGAAATATGCAGAACACTGAACACTGTGGACAGATACTCCTTGACATTTTTCCTCAGGGGTGCATTTGATAGGTGCTGCAACATTTCACATGGCTAACCGCTGTTTCATTTGGCCTATCGTGATTATGAAAAGGTGTATTGTGTGACCACACAGCAGTGCTTTCCTGATCTCGATTTTCTTTTAGCCTATCTAATGTAAACACACGGTTTCCAAAAAAATGATTATACAACGTTAAACACAATGGGGTCAGTTCTCTAATGATTTCTATATCCAGTTTTGGAATATTGACAGAGTTTTTATCTGACCGAGGTTAAAAGCTGCTTGAATGTAAACAAGACCAACAGGAGATAAAGGCCGTAATGGGCACAGAGCAGTCAGAGCAGAGAAAACACCACGAGGGTCAGAATGTAACACTGAGGATTTAATGAAAGGTATTAAAAGATTCAAAAAGAAGTTACAGGAGGATGACACTGTTGCACCTAACTGCAGAACAACTCCACAGCACCACGGCCATAAAAGGCTGCATACTTATCACCGCCTCGAGATGTTTTTTGTACTTTCAGAATTTATGCTGTTTGCTGTTGTCCAGCTTTTGTCTGGTAATCGTAGCCCAGCATTAAAGAAAGTCTTCTGTGCAGTACACATAAAAATGTAATGACCTGAAGTGAAATTTGCTGCAGTGACGCTACAGTGTTCTGGTCTGTGACCCAGCACAAACAATAATAACTGTGAAAGTAAATGCTAGCAGCCATAATGATATTCATACATCAACAACAAACTTTCTTCTCCTGAAGATTAATTCATTCTTACAGTCTGAATACATTGAATAAATTATATTTCTGGTTTATCATAAGTGCCAATCTCTTGTGTCTGTAAAGCCAGCCGTAATGAATCGTGACACCCACTGGCACTCATCTGGATAAGTGAAATAAGGCAATCATCAAAGTGCCCCCGGGGGTACATTAAGCTCCCATATATCTTCAGGAGCCCTCTTCCCTAACATCAGCTCTTTATGATGCTGAAGCCTTACAGACATTCGTGACTGTCTCTCTCTCTGATTAGGTGACCAGGACAGGATTACCGGTGGAGAACAAGAATAAAATTTCTGTTCAAGTTGTCACATGCTCCCTTGACTGGTAGGTCTCACAGAGAACATTTGAATTACCCCAACAGACTGTGTATCAGCCAGTATTCATGTTTTGAATATGAACCAAACAATTAAAGTTACTGTTAACTTTGAAGTTGATGTTTGTTTTTCAGTCCCCTGTTTTTATTTGTCTCCCTCTCCTTCTAAAGCACTCTTATGTTCTGGGATGTACGAATGCAAAGACCGAACCCTTCACTGTCAGGCAGGAAGCAGAAGATGGATCCCAAAACCCAGCCGACACCCAACGGTGTCCCTGACACTTTCAAACACCTGGACCGGACATGGAAACCTCTGTTAAGGGTAATGCAGGGTTCAAGAGTGCAATAGGAAGCTCATGATCTGTGTCGAACCATCATTCTTTTGGCAAAAAATATTTTCTAAATGAATTCAAATGAATATTCATATTTTTCGGCTGTCTCCAGCTGTTTGCCTTCCATTGTCACAAATTTAAGTTTGATGTTAAAACACTGGACAAAATGGATTTATATGTATGGATTTATATGTATGCACCTGTATTTCATAAAATGTCATAAGTAGCATTAATTAAAAAAACTCAATTTTGGACGATTACAATTCGGATCAGAATATTGTTTAATACAACCAATGCGGAAATTGAATTGAATGGTGAAAATGAACTCCCATTTCCCACAATGCTTAAATGGAGCTGATTTCCTGTTTTTTTAGCGTGCTGTTGCTTTAGCAGCCTGTGAATCTGTTTTACATAATATTAATAATAGTCTGTCAGTTCTTCAAATGTCTAAAGTTTTCTTCTTCTCTGCCACGTGTCAGGTTTCCCTGCCAAAGATCGATACCAGTGGAGAATACATTCCTTTGAAGTTCAGCCTGGAGCACTACATCTGTAATAATAATAATACAGGTAAAACCACAAGTGAGGGATATTACCCTTCAGGCTGCCTCAGTTTATTTCATTCTATTTGTTGAGCTGTCTCTCCCTTTTCCTACAATCTGTCACACAAATGGTTATTACTTGATTGCAATGATTTGTACAATACTGTTGTCTGATTTTAGTAACTCATGAATGTAGGTCATAGCTCACTGTCGTGCTTACACAATCAGTATTAGAAGGCAACAGATTGTCTGAAAGGGACGGCTGTTTGGTCAGTTTCACACACAATAGCCTGGATAAGGACTGTGAGAAAGCAAAAAATACAGTTTGCGAGAAAAAAGCAAAACGTTAAACGTAGAATTTCGTCTGGTTTTGTTGGCTGTGCACCAATGATCATTGCTTTCTTTTTACTCTTGAATACAAGTGAGAGGAACGCCTGAAGGTAAACAATTATAAAGTGTCTGGATTCTAAATCTTTGTTTGTAAAACATTGCACCTGTCTTGGTTCTGATAGTTCTGAGATGTGTGTGCAGTCTGTTTTTGTGGGGATCTTGGATTCTTTAATTCTGCTTTGGATGGCTGAGCACAGTGATCAGTGGGGGCAGGGTTCACTCAGGTACTCTCATTCTCTGTCTGTCTCCCTCCTCTCTCCTCCGGTTTCATAGCACTTTATTAAGTGAAACTTCCAAAACAAGGCCCTCATGGTTGCAGAGCATTAGCCCTGCTGACTGTCAGCTCTTTGCAATATGCTGCTCAGGCTCCTTGAGGGCCACAAGTTGATCGTGTGTGTCCTGGCTGGTCAAGAAGAACCCTGTCTTTGTCTGGCTGAAGGTCTGCCTCCATAAACACAGTTTTGGTGGCGGGCGGTTATAGAATTAATATGTTCACTAACTGAGGCAATAAATCCAATTTTCAGCAGCCCTCAGGCAGTCTGTTATTAAGCTTTTAATGAATCCTTTTGTGATTAATATTTTAGTGCTACTTAACATGTTTGACTGATATTGATTGAGTCTATGCTGTCTGTCTCTGAGCTCTGTAGTCAGCACTATGTGCTGTGTCTTTTGCCATTTCTGATGCTGGACTCACAGTAGTAGCCACTGTAAAAAGTACGACATGTTTTCCACACCAAAGCTGCGTTTCCACTGCAGGAACTTTCCATTTTTGGGGTGCCTTTCCACCACAGGGACCAAGGTCTCAATTAAGGTCCAGGGACAATATTTTCCCCCAAAAAAGTCTCTGTTTAGAGGTAGTGCTTTCCAGAAGTACAGGGGTTTGCAGTGATGCACATTTGTGATTGGTTGTGTGCTTGCAGCATTTTATTTCAGCCACATTTCTTAAAAACTGCTGCTGCAAACTGGTATGTTTGTTTGTTCATTGTGCACATTAATATTGAGTTAAAGAAGAGAGCATACAGCAGATTGTTATTATTATGAATGGGCTGCATCATTATTGTTGTACAGTCGTTTGAAAGCAGCTGTTGGCCTCTTTTCATACGTCAGAGGACTTGCGTACCTAATCTTTATGTGTCTTTTGACCACGGTAGAAACATAAACAACACAGGCTGAAGGAACCTTTTAGCTCCTTGAAAAAGTAGTGCCTGGGTACTTTGGGTGGACACAAAACTCAAGTTTTTTCGAGCAACCCCTCGTGGGGATTAAACAACAGTTGAACAGCAGAGCAGTGTAGTAAAAGTGAAACAATGTCGACATCTGTAGCTGTGCTGTATCGTCTGTCTAATATCTTAACACACATCTTAACCGGGGGAAAGTGGATTTAGACGATGTGTGATTGGGTAATCGGATCTGACCTTCAAGAGCTAATCTAGCAGAGTGAGGCTGAGACTTGATTGGGAGCAGCTTGCTGATAAGGGGGTGTGAACGGATAGTCCTGCAGTGTCCCTGACAGACAGTCGGCCTTTTGTGATGGAAAAGGCCTTCTCCATCACAGCCAGTCCTGCCTATCTCAGCCGTCCCACCCTTCTCGCTTACTGCCCCCCCACCACCACAGTCCTCACTCCCACCTCCACCTGCTCTCTTTCCCACTCCCCTCGTATCCCCTCTTACAACCCATTCACCTCAGCTGTACCCCTCCCCACGTCCCTCCCTTTTGTCCTTCTGTTGTCTTGGTCATGGTCAGATTACAGAGCCGGCAGAGCCAACGCTGTTCTGTCGCACTTACAGCAGTCCATGTTTGTGATCGTTCTTCCCTTATTGTTGTGTTTTACTTTGGTTTAAACCCAGAATAGCTTGCGTGTAGTGAATGATGTGGCATTCATTTGACATTTTGTCATTACCTTTTGTCCCTATTGAGGATCTTGCCACCACTCCTGACTGTCTTAAAAAAGGCAAATGATTGTTACAAAAAAATGCGGGAGTTCAACTCATCTTTTATCTTCTGCCCCACTCCTTACTCCCTGGTCTTTTTCCCTGACAGATGAAGCTGCTGAAAATGAAAGTGACTCGGAGGGCATCCCCGACTACAGCCAGCTAAGAATATCTTCAGCTAAAACACTCAGGACTCTGGAGGATGTCAATACCAAGCTCTATATCGGAACAGCGGTACATATTCCTACCAGTAAAATCAACATCAAGCAGAGTTTAACTACAGTGCAACTTGCTGAATAAGACTTATCAGATGATCTTATATTTAGTTTTCTTCTTACCAGTATTAATAAAAGAACAAAGACAAAGCCTGATCTTAAACTATTGGAAGAACCCACAAAAAACTGTTTTCAATCTATCTATCATTCAGAATTGGGACCTTATTAACAAAAGCTTGAGCAGGTTTATTCCATGATGATCCATAATGTGTATATTTTTACTTCAAGAACGGAGAGATAGTTTACACTGACTGGAAACTGGAGAAGGATGACTTTGGACGGCTGCTCAGTGAGTATTCTGGCTGGTTTTAATTAAAGCTAGTTGAAAGGAACATAAACCCTTTTTTAAAGAGAATTTAAGTATTTTTAAACCTGACCTGTCCTGTTGATAGCCTCAGCTGGCAGCAGCGACATGTTTGCAGTGACTGTCATGTAATCCTTTCGGTCAACTCCGATTACCAAAGTGTCTTACAACATTACAGAACTAATTCCTTCACAGATAAACCTTTTTGTTAAATAATAAGATCACTTCTGTAACCAGAATGCATAGAGATCTGTTAAAATCTGTTAAAAATTCTTGCTGGCAGTTCTTCTAAGTAAACTCCAAACTCCTCTCTCAAACTCTGACTCATATTTCCACTGTCATATTCCTGTAACAACTTACATTGTGCAAGATATTAGAACAAGACTTCTCCTTTCACTAAACTGGTGTTTTTTTACAAAACAGATCTTACTGTAGAGGCGAAAGAACAGTTCATAGTGACAAATACAGTTAAAAATGTTAAAAGCATACTAGAATGCTGTTTGTTCCTATATTCTGTTGATTTTGATAACGTTGAGTCAGTGCTTGAGAGCTATGGAAGCAAACGTTTTTCTTACCTTCTTTTCAGCGATTAGTAATTAGTTACAACAAGTGTATTAGCCAGCCACATTCATTTGTAAGTCAGTGGAATTATAGCTTTGAAACTGAGCAATAAACTTAGATTATTTTAAAAATTTTCTTTATAACAACAACGTTTCTGAAGTGGACTTTTGTTGAACTGTATAGCTGAGCTTGCTACGGACACTGCCCGTGGAACGTAACTTCTAGCTAGCAATAGACAATCGAGTAAGCCATTGCAAGATCTCAAGATAATTCAACCTCAACCTCTACACTTATGTTTTAACAAAATTGTGTCTGTGTTGGAGTTGTTTCCTTAATGAAGAATTAGAATAATAACCTTAGCTGGTTTTAATGGATGTATCTTTGACAGTTTGAGATACCCCCTAAGGATTACATTGCAGCCACTGCTGCTCGACTGAGCTTTTGGGAAGTACTCTTCAAAATTGGTAAGTGATATTAGGTTTGGTGCATTATGTAAACGTGCTTGGATATGCAGTAAAATTCAAATGAAATGTGTCCCATTGTTTTTGGGGAGCAAAAATATTCACAAAACACAAAATGAAAATTGAATATGTCACAGAGTAAACAGTCAAGTGAAACACTAAACTGATTTTGAGTAGTGTAAATATAAGGCCCAGGTTCTTTGTTGTAGCAATTTGATGTCTTTTACAACCATTGTCAGTAGCCACACTGAATGTAATCACTATTATGAATTAGTTGATACTTCTACAAAGACCCACAGGGTTAACTGTTCCTGGTACTATCAAGCCTGTTAAAGCTTTTTTGTTTCTGTTTTACAGTCAAATAAACAGTGTTCATTCTCTTCCTGTCTCTCCTCTCTCACAGGTGCCAAGCCTCTCCACTGCTTCAGTATCCACCCAAGGTTGGTGAATTCAGTACAGCGGTCGCCCTTCTTCAAAGACATTATTTTGACAACAGGAGGCTGTAACTTCGCCATCTGGAAGGAGGGAGTCATGGTAACAACAGCCTTCACCTCAACTACAGCAACACAAAAAACTGCAGCCTGTTAAAATCAAACCAGGCTGAATTAGTATAAAATTACAGAAATGACCAGGGGTTCTCAAAGTCAGTGCGGAAAGAACTCTGTATGGTTGAGAAGAAAAGGAGGTCACAGGAAAACGGGGTGGCTGCTGCCTTATCTGCAAACAGATGAATTCAATTGCTTAAGGAATTTAATGTTAGACACCAGGGACTTTCCTGCGCGACACAAATCATATGCTGGCTCCTTAAATTGGCACATGATAGACAACATGAGACCCAATTTATTGCATTTCCACTGACTCTTATTTGACTTCTTGTAAACTGTGACATCCAGGATGGCCCCATGCTCCTGTCATCAAGGTCTGAGCAGGATTACACTGCGGCATGCTGGTCCCTGTCCCGGCCAGCTGTTTTCTTCATTGGGAAAACAGATGGCAGCATTGAGGTGTGGAACCTGCTGGAAAAGACGTCTGAACCTACGCAGGTCCAAGAACACGTCACCAATTCCATGATCACCTACATCAAAGTCTGCAGCTCCTCTTGTGAGTTCAACAGTAATGTGTGTAACTTAGTGACATAGATACAGGTAAGCCTGTCTTGAGTACACTTCCATCAACACACAAGCTATGTCAATCAAACTATATTTGTACTGCAGCTTTTGTACAGGTAGGTGCTATTAAAAGTGCTATACAGATGACTGACAAAATGAAATTTACATCACAAATGTAAACAGTAAAACATTTTGAGACTGAGTACATGAGAAACAAGAATTATGAAAAATGTCATAAAAGATAAATGATGTGTTCAAAACATGACTACAATAAAATAAATGTTCAAATAAATGGCTTTAAACATTTCACTGTAATCTCTTGCTAAAAGAAAAAAAAAGGATGTGTCTCTTTTTTATAAAACTCATTTACTGGATGTTCTTTTGAACATACAGCTAAGCAGCATTTCTTGGCTGTGAGTGATGACCTAGGACTGGTCCGTGTATTAGAAATCCCAAAGACACTCTACATTCCTTCAAAGAGTGAGGTAAGACGGGCCAAACACCTCCAGTGCACAGTTACTTATTAATTTGCAAAAAACAAATCATGATGTACAAATAGAGGCACTGCAGCATGTAAACACTTGTTAAATGTCTTTTTGCTGCTTTGAAAATGTGAGTTCTTGTGTCACTATTCATGAGTTTATGTATTGCCTGCCTTACAACACACAACATATGTTAGAATTCCTGACCTTCTCTTTTGCCTGCATGCAGAGTTTGAGTGTGAAGAAATACTTTGAGCTGGAGGAAGACAATATGAAGGTTGTTCTGAAGGACGAAGAACTGTGTGAAAAACAGAAGAAGGAAGTGGAGGGACCGAAGAAGAAGACGGTGAGCTTTCGAGAATGACTGTAGGAAGAGCCATTAATATAATAACAAGACATGTACCCCAAATCTGTACTCGAGTACAGCAGTAGACGTACTTAGTTACATTCCTCCACTCTTGTATGGTTGTTTGTTAGGACCTTAATCATGATTGCTCTCGCAACCATCAGTTCACTGTCGAAGTGGCCTTGAATGAGACTTTGTGTCCTCAGCTTCACTCAGACCTCGGCGGTGTTGGCGAACAGTCGTCTGGACGTACAGTGACGCCAACAGATGGTTTTAAAAGTGTGCGCACCAGTTCAAATGACACTGGAAAAGCTGCAGAAGTCCATCTCTCTTTCTCCTTTTTCAGTCTCTATTATTCTCTTTCCTTCTCTATCCCCTCATATTTAATTCATTCAGATCATTATTTGATCCACACCAGGGACGGTGGTGTTATTGATAACCAAAGCCTGGCAGTCTGTCTGCTATAGAAGCTAAATCTTTTAGTGTCTTTTAAATGTTTAAATCTAAGACTGGATGGCGGATGTGAACGTAGATGAAGCTTTGTTTTATCGCAGTAATCTGCTGTTTGTTTATTAACGTTTTGAATATTCTCTTTATCATTATCATTTATTTATCATTATCTCGCTCCTACAATCAGCCAATTTATATCTCACATGCACTGGGAAGTTTACTTCCTGCCTCGACCGTAACCTGACAAGGACAGTTGATCTCAAGAATTTAATGCAAACAACACTAGATTACTGTTCGTCCGTGCTGTAAGAGTGAAAGGGTGTGTAAATGAGTGTGTAACTGGGCATGTGTGGGATCGTCTGTGTTTGTCTCATCTGCTCTCTGTTCGCATGACATAAAAGTGATGACAGAAAATCATCATTTTACAAACCACCCTTTAAGAAATCCTCTCCCTTCTGGTGAAATGAAATGATATAACAACATTTTGTAATATTGAAAAATATTATTACTACTACTACTACTACTAATAATAATAATAATAATAATAACCATAATAATCATAATAATAATCATAATAATCTTAATAATGATTGTGTAACGTGTAATAATGATACACATATAATTTGTACATTTTATACCTCAGCAAATTCACAACTTCTGAAAGAGAAACAACATTTGCTTAAGTGTTCTGCCAAGCATATCCAGAGGGCACCAAAATATTCTACAAAACTGAAAGATTTATAAGGGAGTCTCAAATATTTTAGGACTGCTGGAGGACGCAGTGCTGATTGAAATTAGAGTTTAGTGTTTGTGTTTGTGAAGAAAAATCGAGGTACTTATGCAAAACAATTAAGCTCAAAGATTGGTTTATGTTTCATGTTACCTCGATGTGATCTTTCTGCTTTAAATGGGAACATTTCAGTCTTACGGTGGAAACAAGTTTTAAAGTGCTCTATCACTGGCTATAGTTTGTTAGTGACTAATCATTTTCTGGTTTCTCTCTTCAGGAGCCTGACAAGCCAACAGTCAAGTCCCTGGATTTGACCAAAGAGGCGTACATGACGGAATACGGTGATTTCCCATCGCTGAATGAAAGCAGCCTCAAGAGCATCGACCTGTGGGTCGCTACCGCCGACACACCAGATCCCTGATATTACACATACATTAATGGTATTTAATGGAAAACATAAAACAGGTTTTGTTTTTATAATTTTTTTTAAAATAAATCTGGTACTTTCAGTATTTATATTTATTGAAATATAATCTACAAAATACCTAGAGGTGAAGACAAGACATAACACAGAAAACATTTTGGCCTTCAACATTCAGACCGTTTGAGGGGGCGGGGCTTCAGGGTCACCCAACTGTGATCTAGTTACTTGGTGATGCCATCCATTAGCGCCCTCTTCACCTTCGCTCTCCAAGGAAATGGTCTGGAATAGCTCAAGGACCTGACCTTGGCTGGAAGTCATTTTATGGCTCTTTGATGTTATGAAATTGATCTGTTGTTATCCAAAGCTTCACTAATATATTAATCAATTTCGTATGGCTCATATTGTACACTGTTGCTAAAGAAATGTTTTGTGTAGAAGGAATTGAAAAGTCACAGACCACAGAAACAACTGTTAGTCTCCAATCATAACTGAGAAATGGTATAATAATGTAAACTGTTTCTGACTTGACCAATGTAACAGTTTAAACAGCAGCGATCTGAACAGGTGAGAGTCAGTCGATTAAGGCCCAACTGCATTTTAGTAAGGTGAAACTAAATAATATGAATAGCTTCCTGTAAAACGCTTAAGCTGCTCTAATCAATATTCGAATATAAACAATCAATCACGTGACTGTGCGTTGGTTAAAGGGCAACACAGAATTATCGTCCAACTCTGGTTCTAGCTCTGTTAGCATCTTTTAGTCAATTTCCTACGACCTGTACCATTATTGTTTTGGTTCAGTGGAGGGTTATCACCATATCAGACTTTCACTACATGATTGTCGTGGCCTAAAGAATGTACGATAGCGATATCACCATAACTCTTATCATATTTCAGTTTGTTTTTGAGTCTCCAGCATCAGCTGCTAATTGCCATAAAGTGCTGGCTAGCTGCTGTCCTATCGCTTGTGAGACTCAGCTGTTTTGACATTGCAGAGGACTGTATCTGAATGAGTGGCCTTGGAACCTAAACAACAGGAACAAAAGGCCGGAGGAGGACTGTTTGAGCTGACAAGGAGCTCGGCAGCTAAAAAAAAGTTTGGTTTCCTCCCTCATTTTTTCTTTTGCCACAACTGAAATGTTTATTTCTGCACCTTGTTCACAACATTTATGAGAAGGCCGGTTTCCTCGCAGTGAGCACCTCTCCAGCTCTCTGGACTCCATTAGTTTCGCTGCTTCATGGGGATAGAGTAAGGAGGCCTCAGAGTACCGGGGTCCACCTCAGGTCAAGAGCAGCCCAGCGAGCCTATAGTCACAACTGACAGCCGGTATCCTGCCAGAAAAGAGGCCGCAGGGACAGAGGGAGGGGGGGTTGCTGCATAATATAGGGGCAGCTGTCTATCGCCAGGTTTTCACACTGTGTCTAAGATTCCTTAAAAGGGAAGAGAGAGGACTGGGAGAGCGGATAAACGGCAATACAAATGTTTTGAATGTTGGGTGAGAGGGGGAAGAGAAAGAAGAGATTGAGCCGATTCCCATCAGCAGAAGTGAGCTCCACGTCACTCCGGCCATGACTCATTCACGTGGACGGTCCTGTCACGGAGAGGGGGGGGTGTAGGGGGGCGGAGGAGGGTGAAGAATGGGCTGATGTGAGGGTGCACAGAGGCAGGCGTCCATATGGCCCCTGAGGCACCATCAAGGCCCGGGTGACAAAAGGGGCCTCGGCTCTCCAGTCGTCCCCTCCTCAAACCTCTCTGGGAATCTGTTGTGCGGTCCCTCTCTCCTCCGCGGAGCCTCTCACTTTCTCCCGGGCCTGCTAAGGAATGTGCCTTCTGCAAACCAACACACACACACGGGGAGTGTCTTTCACCCTCTGTGGTTAGTTATTATTGTAATGGATGATGCAAAGAATGTTGTGCAATTAAGAATGCTCGCATGCAACGTAAACACAACAGACAAACGCGGAGACGCTTGCAGGCTAGGCTCGGCTGCTCAGCGCTCTTCACTGTGTTGGACAATGGCGAGCAGCACAGCCATAAACCCAGTGACCGCCCCCCCCCCCCCCCCATGGTGTCAGATTTTGCTCAGTTGATTTCTTCATCAAAGTCCAAGAGATTTCCCCCGACATTAAAAGAAGTCTTTCACTGAGGGGGGGTGTCTGCCCGCGGTCCCCGTTTTATCACCAATTTTTCGCGAAAAACTTTTCAAGCCAAATCCTGGGAAACAATGTGAGGCAGGTGCTGAGCAAGGAGGGGCTGTAAATCTGGCCTGGCGAATTAAGCCATTCCCTTGGCATTGTTCTGGCTGGCCTCTTAGCTGCTCCTGCTGGGGAGGGCGTTGGGCGGGGCGAGGTGGAGCGAGGCTCTGCTGCCTAGATCTCCCAACATGTTGGCGCCCTGCACATTTCACACATGGTCATCCCAAGGCTGCAGACGGGAGGGGTGCAAGTCACACAAACATGCGGGAGAAGAAGCTCGCTGCACAACCAACGCAGGAACATTAGAAAATAGAAAGCTGCAGTTTGTCTGGAAACGTATTTCCTCGTCAAATGAAGAATTCAATCAGAGTTTTACTTTGACTGCAAAAAGCAGCTGCTGAGTTGCCAAAATGATCGGCAGTTCAGTCGTCAGGCGTTTCATCACCGTAAACCGTGAAGCTTTCTCCCTCTAAAACGTCTGGGAGGCTGGTGGTAGGTTTCATTAGCTGACCCTTGACCTCATAAGAGATCAGGTGACCAGGGCACTGCTCTGGAATGTTCCCTCCTGACTCCTTTTCCTTTTTCTAATTTCAAAGCTCTTAAATGTTTGGATTCTTGTCATTTTTGCAGTCAAAATTAGAAAACCGGCAGAGTCCACAGAGTGGTGCAGTGTGTAGTCCTAAAAACCCAGAAAACATCCGCTTCCCCCGTCTCAAAGTTACAAGTGTTTTCTACTGGTTTTCAGTTAGATGCCTGAAATAAGGTCTTTGGATACTACAGGCTTAAGATATGTACATGTCCAATTCTGTGACATAGAATACATCATTAAGTGTCCCACAACTGAATTATTATGAAGCACTTATGTGTATTAAAAAGTATTTTTTACCACCAGAATATTGGTCTGATTGAAATGTGAAAGTCATAGAGACTTTCATATAGAGAGGGATGTACCAGATTTCATGGCAATCCATTCAGTAATTTTCGAGAAAGAGTGGCCAAGGTCTACTTACTAGCTTTATGCTGAAAGCTTCTGAAGTGGTATTTCACAGTGTTCATCAGCAGGTTTGCTTTCTGAGCAGCTCCATCCACTGATGGAAACCATGAGCTGTGGTTCAAACCCCGGACAAAATGAGCGAATGAGATGTGCAGCTCAGGAAAAAGCAAATGCTCCCGAGGTCAAAAAAGATCTTTCCTGCTGAGCTTCAGTTGCTTCTGTTTAGATGTGTTTGGCAGTGAGGGCTTTTATACCATCCTGTTGAATGTCCCTGTTATTTCAAAATACAATCCTTGTTTACATATTCCTTTGTTGAGTACTTCTTAAGGGCTTTCTATGCTGTTATTATTCTAAGGACTGTCGGGCGCTCGCTCATCTCAGCGTGGTCGACTGATGCTCTACCGGCAGATCTACATCAAAAGATGGTACTTCAGTGAGGAAAGGCTCACAGTGTTTCTACCGAAGGAATTCAGGTTCAAGTGCTATAATTTCAGTCCATCAGCAGCCATGTCTGGGGGATGATTCACATTAAACATCGAGATTTTTTTTTTTCTTCATTCACCGTCTTGGCATAAACCCAGACCGGGAAGCAGTCTCCTCCGAGCGGGATCTGTCATCTGAACTATCAGTCTATCAAAGCAAACATATGGAAAACCCTTCAGGCTTCTCTTATGACCATGGAAACTCTGAACTGTATTTGTTTTTAACACTTCTTCAGCGATGACAACAACAACAGACGGCGAATGAAAGATAGTGGAAACCAGGGAAAAGTTTGTTTTAGAAAAAAGATCACACATGAATTAATTGTGTGCATTGCTTTTGCATACCTTCCCTTTTTTTATGTTTTGTGAATTTTTGCCCAAAGCAATAGCATTTTTGGGGGAAATGAGAACGCCATCGTTGTTTTTATATAACCCACAATGAAACCTCTAAAGCTAATCAGAGAAACTACCTCCGCCTCCAGCAGTCGGTTTCATTTCAACAAAGCAACAACTGCTAATCAAGTTCTAACTTTGTTTCATCCGTGTTTACTCTTTTAACTTTTTTACATGGATATTCATCTACTAGACTTATAAAGCCTGCTGTCTCCTGGTCCTACTTCTCATCTTGCGACGATAATGGGAAATACACTTTTGGTTTCTGGCTTAGGGTTTAATGAGAAGGTCGATACCACTGACATAGTTGTTGTTTGAAAATGAAGCTACTGCCACCAGCCAGTTAGCCTATGGTGCATTCATGGGGTTGTCAGTATTAGTAGCAAAAATGTGTACCTGTGGGAGGAGTACGCATTAATGCCGCCCCAAGTTGGAACTTGAAATCTCAACATATCAACATATCCACAGAAACATGTCGGAGAGAGTCGGCCTAAATCTCCGGCTATTTCAGGGGAAGGGGAGAAAAAGTGGCCTAAATGTTTGGTTGATGGTTAGAAACTTTTTACCAATTCACGCAATTATTTTGCTCACAAGTCATTTACAATATGTCAATGGGTTGTAAGTGTTATCTCTTGTCCTTCCCCTCTTTCTAGTCTTTGTGCATTGCTATGCTAACCAGAATCTACATGTTGCTTCATATTTATCCTAAAAGCATGAGGGGTATCGATCTTCTCATCTAAGGGCCCACTCACACTCATCCGTACTGTCCTCGGCACGTTTGACCCCCTAAGTTCCAGTTTGTTTGACCTAAACGACACTAAACAAGCCACAAAAGTCAGTACAGTCATGTTCTCTGTGTTATTCTCTATCGTGTCGCATGATGAAGTAGGTAACCAGGGGGACTGGAGGAGGGATAGTCGTGCTTCGGTACCGTACGGAGTAACTGGGCCAGGTGTGAATGCGCCCTAACTCTCAGGAAAACAGTAAATAAGTGCGTTTCCCAAAATAAGGAACTATTCCTTTAAGAAAAGAGCCTATCATGGCTGGAAATCAGCATCATGGAGGCTTCTGAAGCAGCAGGTGAACTAGTTTTACACTGCTGACAGCTGGGGAGTGCTCTGCTGACAGGCAGCAGGCGATAGCATCCACTAAAATACCAACTGTGTCACTCCACTTCCTCTGCGAAGAACAAAGTTATCACCGCGCCTCATATCAGCATGATGTTACAGGCTGGTTGGAGGATCAATCGCTACAAAAGGTGTGCCACCTGCAAGTTTATGAAACCGCGGAGGCCCAAATCTTCTCATTGAGGCCGACCACAGCTGCTGTCAGGGCCTCCTTTCAGTCTCACCTTTCACATTTTTGTCTCCTATCAAGCGGAGCAAACCCTCGCCCTCATCCTGTCCTCACGCTGAAAGGAGATTGCTCTCGTCTGGAGGGGTGGGAGGGGGAGATGTGATGAGCAGCTTACCTCTAGGAGGGATTAGCCTTATTAAAATGAAATAGTCTAGTCCTGAGTGACAGAGCAATGGCGGTGGAGGAGGGAAGAGGCGGGGAGGACAGAGGAGAGGGGCCTACGTTGTGTGAGGCCCGGCCCCTGAGGATCTGAAGCGCCGCTCCTCTGTGTTCTCCTTCCCTCCATTCTTCACTTTCACCTCTCGCTCTCTCCTCGTCTTCTCCCCCAACCTCCCTCCCTTACCTCTGGTCAGCTCTCTCAACATCGCCGCGGTCCAGAACAGGCAGATCTGTCAGCGGCGCGTCAAGAGCCCTGCCCCGAGGCCCTCAGATGGGCTGCCAAGTACAGGGGCTGGATCGTAAGGGAACAAAAGACCCCCAAAAAACACATCAGAAAGGCTGGGACCTGGGCGAAATGTGTTTAATAGCCGTCCTATTGAAGGGCACTGCACGTATGGAATGTGTGCCCAGGGTCACTGCGTAGAGGTTCCCAGCAATTACCCAGGCTTAGCTCGCCATGTTCATAAGGAGTAAACGGTAGTATGTGCCTGAGCCCCTGCGAACACGTCCAGTGAAAGACGTACAAAAGGACGGAACGTGCTGAATATGACTTTGCGATTTGTACCGAATGACATGTATGCTATAGTGATCCTTGTCATGAGCATAAAGCCATGTTTGGATCAGAGGACCAGAGTGTTTTTGTCATGTGTTGTTGAGTCTGGGTGAGTTAGCAGATGACATTTCTTCCTCTGGGGACAACTAAGAAAATATCAAAGCGTCTGAAAACTAGGCTTCTCTGCAACATTAAAGAGCCATGACTAACTGCATGAAGTTAAAGTTGGTTTGAACAAAAACAATACTCTGCTTATGATTTATTGAGATGAACTGTCAGAAGCTGAGCGAATTTGCTTCGTCAGGCCTGTGTGGGGGTCGCTTTCATTCAATTTGACTGACAGTGGATTACCAACATAAGCAAACAACCTACCGACCGTCGTCAAATATTGATTTAAACATCAAGCCCTGAGAAATATGTGACGTCAGCCTTTTCCGACTGACTCGGCCCCTTCAAACCAGCGAGAAGAGCCCCGAAACAAGTGGAGAGCGGAGAAGAGGTACGCAGGACTGCTCTACATTTGGTAGGACAAGTTTAGGATTGGAATGTTTTGAGCACCTTTAAAGCAAAATGTTACGTTAATGGGGCGCTGGCATCTTGGTCAACAGAGCTGCTCAGTGTTGAGAACATTGTCATACTGACACCTGCAGTTATGGGAGAGGAGAGTTGATCAGGTCAGCACCTTTTTTTTCTTCTTACACATTTTTTTCATAACCGTTGAAACGGTCTCTATTTGTTTTCAAGACATAAAGCAAACTGATGACTTCAGTCCTTTAGCTGAAGTTTGTTTTACAGCCTACGGCCTTCGAGGATGGTTACTAATGGCCAAATTTTGAAAATATTACATTGGACCTGTTAGTCATGTCGTGGGCAGAAATATTGGTCACAAATGTCCCTTTTTGAAAGACATGAGCCAGGAAGCTGAAGCATCCCAGCAGTCCACGGTTGTCATCAGCACAACACACAGACCTTCTCACTGTAAGGACTTAAATGGGCTACAAAGCAAAACTACAAGGACCAACCAGGAGAGTCGTGGCAACTGGAAATCAGTAGCTTGTCTCGATCTTGCAGATGAGAATTGGTCAAAAACACCAAGTTTGACACATTTATTTTCTAGTCTTTAAGTTCTTCACTGCTTGCACGCCACAGACGATGACTGGACAGAGAACAATACGCTCAGTTGTAGCAGTCACAATATTACGTTTGATCTCACCTCAAAACACGACTCCGGTCTTCTCCACATCCGTCTCATGACACACGTAACACTTCCTTTACACGTCACCCATTGCTGCGTGTCTTACGTCAACCTCAAGTCAAAACGCTTACACGCAGAAGAGGCTTCACCGGCCCACAAACACAAGGTTCAACCTCACATAAATAAAGATGCGGTATCTATATTGTGAAGGTTCATATGTTAGAACAACATAACGAAATAATAAGGGGCATCTGAGAATTTCCCTCACAGGAGGAAGGTGTTCACCTTGCTCGCCTTGGCTACACATACCTGTAATTCCTTTCTGCCCTTATTTACTCCGGATGTGAATTTTACAGCAGACTTCATGCGGCTGTAACAAAATAAATCCGGATCTTTAAAGTTTAGTGTCACCGAGAGCTTGACTTTAATGCCACGCGGATGATTTTAAATGTGACGTGTGGTAACTCTGCGTTCACCGTCACAGTTAAAACAACGCTCCGATGGATAAAAGACCGGAAAAACAAAGACTGTGTGTTTGTGGTCGGCCGGTTGACTTGCAGCCTTGATACCGACTCAAAGGTCAGCGGAGAGATTAAGGGAACGGAGGAGAGGAGACGAAGGGGAGAAAAGGTCTGGTTTCACATGCAGGTGGCTGTCAAGGATGTTTACCTAAAGGGACCCATATCTCTTCTCTCTCCCAAATTAGAAAGGAACAAAAGTTTAGTTCAGTTCACTCGGGCAGACGGCCCGATATCAAGTGGCGACCCTGACTATCCAAACAGGCTCCGTGTTATTATGTCTACCTCCGTCTTCATATGGGATTTCACTCTTGCTTTTATTGGGGGGCTGAGAGGGCCGCTTTGCAAGTCAAACGCGGACAGAGTGCTTTTAAAAAAACGGGCACTTGGAACGATCACAGTCGGCACCTGAGTCCAAACACGAAACCTACTTTCCAGATGTTTGAAGATAGAATTTGAAACGTCAAGATCGGCTTACACGTCAAGGGATCAGGAATAACCCGAAGACTGCGACTGAAAAGAACTAAGTCTAAACAGTTGTCAATGATGTCAGAGAAATATTTGGCTCCTTCGCCGCAAAATAATTCCACTCCGTTTCTGACTGTTTGTGAGAGTTTAGTGCAGGTAGATGTTCTTTTCTTGACCTCAGCGGGGGTATGAAACATGGCCGCGGGCTGCAGACAGGTGTGTGTACATTCTGTACCCTGCAGCCCTGTCATACCTGTTCAAGGCACCCTTAAAACGTGATACGAACCTACAGCAGTGACATCAAACACGCCACGAAACCATTTAGTGCTGAAAGGCCCAGCGGCTGCTCCGACTCCCCATGCTAACTGCCAGAGATGTGTATCACCTCAGCTGGAGCCGCTTGGGCGCAAATTTTTCCTGGTCCTGATTTCAGATCTCATTTAAGAAAAAAAATGACTTAACTGTTTCAGCAAACTGCTCTGTGGTCTACCTGTGGGACACACTCTTCCTCTGCCGGTCGTGTTGGGTTTTTTTTTTTTCGGAGCCACATTGAAAACGCAGCCTCGCAGCAGTGGATTTTACTGGACGGCTAAATGCAGCTGCGTCCTGGGAATGTCCCTGAAGCTGAAAGTCGTTCTGGGAGATTCCCACAAGCCGGCAAGGGCAATTCCCTGACTTATTTTATCTGCATTCTCTCTGAAGCTGTGTCACCACGCTCCCACAGCAAAGAATTTGCAAAAGAAACACAGGAGTCCAGTTTGCACGAGTTAAGGTCATCTTTTGCCAGCTGCTCTCGATAAAACAAAGACGGTGTTTAGAACAGGTCGGGAGCGGGCGGCCGCGGTGTCGAGTGTTATGATGACTGGGCCGCATGCAGCAGATTTCATGTTTGTACGTTTCCGTGAATGAATTCCAGGATTGTTCATGTGTGTGTGGGAGTGAAGGGATGTGAACTGTGCACTAAAACTGTGTGTGAACCCACACGTTTTGGTATTTTAGGCACAGAAATGTTTTTTTCTTCATTTTTTGTCTGTTTAGACAGCTGCACAATTGAATCTGTGAAATCCTGTTTCAGTGTTAGTGAAGCTTTATGAGTTTAAAAAGAAAACACAAAAAAAACAACTCCACGTTGTGCCGTTTGTCATTGTTTATTAAAATGTATAAAAGTAAACATAGTTTAAAAAACCTTTAAAGGTGATATTTCATCTAAAACCATGTTTTTTTTGGGGGGGGGGGGGAATGTAATAATAACGTAGTAAAAATAAGGAAATGTCTCTGAGATGAAAGCTTAAAAATATATATTCATGTCTGGCAAAAAAAGACACACAGTCCACATGTGAATGTAAAATAATATACTTTATTATGACCGTACATTTCTCAGGATCAATACAAAGCACTTTTCTGTTTTGTTTAGTGATGCTTTCCATGTGACATTTTCTCTCCAAAGGACAAAGAGGCCAAGACAGGAAGGTTGACCACGTTAGAGTTACGCAGGAGAAATGATGCACGCGGTTTGCTGCTATAATCTGCAACAGAGAGGTAAGAAGGCGAGAGGATGCTGGAACAGACAGGAATGCCTGAAGAGTACCAAAAGTGTAAAAATTCTTTCCATTTTTATCATGACTGTTATATCTTCTCATTAAAACATCTCAGTCAAAATGGATCTTTGAAGAGTTTGCTGGCGGGGATTCACATTGGCATCTGAGGGAAATTTAAACTCTAGAATATATTCTACATGAGATCAAACTACGTTTTCGTTTCTATAATGTTAATTAAGCACTAGTTCTCCTTGTGTTGGCCGGGCAGACACGGTGGTTTAAAAGCTTAAACTCACTGGACTGTGAGTGACATGCAGAAGGGTGTCCATCTTACCAGGTAACTCCTTTTTCAAGCCAACTCCGATTTCTCATTCTTTAAAAAAATGTGTTAAATTCTTGCCACTGGGTTCCACCTGTCAGTTCATCTTCCAGAATAAAACATTTGAGTAAAGATTCTGGAAACACGCTCATTTTGTAAGACTGAAAATACCTACTCCAATTGTCATATTAAAATGTTTAAAATAAGACAATCTGAGCTGGAGACTGATGAGTAAATATCCTGTATATTCATAGCAAAGACATACAATTTTCGAGATACGGCACAGAGGTGAACCGAGTCCCCGTCCGCCTTTTGAGTCCTCTGGAGAAAAAAACCTTGACCAACGCGGCCATCTTTCTATCGAAGGAACAGGGTGACGAACAAACGAGCATACATTGCAAAATAAGTCTTTTTTTTTTTTTTACACATAAATATCAGATAAAAAGGCGGATGATTTATGTCAGTAAAGCTTTTGACCATGCAACGTTCAGTACCTTAAAAATAAAAAACACCAAAAAACACAGCTTAGTCCACCAGAGACACAAAACAATGTCAAATATATACACAATACAATAACAATAACAATATCACTTTTTTTCTGCAAGAGCACGATTTTATCATATATTTTACAGCTAAAGTTGTACCATTAGTCCAGCACATTAAGATGTGTACAGGTAGCTTGTGGGAGGGGGGGAGGGGGGGAGCAAACTACTGCTACAAGTCAACACTACACGAGGTCATCAGAAGTATTTAAATACGCCATTGAAATAGAAGCTGTAAAAATAATATACTCCGAATACATTTATATAATTATATACATATACATATAGGTTAAATACTGATCATTCTGAATCCCTGGATTGCTGAAAACGTCCTTTGTCGATTTAGGCAGCTAGCTAAGTCGTACTAACTGAGGCCCTCCGCTAACATCTTCCACTGCTGCGCTGAACATTGTGCTTCACATTTGGGCTGTTTCACGGTTTTTGCCAAAAAAGCTATGACAAGCAGAAAGGGGACTGGTCGGTGGTTTTTGAAAAGTACTAGTTCGACATCTTGAGGAAATTCTCTTTCGTTAGCTTTTTTGCCGAGAGGTAGATGAGGAGATGGACACCGCTCTCACGTTAGCTTATCTCTAGCGTGATGACCTTGTACAACCAAACAGATGAAACAAATCAGAGTTAATCAGAAATTGCTAAGCTAACTATCGTCTAGCTAGGGAGGAGCGCGAGGGCTACGTTACGCGCGTCTGTATCAATTCGACTGACTAAATGATCTGTACCTGTATTCTTATTCGAAATGGGTTTGAACAGGAAGTGGGCATGGCTCCCTTTGGAGGTGGGTGTGGCTAACCAGAAGCTGTTAATTCAAGCCTAAAATAGGTACGGATTTATCAGAAGATGCTTAGCTAACTATCTCCTAGCTAGGGACGAGCAGGTAGACGGTCATCTATATCTGTATCAATTCAACCAACCAAATGATCTGTATTACTGTCCATGCTCGAAATGGTAACCGGAAGCGTTTGCTGACATCGGCAGTGGGCGTGGCTAACCGGACGTTCATTTAAATGACACATTTTTTATGTGTTGATCAGAAGCTGTTATGTTTATGATTTATTCCAAAGCTATTTACAGAACATGCTCGGAATTAAGCTTCAGATCAGAGATTTGGATCATTTGGTCAAAGAGAACTATTTACAGAACAAGTTTTTTATGAACTTATAATAACAACCTTCAGTCAGTTAGCCTACCCAACGAATACGGATACTGAAGCATTTTATTTGGATGATACTTGCATGCGTAGAAGTAAATTATCTGTATCGTGTACTCCACTTTCAGCCAATTAAATCTCTCAACCCTACATCTAACTCTGGCTTAATATGCAGCACACAGACATGAGACTGGTCATAATATTCTCATCTCCTGTAACTCTCAGCAACAAAGTGAATAAGTGAACTTCTCAAAATGTTGGACAATTCTGAAGCCACATGAAACACAGTTTCTGCTTTTTAGTTGCCTTTTTCAGATAACATAAATCAGCTTCCTGTTGAGATTTATTATCCTTATCTCATATTTAATTCTAATAGATGTGCAGTATCAAACAATACTGAAGGAAAATACATTTCAAGCCATATTTTTTTCATATTTAACCCAGATGAGGAGGTTTCAGTGGCGGCTCTTCCTCCCTCAATTCAGTCCGGTCAATATTTTACTGCATGAAATATAATGACAATCTATTAAACTACTGCCTGCCTCATAAGTGCATTATTGTTGTACAACATTTAGTGTTTCATACCTCAATAGAAAAGCTCTCTGCTGCCTTAAAAAGGAAATCCACTCTCAAACAGAATGTGCGCATGTTCCTCCTATGATCTTGGTTTAAATGCTTGAAAATAGACACACAGAAAAAAAAAGTCAGGAACAATGTTTCCCATTCAGATTTAGAGACTCATGTTCCGGCCAATAATAGAGGGGCCCATTTAAAAATTGGAACATATTTCTTCCACTGCCAAAAGTGATAAATGGCTGGCCTTGACTGCAAAACCAAAACGTTGGATTTGTTTCCTTTGTACATTTTTGATTAATTTAATTACCTAATTCTATATTTTTGTTGGAAACCAAATCCAAACTGAAAGGCCTCGTGCATCCCAGACTTTTTTCTACCACCGCAAAGATGTGGAAGAGTCCAAATTTCAAATGCTGCTTTAGGAGACTGCCAAAAAAAATTACAAAAAAAGTACTTTGGGAGAACTCTGGAAGCCCTGGGATGCTTTGGTCGGTTTTTAAAACTGAAAAAATATCGTCAGTATCATCAGTAACTTTGCATCTACGAATGTTGGATCAGTATCACTGATTAAAAGCTTGCATGAGGTTATGCTGTCAGTTGCAAACGCTGTATCAAGATCATACGAGGGGAGACATTTTATTTCAGGGTGGATTTTCCTCTTGACGTACCACCTTCACACAATTAAGGCACCTTTTAAACCCCTGAGGGGTCAATGGGTTCTTCTAATAAGAAGAGAAGCAACAATAACAACATGGAACACAGAACCGGACTGCAACAAAACGACAACAGCAACATAAAGTAAGACAGTCGACAAAATAAAAGGAAAATAAACACATTACGGAATGTCTATGGGTAAGGTACAAATGCCAGAAGTGCCCCGTTACATCTCTTCTCAACTCGTCGTTGCGGTTCGTACAGCAGCGCCACAACACGCTGTCACGTTGACGTCACAGGATCACAGGATGGAAACACTGTGGCTGTATCCTGAAGCACCTTAATCGGTGAAGAACCTCGAACCCCGAACCTCATCAGGCTTTATGAGTGTGTGAGCAGGAGTCAGTATCCGACGTTGAGCTTGTTCTTGTTGAGCTCTCTCTCCAGGTTTCCTATCAGAGTGTCGATGCTCTCCTGCAGGTCTCTCAGGTTGACCCTGTTGCTCAGCACGGGGCTGATGTCCTGGATCTTCATGTACGCCTGGTAGGTGTGCTCTTTGGGCAGACGAGGGGGAAGGATGTGGTCGCACACCCTCTCCTCCTCCTCCTCCTCCTCCTCCTCCTCCTCCTCCTCCTCCTCATCCTCCTCCTCCTTGTCCTCTAACGGCTGCCCATTGCCAGAACTATCACTCTCTACTTGTCTCTCCTCCTCCTCTTCCTCCTTTTCCTCCTCCTTCGCCACCTCCTCCCTCTGAGGTTGCTCCAGCTCGGCAGGTTCAGACGCAGGGATCTCTACCTTCTGCCCTTCATCTTCCTCTGCGTCCTCGGGCTTCTCCTTGCCCTCCTCAGCTGCCTCTGTGTCCTCGGAGGGCACGTCATCATAGTCCGCCTCCTCCTTGCTGGGAGGGAGCAGGATGTCGCAGGGGAAGTAGCTCTCGCCGCAGCCGCTCCAGTCGCCGGCGTAGCGGTTGCTGGGGCTGTCCAGGCGTCCCGGTCTGGGCCGCAGAACTCCCGCCATTTCCGCTTCAGTGAGGTTCAGGACCTGGGGGCGCTCTTTTCTCCGCCGTATCGGAGGAGCTGATATCAGGTCAGATGAGGCCGGAGTAAAAGAGGCGGCAGTGGGCTGAGAGGAGGACTGGCCGTGTGGGTCCACCACTGGAGGAGAAAGCAGCAAGAGAGACAACAGATGGGGAGAGTTAGTCCGATGTGTACAGGTCACTTGAACAGTCTAACGTTAACGGTTCGACATTTTGGGAAATATGTTTATTTTCTTTCTTGCTAACAATATATGGCACATTAAATATGCTTAGCTTAGCATAGAGACTGGTAAAAGGGGGAAACAGCTGGAGTGAACTGGAAAGTTTTACAGTGGCCTCAAGTCAAAAATGTGTTTTTCTTCTTGCTCCTACAGTCGAATGTTTGAGCTTGAGTGTAGAATGATGTATGTGCAGACTTTGACACTAAAAGGTTGTTTTCACCGGCGGGCTCATGAGCAGGATTTGTGACATCCAAAATAGTCTGGAAGCCAATCGTGGTCCAGTGTTTAGCAAACACAAGTGTGGTTTATTTTCAAATGAAACAAATGTGTATATACATATATACAGGAATTTTGAATCAGGGAATGTGGGAATTGTCATTTTTCCTAGCTGCAGAACCTTGTCAGACACATATTAGAGCTAAAAACATGTGTGGAGGGGATCTTTATTTTTGAGAGAAAGAATATTTCCCAAAATGACGAATGTTTTTTTTTTCCCTATATGTCCAAAGTGGTATCTAGCCATGCAGACATTTGTAATTATTTATTTTTCTGTTATTTTTTTTTTTTGCCCAAGCTGTTATAAATTAATCTCGTAGATTTCTGCCACCACCCCAGTTTTTAGGGGTAATGACCTAATGTGTCCTTTTGACGATATAATACTCATTTAGCCCAAATGAGTCTAGTTACCAATCTTTCAATATGAGATAGAGCCAAAAACAGAATTGTGTAGGATCAGAGTATTGATATTTCTGTCAGTAGGGCAGACATGATGCTTTGAATTACTATTTGTTTTTTATGTATTAATTGTGATGCTTTAAGAATCCTAAAAATTCCATAAATCTCTAAATATTGGCACAAAAACTGAAAACATCTGCAGGCCCAGGTACCACTAGGAGTAACTGACGAACATTACTTTGTGCAGATTGCGTGAACTGACCCTTTATCCCCATTTTTTTGTAACTTCACGGTCAAACTGCCATTTTAAAAACATGCCTTGAAAATAACAACCCCTGTAAAAAGACGTCATGTTTATCCAAACGAAACTCTCTCAGGGCAACTAAAATATGTAGATAAGTGAACAATCGGTTAATCAAACTGTGGGAGCCTGATAAATAATTCAAAGGAATCCAAACATGAACATGCCATGCTGTGCTCAAAGTCGGACACACACATGCTGAAGTCACACCACCACACTCTGTGACTCTGATGCCATACTTCTGCACTATTTGTTATCAACTGTTGACTAAACCAAACTTAAAAATTAACTAGGCTGAAACCTTGTGTGGACAAGAATCATCAGACTGTGCCACCAAAAACACAGGAACAGTGAGCACTCCACCACAACCAGCACAGTCCGGTTACCTGTCTGTCTTTATCTGTGTGTACCTACACTTGTTGACACCGCTAGCTCTCGCTTACTGGATCAGAAAGGAACAAAAAAAAAAAAGAAAAAAAAAAAGTTAAAAGGTTTGAGGCTGCAGTCACGCACAGTACAGGAGGAAATCAACACTCAGCTTCATTTGGTTTTCCATGCCTTAAACCAAAATTAACGATGAATTATGATCCGTGTCGACTCCATTTCGTTCGGAGGAGTGGCAGTTGCAGATTTAGTATTTATGCGCGTCGGCTGTACGCCTTGCAACTCTCCTCGAGGCGAGAGCAATTATCACCTTAAAACAAACAGAAATTATCCTCCCTTAAGAGGCAACGTGTCATTTAATCTCAGACATGATTCACTGGAGTTATCAGCCGTCAGCAGAAAAAACGAAGGCAGGAAGCAGACGAAAACACTGCGCCGTGTGTAACAATGGGCGAAAACGTGTTTGTGAAATGTAAAGTGTTATCCCTGCACGTGACAACAAGACACAAACAAGTGCTCGCAAACCACAATCACACACATTCCCCTCGTCTTCCTGTCATTCTGTTTGTGTATACATTTGTTCACCTTAAATTGAAAGAAGCTGCAATTTTTTGATAAAAAGTGTGACACTTAGCTTTATAATAAAGTCCTGCAGAGCTGAGCAGAGAAGACCTGTTTGTTTGGTACAGACTCCAACCAATGTCACGTCGTTCTGATTTAAATAGATTTTTCTTCAGTTATGTTGAAAACTTGGAAGCAAAAATAAACATATGAAGTGATTGTGAGTCATATCGCAATAGACCATATTCTCGGGGTGGGGAGCTTGAATGCTGATATTACCCTGCTCCGTTCAAGGTCTAAAGTCATATATATGTACCGAAACTGAAACAATGTCATCATTTCATTGATCAGCAACTCAAAATACATCGTAAAAGTGAAAGTCCAGAGGTACCTGGGCCGTATTTCATTTAAAGCTACACGATTCGATTACCCATTAGCTAACGTTAGCATACAGCTGATTATATCCTGAGCATTTCACTTCTGGGCTTAAATAAATGTGTACAAGTTGTGTGTTGTTATTTTAAAAGGTGCTCTACATAAGAACTGAGCACCTTGAATCCAGACTCCCAACAACTAGGGGCAGCACACAACCAGAGTAACTGCTAACTGCATTCCGTTTATACATCCATGATTGTTAGCTTACTGTTTGCTTGTTAGTTCAGAAAGCCGTGCTGGTGTTTACACTGCCAGCTATGGACCGCTAGGAGACAGAGGTTTTCAGGCCTGGGGCTAGCTGGTTAGCATGCTAATTTCAGTAGATATCTCTTCAACGCAATTGATATATGGTTATATGTTATTTAGCTACATAATGCACAACTTTTATTTCTTCACATCCTGTTGATAGTTTTATTTTTGAGTGTTTTCAACAACAAAAAAGCCTTTCCTATCATATCGTGTAACATATCAAGTTACAATGCTAGCTAGGAATGCGAATGTTAATAGCTGTCTAACTGAAGCTAATGGAGGAAGTGAAGAGATAACGAAATGAAAGGTAATATTATCTCTTAAAAACAAAATCAAGGTTATCATAAATGTTGTTTTACCAGGAAATATGTCCAGAATTTCACTTTCCATCATGTTTTCAGCAACTCATCAGTTGGAAAATTGGTGAAATAATAACAGAACCTAGAGAATGATGTCAGGGGAAAATGGCCGCCGTGTGACTATTGGCCTATTACAATATGTGCAAAAACAATCCCAATATGTTTTGTTTTTTTTCCCCCATATTGTGCAGCCCTTCAGTTACGACATTATTCACACTGGACACCTCCTCTGCCTCTTCAAAACACATTATGCCCATGCTCTCTCACACTCCCCGTCAATAGCGTCAGTGGATGCCTGGAGTCCTTGCACTTGCCCGGAGACATGCACACTTGAGGGCAGCCTGCGTTAACAATGCCTGGGAGGCACGTGCATGAGAGGTGTGAAGAGGCGTCTGAAAATATCCCGTAATGGCTGTGAAATGTTAGGGTGAAGCTTCGGGGGCTGAGGGCTAAGGTTAAGCCTGGAATGTCTTTAATTACAGTCCAGGCGTCCTCTGTGCTGCGGGGATGCGGGCAGAATGGAGATGCCACTGAGGGTGTAAACAAAGGCTTGAGCCTGGACTGACAGGTATGTCAGGGTTATTAAAGGTCATTATAGGCACTAGGTGGGTGACATCAGCCAGACACAGGAGAGCAGATTAAAACCATTTTCTTCAGACTACTTGACCCCGCCGCCCTCTGTCATTGTCTGCATGTACGCTCTTATCCTCTTGAATATCTTTGCACTTTTTGTTGTTTATCTTTTGAAATTCCACTTGGCCTTCACCCAGGCTACCCGCAATTATGGGATTCACATGTGCTGACTTATTCGGTTGCTACACTCAGTTTCCCTCTCCGCACGTCTCCTCCTATGGTGGGTATGTAAAGGAGGGCGGAGGGTGCTCGACGTCAGCGGTTTGCACCGAATTGGTTCAATGTGGGAGTCTGAGGATGCAGTTAAACTTTAGAGGTCAGGCCAGACACAGAGTCAGGGCTTCTTCAGACGTCCATCAGCAGATCTGGTTTAAGCTGCAGGTTACAGGGAAGAAGCTCCAAGGATCTGTCAGTCCAGTGTGATGTTAGGATTATTAGGATTCTTTTTTAAAACAACGTGCCTGGAGGCAAACTGACAGAATAAGAGGAACGTCGGAGAAATCACTGCACTCTGAAACACTACTTTCTTACGATTAAGACCCAGTAAGAGAGCTTTGTTTTTGAGTGACCGTGAATACTATAAATTGAATTATGGATTTTCATACAAGCTCACAACCTTAAAGGGACTGTTCAGCCCAAAATGTTTTTTTTTAATCTATCTAGGTTGTTTTGAAGATATCAAAGATGTCTGTGTTCTCTCCAATATAAAGGAGGTACATGGTCTGTGGTGCTCAAAGAAAAACCAAAAAAAAATATTTAAACAGCTATGTCTCTTTCCAGAAATCACAACACAGTTCCTGGAGGTAATCCACAGACCTTGTTGTGAGCAGTTATGTCAGAGCTGTTTTCTTTCAGTAACACAGTGCAGAGGGAAGCGGCATCTATTCGAGGCTAGGGCTGCATCCAAATGTCTGGACTGTGCACTTAATTCAGTGAACAAGGGCCTTGAAACGGACTTGACAGACTGATTTAATTACCCTAGATTCATTGCAACACAAGATATGAATGTTTAAAACGATTATTATTTCATTTTTTTTTTTGACTGAGCCAAGCTAACCAAACTAACTAAGCTACCTAATATTACAGCTCATCTGAGGAGGAAGCCTTTATTTAATCCATGCAGGCTGCATGCTTTCTTCTGCATGGCTACGCAGCTGGTGGGTGTAGTTTGAGGTGTAGAAACTGCTCACAAGTCTGCAGATCATATTGAGTAACCTGGTCAGGATTTCTGGAAAAAAGACATTGCTTTTGAGTTTTTTTAAACATATTTTTTGTGTGCTTTGAGCAGCAAAAGCTGAGTGCAATCTAGTCCTATTATATTCAAGAGAAGGAAGACCTCTCTGTGGATGAAAGCTCCAAAACTCCAGCAACTCACAACAAAACAACCTAAGCAGCACAAAAATGTGCTTTTGAATTTGGATAAACTGTCCCTTTAATGTTAATGTAAAAATGCTAATGACCCGCAGAAGAAAATGCTTTTTTTTCAGCTGAGGTTTAAACAGGCAAACTGCCAACTACTACAGCAGTAATAAGGTTATGTAGCAGTTATGGATTTTCATACAGTCTTTTGTAATGTTTTGTGCTAATTCTCTACAGCGTCTGAGACGAACTGCACTCCGGCTCACACACTGATTAGAGACGAGGTGAACACAAAAACTGAACAAAATTAAAACACCTCAGGTTGAAAAATATCCAAGTAGCGGCTGTGACTAATACAAAATTTCCCCCCCGCCTGCAGCTCTTCTTCATTACGCTCCCTCCTTAATGATCTCTGAGTCCCTTCATATCTCACACTGAGCAGACAGCTGCAGCTGCGGAGAACAGCTGTGCAGACAGACAGATGACCTGCTCGGAGAGAAGCTGGTGCTGGGTGTCTGTCTGGTTTCTGTCCTTGGCTGGTGATATATCTAAAGACGGCGGGCCACGCCTCAGAGGTTTGGTTTACATTGGGGCTTACTGGCTCAGCTGTGATTGGCTCAGTCTGCCATGATGAAGCACTCTGTGGAGAGTTTCATCTCAGCAGCCAACAGATGGTGGCCAATGGCTATCAGAGCTGTAGTTATGCCAGCGGCTGGTAACCTCAAGGATCAAAGCAGCGCAGCCCTTTAACAGCCCTTTGTAGAGCTGAACCGCAGAGCTGGCATGGATGTATACCCTGAAGTAGGCAGAGCTAGAAGCTCCTACACACAAACTTACTTTAAAAACTCACGTGTTTCAAACCAAAATACCTGCAAATCCTTATCTAAACATGACATTTATTCACTAATTGAAAAGAACGACCCCTCACCTGGCCAGAGCTGGAGCAGGTAGTGCAGGACTTCGATGTGTTTTTTGAAGTGCAGCGCGCTGGCCAGCTCCTCGGAGTCGATGAAGACTCGGTTGGTGTGGCAGGACGCCTCCTGACGCTGGCTGAGCAGCACCGGGCCGAAACACACCGCCAGGTTCTGACACGTCATCTTGTTCACTTCCTGGTAGGACGCCACCAACTTTAGGTGGTCGAGAAGCCTCCGCAGTGTCACCTGTTGCGCGCATGCACACACATACACACACACACACACACACACACACAAACAAATCAGACATGTTATTATTATGATTAGTAGTTGTAGTAGTACCGCTGGCAGCAGCTGTTTCATCAGGCTGTTTTCAGCAGTGAAGTCTGTATTTCTTGTACACTGGGCCGTTCTGAACACTGCTTTCATCTACCATGAGTGTCAGCTGGCTCTCATGTTAAGCATGGTTGTAGCCAAGAGGGTTATTTTAAGGAAATGGAAATCCTTATTGACTCCTTGCTGTGGTCAATGAAATGATTTGCTTTGCATATAACAAGATAAAATATTTTTAAAAAGAACAATAATTCACAGTGAATTACAATAATGAGAAATGTAACTTTGAGCAAACAAAGCAATATTACAGTTAATGCTACAATGATATGCATTGCTACACATATTTTTTATAATGTCCAACGGATGTGATAATATGAGCAGTGATATCATGCTGGATTCTACCGCTGGATTATGTTTTGTGTTGCAGCAGTGTTACTTATTGTCAAATCGATCTTTGTTTACTGTGTGTTTTGTCAATTTTTGGGGCAAATACGACCCTCAAAATACAACTGTAGGGAGGTAGAGAGAGTCTGTAACCATAACTTTAACAAAAGTGTTATGTGTGATGTACAAAACAAACAAAAAAAATCATAATAGTATCCTAAAGAAATTCAATTGCAATCAAACTTTAAACTTTTTGTCATCTGTCCTAAATGGGTGAAATAAGACTGCTCCAGGCTTGTGCACTGAATGCCACCACTAATATCACCCGGTGCACAAGCAGACGTAACAGAAGTTAGATCTGCAGTATTAAAACCATCATTATCTGTGCCACGATTATCCCTTTCACCACCGCCTCAGCGACGATACTCTGGCACAATGATGTCATGAGAGGAGAGAAGGAGAAGTTTGTCTTCCTCACCCTCTCCACCTCCGGAAGGTTGTCCAGCAGGCTGACGGTGTGCTCGGAGTCGGCCTGGTCATTCTCGCAGCCCGACGCCCCAATCCGCAGAGGCCTCGTGGCCATGGACTCCAACACTGCTTCATACAGCTGCTTGGTGATCAGCGGGTAGGGCAGCTCTCGCAGGTAGTCCTTCAGCACTCCTGAAAGAGAGAATATACAGAGAGCGAGATCAACAGCTGCAGGAGGATAGTGAGTGGATGCTGACTTCGTCTGTCATTAAGGAGTTCTTTGCAGCATCACTGAGGCTCGGGCTGTTTTCCCACACTTGAACTGATAAATACTTATTCTCCTCCCACACAACCTGACAAATCAACGACAATATATCTCTATGCGGAGGTGCCATTCAGATATAATAAGCTTTTGTTCTCCCTCTCTTTTAAGCGGCTGAAGTTGGCGAACGCTCTTGGCTGCAAATTGTGTTCCCATTGTTTCCGCGGTTGATCCCGTGGCGTCTGCGGAGATGCCTGATTGGAGTCGGGCGTGACTCGGCAGCCAAAAGTGTCGGGGGGCCCCGGTGTCTGTGACGGCCCGTTCACACCTGTGACTTCAGCCTCCCGCGGTTCAGACAAAAGCTACAGGGGAAAACATGAAACCCGCGCTGTCTGTCTCCACTAAGCCCCTGAAATATCGCTGGCATGTCTTTTCATCAAAGGCGAAGGGGCAGGAAAAGAAAGGGGAAAATTTGGGAATAAGAAAGGCTGTTGGCAGGGTGACAGCTCTTTGTGGCGGGTGTCTGCTCTCTGTTCCCTCTGCGTGACGCTGGATCAGTTTTCAGAGACAGCTGGGGGAGTGTCATCAGTAATATTGTTGATGCTCCACACTGAAACACACCGAGTGTTAACAAGGAGTCACAATAATATACTTCATATGACTTAGAGGATAAGTTCACCCAGACATGAACATTCAGTCATTATCTACTACACTCGTGCAGATGAAGCGGGAGTAGTTTTGCAGTCCGCAAAACATTTCTGGAGCATTGCAGCAATCTTCTTTCACAACAGCGTGAAAGAACAACAACAACAACAACAACACCATCATCATAACATGGCTCCATACAGCTCATTCAGTGTAATCTAAGCCTCTGGAAGCCGTAAGTCCAAACTGATTTGGAAGATGTTATTTACACCCTTTTTTAATCCAAAACCTTTCACTGGAGCCACTGAGCTAAAAGTGCTGCACCTCGACTTCTTGGCTGATTTGTACTTTTTAAAACAAGTCCCCGTCTACTTCAGTTGTTTAGGAGACTGCTGCAATGCTATTTTGCTGTGACGCTCCAGAAATGTTTTGTGGACTCTAAAACTTCACTTGACCTTCCATCGGTATGAGGATAAGTAGATAATGACTCAATTTTCCATTTTGGGTGAACTTGTCCTCCAAGGATGACTGCCACTATAGTGATCAAGATCATCTAGAAATGCAAAGGACGCACTTGAATGCTTTAGCGTTGCACTCTGGACTGGACTGGACTCACGATGGACAGATGAAAGAAAATGAAAAGAGCTGATGATGCAAAATCACTGATCAAGATTCAGGTGTGTTACGCTCGCGGGCTACTGCATCCTAAAGCAGAGGTGAGGAGCAGGGTAAAGGAAGGCTCTATACGATGTTCTCCTTCACATACGCAGTTCAAGGTTTAACTCACTTATGGCGCCAATATGCATTTAGTTTGGCGACGTGGCTCTGCTCATGTCGTACTGCGGAACAAATCTGAACAAGCTTGCCGCAGACTGCTCGTGAGCTCACATTTAACAGACATGCTGCTGAACATTCAAGATTCACGTTACATATCTGACAGCAGGCAGCAGTAGAGGCAGTGATGCAGAGCTCCGTGTCGATGTATGAGGACTGAATCAGAGCCAAATGTTTCTGTATATGTGACAGACATGTGCGACTGGAGAGTGAGTGAAATATGTGACTATAAAATGACTTATTTGCACTCCCAAAGACCTGGTTACAGAATTACATGTGTAAAATCAGCAGGTTTACCCTTTAAAAGAACATTTTCATCAGAAAACATCCAACAAATCAAGTGATGCCTGTGAGCCAGTTCGATCAGATAAATGTGGTTGTGCTCACAAACATGAAAGCCTTTACTCGACAGTGAATCCACACAGGCCCACTGCGCCGTAAATCCGACGTATGTCTTGCAGCGAAGCAGTTTTGTTCCGCGACGCTGCTGCTGCTGCATATTTTAAAAAGCGAATGAAAGCCCACCTGCCAACAGTCCAATTATGCTGCTTCAAGATGGCTTTGTTGAGGAAAAGTCATACTGCTCCGGCTGCAGGTGCTTTGGTCACTTATCTTATCAGCTGCACTTCAGGCCAGAAAAAGAGTTTTCCTGCCCTTGGACCATGGCGACAGCTTATTTTCCACTAAGATACCGGTGATCGCTGTTTCACACACCGAGGGCTTGTGCCCACATGTTTACAGTGCACCGCCTTCGCTCTGTTGTTTTGTGTATTCGACACCATCGCTGTGCTGTGACTCTGCAGACGATATGCTTCATCTCTCGTTCTGTGTGCAGTATTTGCGTTTCTCAGTGGAGGATTAAGTTCTTCTCTGTCTGATCTTATTTTTCATGCATTTGTTTTTTGGCACAAACACGGTGATGTTTTCATGCTGCTGATTTGAGCAGTGGTGAAATATGAATATGCAGGGGGTTTTTTTTTTCAGCTGAAGCCTGTAGGTTGTCTCATTGTTTCAGGGGTTTTTGCTTATTTGGCTCTCAACATCTCTGGAAGAGGGTGTGATTATTCATCAGCTCGAGGGAGATGCAAACGTGACACACCCGTGCGCCCTTTTTTCTCCGTAATGTTGGCTTCGTGGTAAACATGATTAACATTTTCTTCATGCTCTCTGAAATTACCGAAGCGCTGGAGAGATATTCCACTCAGTAGGAGTTTGTTTATGCTCACTTTATTTCAAATTACGCCTGGCAGCTAAGTTTGTTGTTTTAAGCATTACAGAGCTCATTGTTAGACGAGCTTACACCAATATGCTAGAAATGTTGTGGATAAAAAAATCTTTCTTTAATTTTAACATATTTGAGGTAATGCCTTCTAAGGGAATCTCTCTGCACCACTAACCCAAACCCTGTTTCCAGAAATCCCAAAGTAGTGACACAATCCCCTGAGCCTTTGTAACTGACTCTGATTAGGACGCTGCAAATAGGAGCTCCGACTTTATCACTTGCGAATCTCTGGATTATCTCCTATAGACCCGAGGTGTTTTTCTTGCCTTCTATTTACAGCAAACTACAATAAGATTTGCCGTAAATCCGCTGACATCCCTTCAGGCCCAGTGCGGAGAACAGAGGGCACAATTTAACATGCTCACTTTTTAATCCCAGTAAGTCCCGACTCTGCCCTTTAAGGGAGCCCGAGGCTTAAAGCTTTTCAGTCTGTTTCTGTCCGGCAATGTGGGTCCGTCGCTCATTAATCTCTGGAGAACAAAGTGGACCGTCGAGTGTTCTATAATGAACCTTAAATGCAGGTGTTGTCAGGT
The DNA here is from genome assembly GCF_900880675.1 of Sparus aurata. Lineage (NCBI taxonomy): Eukaryota > Metazoa > Chordata > Actinopteri > Spariformes > Sparidae > Sparus > Sparus aurata. The sequence goes on along the minus strand of NC_044197.1, from coordinate 26,295,901 downwards.
GGTGATACCTAGCTTTCAGCTACATGAAAGTAAGAGCTTTTGAATATGGGATAAAGGAGTAAAAGAAGGATCTAAATTCAGTTCAGTGTTACACAAAAAGTCTCAGGTTATCATTAGGTTCAGTGTCTGCACCGGAGAGTGATCTACTGTAAACTTTACGTGTTGCATTTACTGACCAAACCCATCATCAAACACAATACCACCTAATGCAACAGGAAAATATCATTCAAACTCTATGAATTGCTGTCACTTTTTCTCTCTTCAGGTGTCGGAAGGTATTAACCACTACTTAATTTCCCTTTCTATCCAACTACAGAACTGAATTATAAATCTCTTCAGTCACAGTTCATCGGGAGTCCTGATTTTTAATGTAAACTACTCCACTACTGGATGGATTGATGACCTTGGTAGAGATAATCATGATTTCTACAAGACAAATCCTTATAGCTCTGGTGATCCCTTGACTTTTCATCAGTGCCATGTGGCCGGTTGCAACATGAGGACGTCAGCCAAGGCTTTGCTGGCCATTCCACAATCTAGGCTGAGGACCAGAGGTGACCGGGCCTATAGGAGATTAGACTAATGTGTGCGCCCTAACCTCTTTCAAATCTCTCTTAAAAACATGTTTTCAAGAGCGTGTTTTTACCAGGATTGGTTTACTTCTTAAAACCTATTAAGTCTTAACTAACTTATAATACTGAACAAATATTTTATTTGAAATATGTCAATCTTTTTATATTGTTTTATTTTACTTTTGCTTTCTCAGAGGTGGGAAGTAATGAAGTACAAATACTTTGTTACAGCTCTTGAGTAGATTTATCAGTACATATCACACATGGCAGCGAGGGGGAAACAGACAGAGGGAGACTTTGCAGAGACTCTGGATTTTCCTTATGTTTGTTGCTGCGTTAGTGACACTGTTACAACCCAAAATGTCACTATTTGACGTCCTGGGAATGACACTCAATGATCAACCATCTTTGTGGTGCATTTACGAACAGATCGGACAAATCCTACTGATTCTACATTTAAGTCTTTGAATTATGAATATGGTGTGAGGTCCAGTTAGCTTAACACAGAAATGACCTGTTGAAAAGTCCTTTGGAGGGAAATGTCTTACTTTATACTTCGAGTACATTTAAGAGCCTTTAATACTTCTACTTGAGTGAAGAATGTGTATGTTTTTGCAACACCTGCTTATTTTACTCTCTCTTAAATACAGCTCACAGCTACATTAAATACCCTTTCAACTGTTTTTAAATCCTTTTTGTCTGCATTATATTTTGTAAAATGCCATTTTGCCAATTTGCTAATCTGCTAATAAACTAATGACTGAATACCTTCAAAGTTATTTATATCCCCACCAACCACATCTGTATTCTGTAAATAAAGAAGCTGGTGAACATAATAATCAAACCTTCTGCACATCGACATGTTAGAATTGAAAAGCATTGAGCTTAAAGTCATTTCATGGTATTTTCTTATGAAATGTTCTATTTGCACATGTACTGTATGTGTTTTATATATTCATTACATCATGAGCTCAGACTGTAAATGCTATGATATGTAGGATTTGACTTGTTGATGATTGTTCTACGCTGTGAATCTGTCCCTACTTGAAAAAAGATGAAGAATAAATAAAGAACTGTTTGTTGCAGCCGCCATCCGAACGGGAGAAAATAGCAACTTTGCTATCTCGCTTTAGAAAGCCCCTCCGCGACTCTGTGCACTCCTCGAGATTCAACATGTCCTCACACACTCACACACACATAGATACTGAGAGAGACAGAGATTGTGCATTCCTGAGGCGGTCCGTGGTGGCGCTGAAGAAAAACAACTCATACCAAAACAGGCACGCAGGCGTAATGTCAGCCCTCCATCTCAGGTGGACGAGCACAATGACAGCTCCGAGTCAGCAGGGTCGCACTTTTAACACGGCTTCGGGCGAACATGCACTTAAAACATCATAAAACGTCTGTGCGATCAAACCCGTCCCCCTGCTCCCCCTGAGCTGGCGTGGCTGATCTGTGGCGGCACGTTTGCATTTTGTTTTTCAGCTCTGATTCACATTCTTCGGTAATCATTTATCTTCATGAAATCTGGTATGAGCACACGATACAGTCACTCTGCGCAACGCTCCTCTAGACGCGCTGATTTCCAAAACAGATAAAGAGAGAAATGCTTTGTGAACATCCTCCCGTTTCCTGGTGTCAATCTTGGCTGAGACCTCACTGATAATAATAATCTGCTGGTTTCATCGCAGGGAAACGACTGCCTGGAAGCAGAAATGAGCCATGTGTTTTTATCTTTATCTTGGAAAAAAGCCTCGCTTTTGTTGTCCAGAGTCTGCAAATAAAATGCAGAGAGGTAACACTGGATCTTTTTTTCCCCTCAAGATGGAAACTCAAGCACGGTGGACCCTCTGACCTTGCCTGTGCTGTGAGGCAGATCATCACACAGCAGCAGCAGCAGGACTGTTTCACACTGGCACCGCTTCATGCAACAAATCATCCTTTTTTTTTTTTGTGCCTCAAATGCAAACACGACTACTTAACGCACACGTTAGGGCTCTGTCTATTTCGGACATTTTTAAAAATACACCGCTCCGTCAAACCGTGTGTACGTGCGTGTGTACGTGCGTGTGCACATGCGCTTGTGTTTGTCTGAAGTGAGGAGAATACAGCCATTCAGGTAAATCATTAGCCCGCTATGAGTCAGTGCTCGTGTTTACCTTTGTGTCTTGGCCCCTGTTGGTGCCTGATCCACACACATAAACACACACGTGCTCAGTGAAATGTGAATACAGGCATACACACACACACACACACACACACACACACACACACACACACACACACAAGGTCATGGGCTCAGGGGTGAACAGGTGTGCCTCCCCTGCAGGTGCTTCACTTTCTTTCACAGCCAAGCTGAACACAAGCGCACGCCGAGTGTCTGTTCTCTCACATTTAAACTGTCAGGGTTTGGCTTCACACCAGCAGAGAATCCAGCTACACATACTGCACATTCATCTACGCCCACATGTATGGCTGGTTTAGGCCAAAGAGCAGAATGATTCCTGTGTTTTCCAGTGTTGTAAAAAAAGAACCCTAAAGTCAAACTTGGGTAAAAATAAAGATATTGTGTTTAAATTTTTACCCAATTGGAATTATTCTTTAGTAATGTGTCACTGTTGTTTTGGCCTCCCCTACCCATAGATTCAATAATAGAACTACATACCCAATGCAAAAATGGTGCCTATTCAGTCCAATGAGAAGTGCTGGGGTGGCACGTGCACCAAAATATGTTTTCTAGCTTTTGGGGTTTACTTCCTGCTTAAGTGGGCTGCAGAGTTTCACCTCCACTTGTGAGTTCCAACTCGCATTATGATGATGTAAAGGTTTTATAACTCGAGGAAAGGTTTACAAATATGAAACCTCCATCAATCAAAATTTCCCAACACAAAAAGTCAGAACTGATCGTGTTTGCAGTGTGAGTTGTCCTGTTGAAGTCCCGTTTCATTCACGGTAATGGTGTGGCTCAGTTAGTCCTCTGTCACTATCACTTTGGGAACAAGTCAGACAGTGAAGAAGGAAATCGGTGAACACGTCTACATCGAACTTAAATATAACATGTTAGCCTGAGTCGTGTACATAGATTTTCATCAGCGATGGTGTTACAATGAAGACAAGAACTCCCATGATCCCACACTACTTATATCTTGTGTTTTGATTCAGAGACCTCTAGCAGCAGAGAGTACAAGTAAGACTAAAGAATATCATATTTACTTGTACATATTTACCGTATGCTATAAAGACACTGATTATTAGCCTTATATTAGCCTTAGCCGTAGTGGATCAAATATTCATCATTATTCTGATGATCGAAATCAGTGTTTTTTAATCCAGTTTCACATAAAAAACATTAATCTTCAATATGCAACCTGCAAATAACTAGTAATTCACGAGTGGAAGTATACAGAAGCATGAAATCAAGTAAAGTACCTCACAAATACTTAAGTACAGTACTTGAGTAGATAAACGTAGTTACATTCCATCACTGTTGCGATCAATAGCGGCTCAGAGATGAAGAAAAACAAACCCCTGAAATCTCAAAACATTCAGTTAAAGCCGCAGATAATTGCAGCTTAAAGCATTCTGATGTAAATGTTTCTTTTCGAATCAATTCAGACGTTCAGTGTTTCAAATGTGCCACCAAGCACTACAAGGCACACAATGCACTGGGGCACGGCTCTACCTTTGACCTGTTGTTCAAACAAAGCGGAAGGTCACTCCTCTTGTCAGCGCTGCAGTCAACGCCTCGCCCGGAGAACAAATGGGGGTTTGTTCTCCGTCTGGCCCCCACCCTGCTGTCCTGCACGCCCCCACAGCACTAGGGGGGGCCAGAGGAGATGTGTGTGTCGCTGCCTTGTCCGGTGGCACGGTAAAGCTTTACGCTGTGGTTTCTTCAGCTTCAAAACAAACCCCCCCCCCACCCCACCCCAAACAAGCAAACCTCCATGCCTAACTGTGGAAACAGTGGTGCCCTCATGCGACATTCGTCAGAAATATGTCAGCAACTTGGTTCCTGACTTGCAGTTTGAGAAATATTCTGACACCCACACAGGCCTGCAGCTCTTTGTAAAGTGGTTGCCTGCCTCCCCGGGCCGGCCCTGGGTTCAGCTAATCCCCCATGCGTGAGCCAAATACCATCTGTGTTTGTTCGGCAACAAAGGGGGCACTTGTTAATGACTTTCCATGTCTTCACTGGAGTACTGCTGAGGGTGGGGTGGGGGGTGGGGGGTGGGGGGGCAAAGTAGGGAAGTAGGCTATGGAAAAGACGAGTCAGGCAAGTCAAATTAAAGACCGCAAACTAGGATCAATAACTGCGCCGAGCTTTCCACCAGCAGGGCTCGGGACACACTGGTTTCATTTTGTGAGGACAGATATCTCCACCAGTTTCCCATCATTGGATCACTTTGGAAGCTTTGTTTTCAAACGAAAGCCACAACCGGTCGAGCTGAGGGCTTAATAATTAGACAGCCTGTGCTATAAAACCAAACTTTTTTTTTTTTTTTATCAGTTGATCCACTTAAAACCATCTGGAAGTGAGGTGTGATTTGAAGGTTCGAAAGGCTGTAAACATGCTGAGGTTATACCGCTCACGTTGAGTGACACTTGGCTCAAATGTGGCTGAAGGCGCTGCCCAAAGCTGCCAACAGCCCTGTAAGACTTTACTGCCTCCACGACCACGTCAATCTACTGACTGATGTCTTCCTCACCAGTGAAAAAACACAATCTGATGTCATGAGTTTGATTTCATTTGATAAAACTATAAGGAAACACAAAGTGCTACTGAGAAACACCATTACGCTGATATTTTAATAATCCATGAAACAGATTATCTCAGAATTACCAATTAAAGTAGACTATCAAATCTAACTTGTACAAGCTGAAAAGTATTGTTGACTTAAAGTTATTCATCTACTTAACTTGGTTATCTTCAGTTATAATATGATATATTTTTAGGTAAAGTCAATTTGTCAGATTTTGCAGTGTGTTTCTTTCTGATTTTGATTGCAAACTTAGTACTCAAAAATAACATGAAACACTTGAAATACTTATTTAAAGGTAGAGTGTGTAGGGGCATTTAGGGGCATCAGCCGCGTGTTTGCAGATCGTAACCAGCTGAAAACCCCTTGTTTCACTGAAAGCACCAGTGTTTGGTTCAGCCATTCCAAGCTACTGTAGGAACATGGCCGTGAAACAAGGTGGATTTCATGAAAGAGGACGTGCTCTCTCTGTAGATACAGAGGGCTCATTCTAAGTTGAATGAAAACACAAAACGTCTTGGTTTCAGGCAGTTAAACTAGCTAATAGCTAATAAAAGCAAACGGTAATCCTGGCATCCCCCTTCATCCTCACCTTCAGTGAATTGTTAAAAAAGAGTATCAATCGACTAGCATCCGAGTTAGCTTATCTTATCTTAGCATAAAGACAAGATGAAACAGCTGGCCAGGCCTTGTCAAAATGTAACAAACTCCATCTACCACCACCTCTAAAGCACATTAAGTAACACATTAAATTTTGTCTGTTTAATCTGTATAAAGCCAGAGTTTAAAGATGACTAGTTGTTTTACGAGGGGTATGTGAAGGACTTCAGAAAAGACTAAGACCGATTGTCTGAAAGCTTCAAAAACCTCCAGGTGTCCATGATTTGGCACAGAAAGTGTGAACTGAAGGAGCTGAGAATTAGAAACAGCATAAAAACAAATTGACCCTGGTGAGTTGTTAGATTATTACCACTGGCTGATGGAGTTTGATTCCTTAAGATCCACCTCCACATCACCCTCTGACCTCTCTACATCACATCTGTGACACCCTCCTCAAGTGCCATACACGTTCACAGGAAGTTTGACAAGCAGACGAACTACAGATCAGAAAGATTGACGACCTGCTGAAGTTTCCCGGCATGTCGCTCGTGTTGACAAAGTTCTGGCTCTTTTGCCCGAATTGTGATGTGAAATAAAGGACTGTGATTTGAAACAAAGGAGGGCAGCACACTGAGCATGTTTTGCAAGCTTTGGATTGAACTCTGATCCCGGGATAATCCCTTTCACTACCTCCTCTTTTAAATTAGCCGTGTGACACGCCAGCCCTCTTAGCTCATCCGTTTGCTGTTCACTTATTAGCCTGTAGGCTGACACCACACTGCTGGGACTCCAGTTTAATCCAGTAATCAGCCTTTACATATTAAAGAAGTAGACAGTGTAAGGGGACATTTTACTGCAATTGCAATTTGGATTTGAAGGTGCTTCTTGAAACATGAGGAGATTAAAGTCAAAGAAAAAGTGAAATAAGGTCAATCAACTGGCAGATTTTTACCAAATGTGTCAGGAGAGTGTGTTTTAAGGCTAAACCCGTCATTATTTCGCATATGGACATGTTTGCAGCACACACCGTAAACCCCTCATCTGCCTCCCTTCCCCCTCTCTCTGCCCTCTTCCACTCAACTCAGGCCCATCTGCAACAGCAACTCGCTTGGTGGAGCAAATTTAGGCAGCGAGCAAAAACCAACAATCCACGCTGGTGCTGGCCCTTTTTTTCTAACCCGTTCAACTGTTAACTGTGTTCTTTGCCCTGCCATGCAAATGCATGTGGATCAAAGCAGGCATGATAGGACGACGCCTATACGGGGCCTCTTCCCAAAACCAACAGCAGCTCCTACAATGCCCAGGGGTTTCCATGGTCTTCCTCTTTTTGTGGGAGAAACAAAAAAATCATGACCAAGTCATTTTCTACAACAACTGCGCCTCCCCCCTCATCTGTCGCACTGCTGGAGTCATTACTCAGTCCAATGACACGGCTGGTTTTGTAAGCTGAAGGCTCTGCGAGATGTTCTGCAACTCACCGTTTACATTTTTAATTTCACAGCGACGGAGCGGAAAGAGGCTGCAACTTAAAGGAATCTCAGTGGCATTTAACTCACGGGACATTTCTGGACGTTTCCCTCAACAACTGTGGGACGATAAAACATCATCCAGACTCAGAAAGCGCTCCGACTTGACTAAAATGTGGCGTAGAAGGGACAGCGCAGAGCAAGTCTCAACCACCAACCTGAAGGAGAAAGAATGACCTGAATGTACAGCATGGCCTGATTTGTGTGTGTGTGTGTGTGTGTGTGTGTGTATGTGTGTGTGTGTGTGTGTGGGCCCTTCCCTCAGGCACCGGCCTTTACTGTTAGTTGACTGCAGGAATGCTTTATCTACAAACAGCAGACTCATGTGCTGACCTATCTGCAGCGGACACACCAGTTCAGGCACGTTCACTGGGGCAACGACTGGATCCATACCAGACTCCATTTGAGTAACATCCTGTTTGTTTTATTATCAATGAACACGTGCTACAAAGCCCTGTTCTTAAAATAGTAATTTTCCTGCTCTATCACACCAGTTTCTATTGTTTTTATCCTTCTTATTGTAGAGCTGCAACTTGTCGATCAAAAGAAAATGAATGGCCAAATATCTTGATAATTGATCCATCATTTTAGCATAAATTTAAAAACACTGGCTGGTTCCAGCTTCTTAAACGTGAGGATTTGCTGCCAATCTTTGTCATTTATGACAGTAAATGAAGAGTCCTCGGGTTTTGGACTGTTAGTTTGACAAAAGAAGCTGCCTGAAGAAGACACTTGCACTCTGGGAAATGGTGGCGCGTGTGTGTCGGTGACCCTGTGTGCTTCGTTTGCCGTCTTAAGTTCTCCGTTACCGGCGATCAGTTTACCTGTGATGACGTTGACGTCAGGAAAGGTGTTTTCACACAGCTCCACGGCGTAGCTGTCTCTCTCAAACGCCTCTCGTAGCTCCTTCTTCACCGCTGCAGATCCACACAGACGATAGAGACCCACCACCTGGAGACACACAAGTGGGTCAAGTAAACAAAGCATTTGACAGCGAGGCCGACGTTTTTACAACCCTATCGATCACGTTCTGAGTCTGCGCTCAAACAATGTGCTGGACAGAAGCCAAATCTACTTTCGCAGAAAACGTACATGTCTGTTTTATCTCTGAAGCTTACTTTAACAACTGAACACTGAATGACAGTTTGATTTAATTTAATTTTACTATGACTTCATACTTTCATTTGAAGCTTTTCAAATACAAATTCCAGGTCGCAGTTTTTCTCAAAAGAAACCTTCAAATTCCAATGAATGGACTGACTTGCAGTTAACATTGACTTATTTTACTAAACCTACCTTATATTCTACTTTATATCTACTTAATCATGTTTCTCTGTTTCTTAATTCTGCTGCTTTTTTTATCAAGTTTTTTGTCTGGCTTTTTTCCATCCAAAACGAGGGTTTGAGGATAGCTGTAAAATCTGTACAACATAAGACTCCATGTTGTACAGATTTTACAGCTCTGACACATATAAATAAAACACATCTTAACCGACTCACCCAACCAGCTGCCTTTTCTTAGCAGAAGATCTACTCAGCTTGTTCGCTTTAAACATTTAAAGTGAGACTGTATAACTCATACAAAAGTGATAAAACCTCTGAAATGTTTCTCTGACATGATAAAAATGCATTTTGATATGCAATTTGCAAACATTAGCCAAAATAAGCTAACGCAGCCACATACAGGATATTGATATTGATGAGTGCTATAAGCAATGCTAACAGAAGCGCTGGTGGACTCGGTGGGGGTGCAGTGGTGGCCATCACCAACCCCGTTGCCCTCATGTTAAAAAAAACAACAAACAGAAGTGCCCTCTTAAACGACCCGACAGTAGATGACACATGGTAAAGTTCCTTCTATGGAGCCCTTCCAGAGGACAAACCCGGTGTCCTCGCTTCACCATAAATACTGTATATCCTGACTTTCTGTGTGTCCTACCACATACAGCTGGTGCCCTTTGTATTTTTTCGCTCCAGCCCGTTAAACCTCCTGACTCCGTCACTGAACAGTAGAGTTGTGCACAGATATTTCGAGGAGCCGTTGTTCTAACCTGAAAAACCAAACCCAAGCCCTAGTGAGCTAAGATTGGTTCGTGTGTTCACATATTTTCTAAGGCAATATAGCATAACAGGATTGTTTGAGGAATATGTAGAGATCTGTATTCACAGTGTATCCTCCCTGTTAAACTTTTCGCTGTCAATCATTTCAACAACTTCAAAAAAGTCGATCCAGGTACACCAAGAAAAGAAAATATCAAGAAAAACGGAAGATTATTAAAATGCTTAAAAGGCTCCAGCCCTAGTGAAAACGTAAGAATTGAAACATGTCGGCTTTTTAAATAATTGCCCTTTCAATGATTTAGCCACGACAATAAGGGCTTCTTAATATTTCCTTCCTCCTTTCATGTCTTGACACTTTGTTTTTTCGGTGTGGCTGGATTGCCTTTGGAGTCAATTATTTAGTTATTTTTTTTCCCTCCTCCAGAGAGGCAGCTCAGCCAAAGAGGGAAAAAAAATGGACTGTTGCTTGGGAAACTTCAGACTGGTCTCCGGCATGTCCTCGGGTAAAAAGAGTCATCAAATTAGGAAACTAATTCAGAGGTGTCAGCTTCACGGCAATGTTTATCTGAAGCTTAAAGTCAAGTGAGGTTGTAGCAGTGAAAGTCTTGAGTAGACTGAATTGAGCAACGGTGCATTTCATTACTTATACATTTTAGTTCTTAATTGTAAGAAGATGATTCGCTGTTTTCTTCTTTCAAAAGCTGTCCATCTGACTTTGAGCACCGTTGTGCAGGTGGCGTCATCTTCCATACATCTGTGAGCATCCTCTCTCTGTTTAAAGCGAACAAGAGGAGATGCGCTCAGTGTTTCCCCAAACTGCACTCAGAGGTGTGATAAAAACGTCACGTCCTTATGACTGAACGGGTAAACACTGAGCCCTTCCAAAAACACAGCTGACAGCTCCGCATTAAAAATGGAAGCTCTGCGCAATAAACCTTTAATGTTTCTTTACCTAAGCCTCCGGTGTGTGACCTGACCTGAAGGAACTCTTTACAATTTCCTCGAGACGTTGACATTTGATAGTTGGAACTTGGCACCACTGGTCTCCTTGTTATGTCGGGATTAGGCCCGGCTACAGACATACCATAATTTCTCCTACATGTGTCTGTCTGGTATGTGGCATAGCAGACCAACTGGTGTGGTTGCCCCGGTAACGTGTTAAGTCAGTGGGCTGTGAATGGCGGGTCGGGTCCGGTTCCACACAAACACAAATACACACATTTGTACACACACACACACACTGCTGGCCTTTCCGGGCTCCAGCGTAGGAGCACTATAATGTCTCCCCACCAGAGCAGCTATTTGCGAGCTCTCCTCGTCCAGTTGAGCAGTGTTTTCTAAACCTCACACGAGAGGGGACAGATTAGGCAGGGATTTGGCTTTGTGTGAGAGTAAACAGAAGTCACTGGGCACAATGAACAACAAGTCCATTCAGAAAAAAAAGAGTCTCTCTTTGAAGGGGGGGGGGAACCGAGCGCAGACGGGGAACAGCTGTTAGCAAAAAGTAGGGCTTGCACTTCTGCCCTGTGGCTGCCGGGCAACACAAGAGGCAGCGCCAGCCAAGACCTATATGTAGAGCGAGGCACAATGACCACCAAACCAAATGAGTTCCCTCGACAGGAATGTGGATGCTCTGTGACTGTAGAGCCAGTGATGGGATCAGATTTATTTTGGTCCGGGATTAGCTTAAGGTCTTTATAGAAACATCAAAGGGGAAAAAGAAAGTGTTTTTGAATTCATTAATGCTCCAAAGTGTTCAACCAGAGTCGGTCCACCTGTTTCCAGTGTGCTTCCTCTAAATATGACTCACCTTTGTAATGGAGCGAAATTAATGATCTGCTCTCACCTGCATGACAGAATGACAGAATGCCTTCCTGGCACGATTCAAAGATTCCTCAAAGTGAGTAGAGGAATATATCACAGCTGAGCAGGCAAACGAGTATAGAAAGTGCATGACTGCAAACACACAAACACACAATCATTGTAGCTAGGAACCAAAGTAGGGCTACACCTATTGATTATTTTCACGTACTGTGAAAAATACTGAGCAATGACAGGGAGGAGAGACACACGTCGAGCAGGGTCGTATGCCCATGCTCACCTCTGCTTCTGGGTTGAGTTGCCAGGTCCAAAAACTCATAACCCACACAGAAACTTGAAAACAGCTATTTCATTTGTATGACTATGAAATTGGCAAATTCATACTCAAAATAATAGTTGGCTCAGTTAGGCATGTAGCTAGCAGTCCGGGATGGGAGTTTGAAGGACCAGGGGAGTGTTGGTGTTTAGACCACAAGCACA